>NC_138169.1:82920201-83352379 GCF_964165515.1 Mesoplodon bidens | reverse complement strand
CTTTATAAGGAGGAGGAAGAAATAGGTACAAGATTCAAAGACCCTTCGGTACCTTCAAACATCTACATATTCTAGATCCTACAGAAGTTTTTACTTTTGGATTGCTGCAGTTAATATACATCATTAGGTAGCAGCTATACATAAAAATACATCGTTAATTTGTTGTAATTAAGGGTATAAAAAGCAAGTCATTCGAATATTTCAAGGAAGGTACAATGTGCTATACAGCCACATAGGCTGGTGACAAAATAGATGAATAAAGACCTTATATAGCATAGTTATAATTGCTGATCAAGATACTTCTAAGTATAAAATTTATTTCAATCTCTGCCTATAAACCTAACTAAACATTTCAACTCTTCTCAGTTGCACAGCTCTTCAAACGAGTGCATTCAGAAGCCCAATATTTAAAATGTAGTTGTAAAATCACCCCACCTATTCTTATTTAAGAAATATGCAGCTATTCGTATTACTTTGAAATTTTCATTATCTATTATTCATCACTCTATCATTAACAAGACAAATAAAAACACAGAGCAAAAGATTAAAAATGGCACAATCTGCTTCTTGAATTTGCTGGGCTGTATAAGCATCTCTCTTACACCTGACAGAATTCCCTCCTACCTTGCCCCCAGCAAGCATGCCTTATGCCTGGCACCATACCTGTAATGCTAGGCTGAAACAAGATTAACACGAGAGTATTTATGGGAGCAATCTTTCTTTCTCTCCAGTAATTGGGTTTCATAGTAATAACAAAGCTCAGTAAATTACATATGCCCAATGAAATATATTATCCATATGTGTGGAGGGTGCAGGAAAATCCCAAAATAAGTTAAAGCAAAAAAAGAAGTAAAGTGAGTTATTTTGTCCTACTGTTATCACAGGCGTAACACACATTCTTTGGGGGTTGATTACCTAGAGGCAAACACAGATTACAGCCTTTGAGAAGAAATGAAGCAAAAAACATGTGAGAGAGCCAGAGCTGGTTCTCTCCTTTAACCCGTATTTTCTCATACATCAGATGTGGGATAAAAGAATATAAGAAGGGATCTCTTCTGACAGAACTAATTATTTTCAGACTATTCAGATACAACGTATAAAAACAACAGCCATAACTACAGCAAAATACTCAAAGTAAGAAGTGTTTTTTACCTCTCAGAATCAATGCACATAATTGACATAAAAGGACCAACTTATTTTTACCAAAAGAAGAAACAAATTAAATTCCAGTTGACCATTAGCTTTTTTTGCATAGAAATCATATTTTGCAGGTTTTTAAAGTACAGGGTTTTTTTCATAATTTTTATTGGTGTACAGTTGATTTCAGTTTTGGGGTTTTTTTGTTCTTGTTTTAAAGAAAGCTCTTTAGAGAACAATGGAATTCAGAATATTTGCCACCAAATTTCAGAAATAATTAGAGGTTTCAAGGTTATTCAAAAGTAGAAATCATATTGGTATGTTTAAACTAGTAGTCATTCCAAGCTCTAAAGTATCTAAAATTGAAATTCTTTTTTTTTTAATTTAAAGACCATAATGTTGATATTGGTTACATTTAAGCACAAGCTCTGAACACAGGATTTGATGATATTTCATGACTGTGCCTTTAGTTACTACTAGTTGGACTTTGGTTTGGGAATAATGTAACAGCCCTTTTTATCATTCACAAAACTGGTCAATTTAGTCAATTTAATTCAAAGGTAGAAAAATAATGAACCTCTTTTGTGGAAAAAAAAGATTCTTTCATTTATTTTGATTTATTCTGCTTATTATTCTAGAGAAGATTTCAGATAGAATATAAAAGTATGTAAGCTATGATGGATGGTGGAAGTTAAACGTATGATTATTATAAAAAATAAACAAGGTCAGAATGCAGAGTACTATAGCTATAAATCCTTACCATAATCTATACACCTAACACAAGCCTGCAACCATGCTATGTCTAAGTTACTTGGCAGCCAATGGAAAAGTCCATAAGATAGAAACAAAGAACTTGCAACCAGATGCCACTGAACATTCTCCAGGAGAGTTGGAGGAAGGAAAGGGGGAGGGGCATGGGAAAATACAGTGTGTTCTCAAGTTTGGCAGTCGAGGGTTTCAGTCATGTGATGAGAGAGGCAGTTAAAGGAGACAAGATGGCCGTCAGGTTTGCTCTTCCACTACACAGAGGACAACAGGAAATATTATACCCAAATGACGAGTGAGTTGTATGAAAATTAATTTTCAACAGTGGAACTCATCCCTACAAGGAGAAAGATACCTCCATAAGTAGAGATTCCTCTAAACAATTAACCCCCCAAATAAAGTCACTGGTTCCTTCAATATCAGCTAAGAGGGTAGTGTTGGATCTGCTTAGATTTGGGGACCATTTGTTCCCCAGTATTCTATCTTGCTGCTGTCTGGAAAGAGATGATACGAATATCATAATCAGAAAATATGTACACACTCTTGATCCTTACATACTTCCCTACAATGCATTCCTGAATTGCTTAGTTAATACCCCATCATGGGAGGGAGGGAGGAAGAGAGGAAAGAAGGAAGGAAGGAAGGAAGGAAGGAAGGAAGGAAGGAAGGAAGGAAGGAAGGAAGGAAGGAAGGAAGGGGGAGGGAGGGAGAGAGGGAAGGAGGGAAGGAGGGAGGGAGGGAGGGAGGAAGGAAGGAAGACTCCAGCAAGAGAAATACTGACGACCACTGTCAGTCAACTTCTAAGTTAATGTGACTAGAAAAGGAAGCTGGTTGCAGCCAAACTGAGAGCAGAACCAAAATATAAGTAGATCTTGCCCAAAAGAAGAGGTGAACAATCCCGTTATTAAGTACAAAGAAGACAATTTAAAACCATTGGTTTACATGTTCCTTATTATCCCTTTTGTTCCCTCACATGCCACATGTCTCAGAAAATTCAATTTTACATGATAAACTCTCACCCACAGGGTGGCATCTGATCTGAAGAAATCACTCCTGTAAGTAAGCTCTGTGAGATATTCTCTCAAGTTCATAGAATGTGTCATTTACCAAAATCCATGGGCTTTATGTTTTGGAGACCAGGTACTATTCTGAGAACCACTCTCAGTCATACATCAGGTAAGGGCTAAGGAGTGAAATGTTGAATAACCCTCTCCTCAGAGGTCTTGGTAGAGTTCTGAAAGGAGTGTGTGTCCTTTGTTCTTTTCCCTCCTTCCCTTTTTCCTTCCTTTCACAAATGCCCATCATCTGTCTAAGGGTCACACATCAGTCATCAGCTGTGCTCTCCCTTTCTGCCACTACTACTCTCCCTAACACCACACACTGTTGAGTCCAACGTACTGCAAAAAAGCAATGGCGGTTCTTTCATATAGCACATGAGATACAGTACTTCGGGTACTTAGCTGGTGTCTCTTCAAAGGTCTTCCAGAGGGAAGACCTTTATCACCCGTAATCCTAATCCGTGTCACAAGGGCTGGTACCTAAATCAGATTAGAGATGTCTTGGAGTGACCATCCAATTCCTACCAGCATTGATTTAATCCAGTCTATACATGGCTGCCTTGCCTGGCTAGGAGTAACTGAAAAGATTATTTGCCTTTTCTACTATGTCATCTCTCGATGTCCCAACATTTTTTCCTCTTGCACTGATGGCTCCTGTGTGGGTCAACAGGTATTGGTAGTCAGTAAATAATGGTGCTAGACTTTGCTTTTTGCAGACAACACAAAGCTTCAAAGGATATGGAACCCAGGAGAGAGAATAGGTAAGTAGTACTGTTTCACAAACACTTTCTTCAAGCTCTACTCCCCAGTGGACTCCTCTTCTTAGGTCCCTTTTTATTCCTTCCATGTGGCAAAGTCTACCTAACCATCAGGCGTCACTGAAACCAGTGGTCTATGACAATCTCTCTCCCCCCAACAGGATACTCCACAAGAATACAAAACATCGGAAGAATACGAAACAACAAAATTATGCAAAATGTTGAGATTTCTTCAAAGCTTTATTTTCCTTAAAAGTCATCTCGTTCTGAAACATGGAGAAAATACTGCCTCTTGGTGGGAGCTTTTTCCCTTCTTTCAGATCTGCCACTGGTAGAGAATGAGACCCAGGGGACACAAAGAATGAGCCTTTTAGTGTGGTACCAACCACCGTAGCTGGGCAGACATCTCAACTATTGCCACAGAAGCACAATCTCCAGAAATGTCCTTAGATAAAGACAACCTCCTCTAGCATCTAAGTTTCTATCTTCTATTAAGAAGCAAATGGTCTTTCATCCACCAAGAGCCCACCATGTAGATATAGAGAAGCTGTCCCCACAGGAGGCTATTTTTGCCATCCAAGTGAGAAGAGGTTCTGAAATACAATCACGGTTATGGCAACACAGAGATGTTTACAAGGTAGAATTAATATGGGTTAATGACCAATTGGAGGTGATTTGAGAGAGAGAAGACAATTCTGAGATTTCTGAATTTGGGGAGTGTAGATACTAGAGACACAGACCAAGAAGAACACAGAAGGTACGAGCTTGAGGAGATTGGGAAATTATGAGTTTTTGTGGGTATGCTGAGTGTGAGGCCCCTGCTAGATAAAAGGGAGGATGCATGTAGGGTAGTTTTAAATACTGAAATGTCTGTGTTCTGATTCTCAAAATAACCAGTGAAATATAAGCTGTAAAAATAAAGTAAATAAACACATACAGTTCTGAAGTTTTCCTGACAGGCTTGGCATAGAGCTCAGGATGAACAGTCATCCATTTAGCTAGAGCCATCACCATGAATGGCCTGCCCAACTGAGACAGTATACAGTGGGGGGAGAGTTTTCCAGAGGAAAACCAACATTTCAGGCAAGAGGAGAGAGAAAATATTAAATTGCTTTTGCTTAATATGAATTAATAGTTAATACTGCGTGTAAATATTTAATATATTTCTAACCATATTGCTTGAATTATTTTTTTTAAAAAAGAAGTAAAATAAATGTGATAACTTAACACTTTTCAAAACTGGCAACATAAGGCAGTAAAATGCCAAGCTACAATGTGATGAAACAGACTGCAATCATTAAGCATCACGGAGAAGGCAAAATAAGCAGGATGAGAACTAATCATTAATGGCTAACTTGCAAAAATAAGGCTGCACAGTACCCCTGCATAGAATTTAATAATAGTTTGCAAATTAAAAAACAAACCAAGGAGAATGAGTGTTGTGATATTTCTAGGACAACTCAGAGGAATGTTTCAAATGATTTTATATTAGCTGCTGTCTCACTGGTTTTTAATGGACACCATAAAGAAAAGGGTGGCAAGATGATATTCAGTCTCTTTGTTTATGTCTCTTGATGATAGTGGTAAAGAAACTTTGATTAAAAACAGTAAGCAAGGCATCTTGCTTGTACACTAATGGCAGATGTTTTAGATCACTGTGGGCTTAACTTAATCAGGCCACATTTATTTTTTTTTAACTGGTAAAATTGTGTATATGAACCCTTTCAAAGATGTATATAAAAATAATACATCCAGCATTTTAGCATACTATGAAGAATCATAAATACATGTTAATGTCACAACCATAAACATAATATATTTTAGAAAAAAACACCTTCTTTTTAACTATTATAATTTCAGGATGTGTGAATATCTTTAGTCTGCAATAGCATTTCAGGAAAGAGTTTCATATAGTTAAAGATTTCACCTTAACTTTTTTATATAGCTGCTTTAGGTCCACACTTACTTTCACGCTGAGTAAATAATTAGCTTAGTAAGTATACATTTAGCACCTTATGAATTGCTTCAAACGCATCTTATGAACTATTATTATATAGCACTAACCCAGAAACATTTAAGTTTCCAGGCCTGCTGAAATTTTACATTATTTCAGTTTGTTATTTACTTCGAACAGTTTATCAGGAATCCAGAAAAGGTTAAATCAGACATCATTAACTTTTACTACCATAATCATGAATTCTTCACAATGCACTTTAAAAACTTTAAATGATGCATTAAGAACTCCCCTCAAATACACTAAATGACATATTTTTAAAACCTTAAGCTTTTACAGAAAAGAAAAAAAACGAGAAAGCATGTGCCTAAAATAGAGTTGCACTGCAAAACTAACCTGCCAAAAAAGAAATTCCGTACATTACTGTAAGATATCACAATTTTCACAAGCCCAAAATTCTAAAAGAAAGATACTATGAGATGCACTAAAAGGGAAAAAGGAGACTTTAATTCTATTAAATTATTCCAAGTGTATTATTTTCATTAATAAAATTCATATTTCTTGAAGAAACAATGGTGGGCACATTAAATGTGTATCCATTAATTATTTTAAGCCTTAAACTAGAGGAGAAGAATGTATTTCCTGTTCCTGTTGTGCTCTCTCATATAAAAGAATTCTCTACTAGAGGAACACGTCCGGCCTCTCAATTACTCTCTCAAAGGACATAAGAAATGGCCTTTTGGGCATGAAAAGATGCTCAACACAGCTAATTATTAGAGAAATGAAAATCAAAACTGCAATGAGGCATCACCTCACACTGGTCACAATGCCCACCATCCAAAAATCTACAAACAATAAATGCTGGAGAGGGTGTGGAGAAAAGGGGATCCTCCTGCACTGTTGGAGGGAATGTAAATTGGTACAGCCATTATGGAACACAGTATGAAGATTCCTCAAAAAACTAAAAACAGAGCTACCATATGATCCTCCAATTCCATTCTTAGACATATATCCAAACAAAACTATAATTCAAAAAGATACATGTATCCCTATGTTCATAGCAACATTATTCACAATAACCAAGACATGGAAACAACCTAAATGTCCATCGACAGATGAAAGGATAAAGAAAATTGTTGTGCATATATACCATGGAATACTACTCGGCCATAAAAAAGAACAAACTAATGCCATTTGCAGCTATAGATGGACCTAGAGATTATCATACTAAGTGAAGTCAGTCAGAGAGAGAAAGACAAATACCATATGATATAGTTTATATGTGGAATCTAAAGTATGACACAAATGAACTTATCTACAAAATAGAAACAGACTCACTGACATAGAGAACTGACTTGTGGTTGCCAAGGGTCGGGGGGAGGGATGCAGCGGGAGTTTGGGCTTAGCAAACTACTACATAGAGAATGTAATATACGTAATAGTTGTTAGATGCAAACTATTATAAATAGAATGGATAACATCAAGGCCCTACTGTACAACCCAAGGAACTATATTCAATATCCTGAGATAAACCATAATGGAAAAGAATATAAAAAAAGAAAAAATATATATATAAATGAATCACTTTGCTGTACAGCAGAAATTAACAGCATTGTAAATCAACTATACTTCAATTAAATCAAGAAATGGCCTTTGATTTATTAATTAATTTATTTATTTTTGGCTCTGTTGGGTCTTGGTTGCTGCGCGTGGGCTTTCTCTAGTTGTGGCAAGTGGGGCCTGCTCTTTGTTGTGGTGCATGGTCATCTCACTGTGATGGTTTCTCTTGTTGTGGAGCACAGGCTCTAGGCACGTGGGCTTCAGTAGTTGTGGCAAACGGGCTCAGTAGTTGTGGCTCGCAAGCTCAGTAGTTGTGGCACATGGGCTTAGTTGCTCCATGGCATGTGGGATCTTCCTGGACCAGGGCTTGAACCCGTGTCCCCTGCATTGGCAGGCAGATTCCTAACCACTGCGCCATGAGGGAAGTCCGAGAAATGGCCTTTGGGTTGATGAGTCTGATGAGTGTGAGTGAAGTAATGGAGCATGTGATGTTGGTGACTAGGGGCTGACTTTGTTTTAACACAAAGTTCTCCAAATACTTCATCTATAATCAAGTTGACATTCTAACAGTTCTTTACTGAGTATGTGATCATTTATAAACAGAACAGTAAATCATGTACTTAATAATGAATAGCTATTTTTCTGTAACTTTCATAGGTGTTTTTAGAATGCTCATATCGATGACAAACTTTTTAATGATAGCTACATAAAAGCAACTACTAAAAGTAAGCATTAATAATTTGGGCATTTTCCCCTTAATGGATAGAAAAACCTTGACTATATAAACTTTGCAGAGGACCATGGATTCATGTAATTAAAGTAATAATTAAAATGTGATTTTACTTTAATAAAATACATGCCTACTAAAAGAAAGATATAATTATTAGATTTTGTTCCTACCTCACTGTATCTGGAGTTTAGAAATGAAGCATGCATCATTAGATTTTTTTTTAGTAGAAAACTATCAGGTAAATTCAAAGGATTAAAGTTGGTTAAACAAATGATTATCATTTTAAATGTAGAATGATATAGCAATAATGACGCTCTGCATTTTGTTACCTTCTATCTCCTTGTTTTAAACTATTATTAAAAGTAGATATTGTAACATGAGACAAAAATTAAAATGAATATTTGATAGCCTAGGAAGTATGAATAATATGTTAATTAGAATTTATTTTTAGGTACATTATCTGAAACTGGTAAAACTCTAAATCTGAGCAGCGAACTGTAGCTAGATGGATAGCTGGATAGATTCAGATACAGCATAATTCTTAAACAGTAAACACACCCTGTATTTATTACTATATTCATACAAGTCAGATAAAAGAGTAGAGAGTACTTTACACAATGAGATTTAATGCTCGGCACAGAAGTATGTTGGCTATCTCAGAGCAAATTAGGGCTTAAAGAGGAGGGGATGGCTTTGTTTATTTGCACTTTTGTAAGGAATTTCTAGAAAAATCAAGGCACCTGTTTCTAGCTTTAATGGTGAATTTACTTATACAACAAGCTTACCCTATAAATGCAGCAGGTATACCCATACAATTGTATTGGTCTATTAACAGTGAATTAAGTATCCCCACATGTCATGCTTCACACTAAACTACCTTAGCAGATGGTGTAAATTCAGCATCCTCCTCCTAGACCCCTTTTCTTAATCTCCTTCAGCATCACCACATTTAACACATCTAAGTTGGAATAAATACAAAGGATTTGACAAAACCCTTTGTGAAGCCATCACGTGAGCCAGGGTACATCCCCTTCTTTTCTAGGACTCAGTATTGAGCCGCTAGGTCTTTTCTAACATTGCCTCATCTTTTTACCTGGTGTTAATCTACGACTGGAGCAGTTCTACTCACTTGTCCTTCCTCAGGCTAGTTGATGTTCTTCTTTTGAATGACTCAGAGATTTTCTCATCATTAAAGTTATATATGGCAGCTGTAAAAATTAGTAGATTAGAGTTGATTCTATGGCCTTTTGTCTTCCAAAGGGAGAGCTGAAGGAAGTTTCCAAGTATGAAGGACTCCTTGTATTAAAACATCCACATGTTTGGGGTCAGAGGCCTATCATAGTTTGGGGTAGCTCATTTTGGGTCATCATATGGTCTAAGTCACTTCATTCTAGTGCAGCTGTTCTGTTTTCTGAAGGTAAGAGTCACACGTGGGCCATTCTCAGTGGACTCACACTCCAGGCCTTCACCCATTTTCAAAAGAGCAGCTGAAAACTGGAACCACCTGAGGACAGACAGGTAACCCACCAGAACAGTCCTTCCATTCAGGGTGGCTACCATCAGGTTTTAGCTAAATGTCCTTTTAGTCATTCAACAGAAGAATCAAAGAAACAAAATTTCATTGGGCAGTGGTGATATTTTGATCAGCAAAACGGCCCATAGGTTTAACTTTATATTCTCCAGTTCCCACAGTCACGTGTCTACTACTACTATTTGATCCCTTTAGGAGCATCACAAGTGAATGTTGCACTTTTTGAATGTTATATGATTTATTTTTATATGTTAAAAGACAAACACTAACAGACATAAGGTTACTGTTTGATTGAACCTCTCTTCTCAACCAGAAAGACCTAATTTTCAACATTCTACCTTATGCCCATATCTGGAAGGTAGCAAAGATGGAATTCCCAATGATCTTTCAGCATAATTTTTACACAGCACACTAGTGACAAGGTATGGGGATAGAAATTTTTACTTTAATATCATTAGAGAAAATTAATATGGTTATATTTTTATAGCTGTTCACTTTCACTCTAAGTTACCTGAAATTCCTCGGGTTTTAAAGTTTTTAAATTTTCCTAGGTGAAAATTATTTTAATACATTTTATTTCAAAATTCTTCTCTAAAGCTTGAAGAGATAAATTAGATTTACCCAAATATCTTCTGAAATAATGAACAGTGTTTAGAAGATTTTTCTAATTTTCCATGAGATCTTTTCTTCCTCCAATGCTTTCCTAAAACTTATTTTTCTGCAGATGATTAAGAACAAATGGAATTTATAATGATAGTTAAATGAAGCTGAATTGTAGCTTTAGACAATAGCATTGCTTGTGTGCAACAGGTTTGGGTGGCTTACTAGACTGAAATGCTATACATGTTGTGGTACAAATAATGAAATATTTCCAAGTTAGAAAGCAACCAATTTTTATATTCCTCTTAATAAAAGAGTGAATTTAATGATGTCAAGACTTAGAATTCTGTAATTTTTTTGTCAAAATCAAAATTTTTAAAAATTAAAAAATGTAATTCAGAGCATACTGAAATAATTCCAAGTAACAGTAGTATCATGAAATCTTAAGTTGTTTTTGCTACTATCATCTGGTTAAAACGAACAAAGGAACTGCTAAGGGCACACCAGTGAGCAAGAATTAAAAAAAAAAAACAAAGGACAGTTTACGTTTCAGTTTTAGCATTGAGTCAGAACTGCGGAGCAGATAATGAGACAGTATCTGAAGATCAGACATCACTTCATGACTGAACTCTGCCCCTCTCTACAATATAAAGGGACTTTGTTCTGGTTTTTTTTAAACTAAATTCTTTGAAACAAAGGGTGAATGCAGACAGGCATTCTAGACTCTGCTTCAAAAGTGTATCAATTTAGGCTCGAAGGACATCCTAGAGGAACAGTAAGAGAGAGTGGCTTAGGAAAACTAAAGGGAAATTAACTTATTTTCTGAATTGAGTTCATATTCTAAGAATGAAATATGTGTAATGAACAGCAAAAATAAAAGGGAAAGAAAGCGTTGGGAAATTAAGAAAAAAATAATGTATTTTTATTGAGCAAGTCTATTTATGAGGCAAATGATGTGCTGGATGCTTTCTGTACCTGGCTTCATACTAATTCAAACTTCTCTGCCTCTGAGAAGGTTACTCCCTGGGCCCAAACTAGACTCTCACCCCTTCATCTGCCTCCTCTTGGTACATTGCTTCTTACTCTTGAAGACACACTTTTCAAATTATTTGCTCTTTAGCAATTTGTAAGCACTCACTGTTATGGGTTGAATTGTGTCCCCATAAAGCATATGTTGGAGTCCCTCAGTACCTCAGAATATTACTTTATTTGGAAATCCGAGTTTTTTTTCTTTTTAACATCTTTATTGGAGTATAATTGCTTTACAATGGTGTGTTAGTTTCTGCTGTATAACAAAGTGAATCAGCTATACATATACATATATCTCCCTATCCCCTCCCTATTGCATCTCCCTCCCACCCTCCCTATCCCACCCCTCTAGGTGGACACAAAGCACCAAGCTTATCTCCCTGTGCTATGTGGCTGCTTCCCACTAGCTATCTATTTTACATCGGGTAGTGTGTACGTGTCAGAGGTAAGAAAGTCGAGGTTGAGACAGGGAGCCTAACTCAGTATGACCGGTGTCCTTATAAAAGGGGCATTCAGACACACACACACACACAGAACGTCATGTGAGCATAAAGGAAGGGATGGGAGTGGTGCTGACACAAGCCACGGAACACCCTAAGTCACCAGCAAATCACCAGGGCTAGAAAAGCATGGAACAGAATCTCCCCAAAGCCCTGGGAAGGAACCAACTCTGCTGAGCATCTTAATCTTGGACTTCCAGCCTCCAGAACTGTGAGACCATAAATTTCTGTTGTTGAAATTGAAGCCACTTAGTGTGTGGAACTTTATTACAGCAGCCCCAAAGAAACTAATACACTCATTAAATATTTGTACAAGTTGAGACAAAATAGTCTTCACAATAACTCAACTGGATTCAACAACTCGACTGGATTCACATTACTGTCTCCATTGCCGAGAGAATAAAGCTGATCCTCAGTGATTTTTAAAAAATGTGGTTTTGGTCAAGCAGTTCAGAAGTCTTAGAGCAGGTATGTCATCTAAGACATAATACATAGCCGAATAATTGTATGTAACTGTATAATTCTGGAGACTGTCTTCATCAATACACAGTTGTTCTTTAAACACCAGTATCAAGCCATCAACATAAGGATGGTAATGTAAATGAATATTTGTATTGAGACAAATATGTGGAAAAAGACGGCATTTTTTGTGGTATCAGAGCATCTTGGGAGCTGTGATGCAGTACTTGGACTGTTTCTTTAAAGAAAACTCCATGGTTACAGATATAGGAACCAAAGTGACATGCAACTAAAAAAAAAATTACCGGAGATAATGTGACAGATAACGTGAATAAATATGAATTAGTAACACTGTGGGACATTATTTGCCTCATTAAAAGAAATCAACAGTTGAGTCGCAGTATAATTCTAATATTTCAAGTTCCATTTAAAAATGTATTCTCAGAGACCTTCAAGATGGCGGAGGAGTAAGACGTGGAGATCACCTTCCTCCCCCCCAAATATATAAGAAATACATCTACATGTGGAACATGAATGTTGGCAGAAGACCTCAGACTTCCCCAAAAGACAAGAAACTCCCCACATACCCGAAAGAAAAAAGAATAAACAGAGACAAAAGGATGGGGACGGGACCTGCACCAGTGGGAGGGAGCCGTGAAGGCGGAAAGGTTTCCACACACTAGGAGCCCCTTCGCGGGCGGAGACTGCGGGTGGCGGAGGGGGAAAGCTTCGGAGTAGTGGAGGAGAGCGGAGCAACAGGGGTGTGGAGAGCAAAGCGGAGAGACTCCGGCACAGAGGATCGGTGCCCTCAGGCACACACCAGCCCGAGAGGCTTGTCTGCTCACCGGCCGGGGCGGGCGGGTGGGAGAGGACAGGGGTTGGCGGCGTGAACACAGCCTGAAGGGGTTAGCACACCACGGCTGGCCGGGAGGGAGTCCGGGGAAAAGTCTGGAGCTGCCGAAGAGGCAAGAGACTTTTTCTTCCCTCTTTGTTTCCTGGTGCGCGAGGAGAGGGGATTAAGAGCGCTGCTTAAAGGGGCTCCAGAGATGGGTGCAAGCTGCGGCTAACAGCGCAGACCCCAGAGACGGGCATGAGACGCTAAAGGCTGCTGCTACCGCCACCAAGAAGCCTCTGTGCAAACACAGGTCACTCTCCACCTCCCCTCCTAGGAGCCTATGCAGCCCGCCACCGCCAGGGTCCCGTGACCCAGGGACAACTTCCCCGGGAGAACGCACGACGCACCTCAGGCTGGTGCAACGTCACGCCGGCCTCTGCCACCGCAGGCTCACCCCGCATCCGTACCCCTCCCTCCCCCGGCCTGAGTGAGTCAGAACCCCGGAATCAGCTGCTCCTTTAACCCCATCCTGTCTGAGCGAAGAACAGACGCCTTCAGGTGACCTACACACAGAGGCGGGGCCAAATCGAAAGCTGAACCCCGGGAGCTGTGCGAACAAAGAAGAGAAAGGGAAATCTCTCCCAGCAGCCTCAGGAGCAGCGGATTAAAGCTCCACAATCAACTTGATGTACCCTGCATCTGTGGAATACCTGAATAGACAATGAATCATCCCAAAATTGAGGCAGTGGATTTTGGGAACAACTGTAGACTTGGGGTTTGCTTTCTGCAACTAATTTGTTTCTGGTTTTATGTTTATCTTAGTTTAGTATTTAGAGTTTATTATCATTGGTAGATTTATTTACTGATTTGGTGGCTCTCTTCCTTTTTTTATATATATAGATATATATATTTTTTTCCTTTTTCTTTTTGTGAGTGGGTATGTGTAGGCTTCTTTGTGTGATTTTGTCTGTATAGCTTTGCTTTTACCATTTGTGCTAGGGTTGTGTCTGTCCGTTTTTTCCATTTTTATTACTTTTTAATTTCTTTTAATTTTTAATAGTTTTTTAATTTTTTTAATAACTTTATTTTTTTCTTTCTTCTTTTCTTTTTCTCCCTTTTCTTCTGAGCCATGTGGCTGACAGGATCTTGGTGCTCCTGCCGGGTGTCAAGCCTGAGCCTCTGAGGTGGGAGAGCCGAGTTCAGGACAATGGTCCACCAGAGACATCCCAGGCCCACATAATATCAAACAGAAAAAGCTCTCCCAGAGATCTCCATCTCAACACCAAGACCCAGGTCCACTCAACGACCAGCAAGCTACAGTGCTGGACACCCTATGCCAAACAACTAGCAAGACAGGAACACAACCCCACCCATTAGCAGAGGGGCTGCCTAAAATCATAATAAGGTCACAGACACCCCCCCAAAACACCACCATACGCTGTCCTGCCCACCAGAAAGACAAGATCCAGCCTCATCCACCAGAACACAGGCACTAGTCCCCTCCACCAGCAAGCCTACACAACCCACTGAACCAACCTAAGCTACTGGGGGCAGACACCAAAAACAACAGGAGCTATGAACCTGCAGCCTGTGAAAAGGAAACCTCAAACACAGTAAGTTAAACAAAATGAGAAGACAGAGGAACACACAGCAGGTGAAGGAGCAACCTAAAAACCCAACAGACCAAACAAATGAAGAGGAAATAGGCTGTTTACCTGAAAAATAATTCAGAGTAATGATAGTAAAGATGATCCAAAATCTTGGAAACAGAATGGAGAAAATAAAAGAAACATTTAAAACGGACCTAGAAGAACTAAAGAGCAAACAAGCAATGATGGACAACACAATAAATGAAACTAAAAATTCTCTAGAAGGAATCAATGGCAGAATAACCAAGGCAGAAGAATGGATATGTGACCTAGAAGATAAAATAGTGGAAATAACTACTGCAGAGCAGAATAAAGAAAAAAGAATGAAAAGAATTGAGGACAGCCTCAGAAACCTCTGGGACAATATTAAATGCAGCAACATTCAAATTTATAGGGGTCCCAGAAGAAGAAGAGAAAAAGAAAGGGACTGAGAAATTATTTGAAGAGATTACAGTTAAAAGTTCCCTAATATGTAAAAGGAAATAGTCAATAGAGTCCAGGAAGCACAGAGAGTCCCATACAGGATAAATCCAAGGAGAAACATGCCAAGAAACATATTAATCAAACTATCAGAAATTAAATACAAAGAAAATATTAAAAGCAGAAAGGGAAAAACAACAAATAACATACAAGGGAATCCCCATAAGGTTAACAGCTGATCTTTCAGCAGAAACTCTGCAAGCCAGAAGGGAGTGGCAGGGCTTATTTAAAGTGATGAAAGGGAAAAACCTACAGCCAAGATTATTCTACCCAGCAAGGATCTCATTCAGATTCCTTGCAGAAATTAAAACCTTTACAGATAAGCAAAAGCTAAGAGAGTTCAGCACCACCAAATCAGCTTTACAACAAATGCTAAGGGAACTTTTCTAGGCAGGAAACACAAGAAAAAGACCTACAATAACAAACCCAAGACAATTAAGAAAATGGTAAAAGGAACATACATATCGATAATTACCTTAAATGTAAATGCATTAAATGCTCCCACCAAAGACATCAACTGGCTGCATGGATACAAAAACAAGAACTGTATGTATGCTGTCTACAAGAGACCCGCTTCAGACCTAGGGACACATACAGACTGAAAGTGAGGGGATGGAAAAAGATATTCCATGCAAATGGAAATCAAAAGAAAGCTGGAGTAGCAATTCTCATATCAGACAAAATAGACTTTAAAATAAAGAATATTACAAGAGACAAAAGAGGACACTACATAATGATTAAGGGATCAATCAAGAAGAAGATATAACAATGGTAAATATTTATGCTCCCAACATAGGAGCACCTCAATACATAAGGCAATGGCTAACAGCCATAAAAGGGGAAATCGACAGTAACACAATCATAGTAGGGGACTTTAACACCCCACTTTCACCAATGGACAGATCATCCAAAATGAAAATAAATAAGGAAACACAAGCTTTAAATGGTATATTAAACAAGATTGATTTAATTGATATTTGTAGGACATTCCATCCAAAAACAACAGAATACACTTTCTTCTCAAGTCCTCATGGAACATTCTCCAGGACAGATCATATCTTGGGTCACAAATCAAGCCTTGGTAAATTTAAGAAAATTTAAATCTTATCAAGTATCTTTTCTGACCACAATGCTATGAGACTAGATATCAATTACAGGAAAAAATCTGTAAAAAAAAAAAAAAAAAAAAAAAAAAAAACCATGGAGGCTAAACAATACACTACTAAATAACCAAAAGATCACTGAAGAAATCAAAGAGGAAATCAAAATATACCTAGAAGCAAATGACAATGACCCAAAACCTGTGGGATTCAGCAAAAGAAGTTCTAAGAGGGAAGTTTATAGCAATACAATCCTACCTCAAGAAACAAGAAACATCTCAAATAAACAACCTAACCTTACACCTAAAACAATTAGAGAAAGAAAAACAAAAAAAACCCCAAAGTTAGCAGAAGGAAAGAAATCATAAAGATCCGATCAGATCCAAAGATCAATCAAACTAAAAGCTGGTTCTTTGAGAAGATAAACAAAATTGATAAACCATTAGCCAGACTCATCAAGAAAAAAAGGGAAAAGACTCAAATCAATAGAATTAGAAATGAAAAATGAGAAATAACAACTGACACTGCAGAAATACAAAGGATCATGAGAGATTACTACAAGCAACTCTAGGCCAATAAAATGGACAACCTGGAATAAATGGACACATTCTCAGAAAAGCACAAGCTTCCGAGACTGAACCAGGAAGAAACAGAAAATATAAACAGACCAATCACAAGCACTGAAAATTGAGACTGTAATTAAAAATCTTCCAACAAACAAAGCCCAGGACCAGATGGCTTCACAGCCGAATTCTATCAAATATTTAGAGTGGAGCTAAGACCCATCCTTCTCAAACTCTTCCAAAATATAACAGAGGGAGGAACACTCCCAAACTCCTTCTACAAGGTCACCATCACCCTGATACAAAACCGGACAAAGATGTCATGAAGAAAGCAAACTACAGGCTAATATCACTGATGAACATAAATGCGAAAACCCTCAACAAAATGCTAGCAAACAGAATCCAACAGCACATTAAAAGGATCACACACCATGATCAAGTGGGGTTTATCCCAGGAATGCAAGGATTCTTCAATATAAGCAAATGAAACCAATGTGATAAATCACATTAACAAATTGAAGGAGAAAAACCATATGATCATCTCAACAGATACAGGAAAAGCTTTCAACAAAATTTAACTCGCATTTATGATAAAAAACCCTTCAGAAAGTAGGCACAGAGGGAACTTACCTCAACATAGTAAAGGCCATATATGACAAGCCAACAGCCAACATCTCAACCGTTCTCAACAGTGAAAGACTGAAACCATTTCCTCTAAGATCAGGAACAAGACAAGGTTGCCCACTCTCACCACTATTATGCAACATAGTTTTGGAAATATTAGCCACAGCAATCAGAGAAGAAGAATAAAAGGAATCCAAATTGGAAAAGAAGTAAAGCTGTCACTATTTGCAGATGACATGATACTATACATAGAGAATCCTAAAGATGCTACCAGAAAACTGCTAGAGCTAATCAATGAATTTGGTAAAGTAGCAGGATACTAAATTAATGTGCAGAAATCTCATGCATTCCTATACACTCATGATGAAAAATCTGAAGGAGAAATTAAGGAAACACTCCCATTTACCACTACAACAAAAAGAATAAAATACCTAGCAATAAATCTACCTAAGGAGAATAAAGACCTGTATGCAGAAAACTATAAGACATTGATGAAAGAAATTAAACATGATACCAACAGATGGAGACATATATACCATGTTCCTGGATTGGAAGAATCAACACTGTGAAAATGACTATACTACCCAAAGCAAACTACAGATTCAGTGCAATCCCTATCAAACTACCACTGGCAACTTTCACAGAACTAGAACAAAAATGTTCACAATTTGTATGGAAACACAAAAGACCCCGAATAGCCAAAGCAATCTTGAGAAAGAAAAATGGAGCTGGAGCAATCAGGCTCCAGGACTTAAGACTATACTACAAAAATACAATAATCAAGACAGTATGGTACTGGCATCAAAACAGAAATATAGATGAATGGAACAGGATAGAAAGCCCAGGATAGAAAACCTACACACATGTAGTCACCCTATTTTTGATAAAAGAGGCAAGAATATACAATGGAGGAAAGACAGCCTCTTCAATAAGTGGTCCTGGGAAAATTGGACAGCTACATGTAGAAGAATGAAATTACAACTCTCCATAACACCATACACAAAAGTAAACTCAAAGTGGATTAAAGACCTAAGTGTAAGGCCAGACACTATCATACTCTTAGAGGAAAACATAGGCAGGACACTCTATGACATAAATCACAGCAAGATCCTTTTTGACCCACCTCCTAGAGAAATGGAAACAAAAACAAAAATAAACAAATGGGACCTAGTGAAACTTAAAAGCTTTTGTACAGCAAAGGAAACCATAAACAAGACGAAAAGAAAACCCTCAGAATGGGAAAAAATATTTGCAAATGAAGCAACTGACAAAGGATTAATCTCCAAAATATACAAGCAGCGCATGCAGCTCAATATCAAAAAAACAAAGAACCCAATCCAAAAATGGGCAGAAGACCTAAATAGACATTTCTCCGAAGAAGATGTACAGATTTCCAACAAACACATGAAAGGATGCTCAACATCACTAATCAATAGAGAAATGCAAATCAAAACTACAGTGAGGTGTCACCTCACACCAGTCAGAATGGCCATCATCAAAAAATCTAGAAACAATAAATGCTGGAGAGGGTGTGGAGAAAAGGGAACCCTCCTGCACTGTTGGTGGGAATGTAAATTGATACAGCCACTATGGAGAACAGTATGGAGGTTCCTTAGAAAACTGAAAAGATAACTACCATATGACCCAGCAATCCTACTACTGGGCATATACCCTGAGAAAACCATAATTCAAAAAGAGTCATGCACCACAATGTTCATGGCAGCTCTATTTACAATAGCCAGGACATGGAAGCAACCTACGTGTCCATCAACAGATGAATGGATAAAGAAGATGTGGCACATATATACAGTGGAATATTACCCAACCATAAAGAGAAACAAAATTGAGTTATTTGTAGTGAGGTGGATGGACCTAGAGTCTGTCATACAGAGTGAAGTAAGTCATAAAGAGAAAAACAAATACCATATGCTAACACATATATGGAGTCTAAAAAAATGGTTCTGAAGAACCTAGGGGTAGGACAGGAATAAAGATGCAGATGTAGAGAATGGACTTGAGGACATGGGGAGGGGGAAGGGTAAGCTGGGACGAAGTAAGACAGTGGCATGGATATATATACACTACCAAATGTAAAATAGATAGCTAGTGGGAAGCAGCCACATAGCACAGGGAGATCAGATCAGTGCTATGTGACCACCTAGAGGGGTGGGTTAGGGTGGGTGGGAGGGAGATGCAAGAGGGAGCAGGTATGGGTATATATGTATATGTATAGCTTGATTCACTCTGTTATAAAGCAGAAACTAATGCACCATTGTAAAGCAATTATACTCCAATAAAGTTGTTAAAAGAAATGTATTCTGAAAGGCAATTGAGAAATATCTAAAATTATTTAAATATATACTTTTCAATTGTAATATATAAAAGATAGTTAGCTTACAAAATTAGATATTGACTTGGATTTAAGACCCTGGACATTTGAGGGAAAACAGTTAAACTGACAAATTAACATAGTATTGGAAAAATGTCCAATGCCTTTGCCTTAATATATCATTGATTAAGCAGGTGACCATTTTTTCTACAAAGTTAAAACACTTTTCATATCATTATCCTATTCTGATTTTAATATATGTAGGGAGCTGAATCTTAGTCTTCAGTGATGACAGCTCCGATTTCTAAAATGAGATGTTATAAATAAAAATGTTTTATAATTATTCAGGCCTTTGCAAATATTATGTATTATTTGTTTCTCTAAAATACAATCTTGTTCTCCCATAGTAGTTCTAGGGTGGCACCCTTATTCTCCTAATAACCTATGCACAAAATCTCAGAATGATTTTTGTTTCACCTGTACATTCAGTTCATTAGTAATCCCCACTTCATCTTCCTTCATAATTTTCCTACACATGGTACTCCAACCTCTTTTTTAATCCCTAAAAGGATTTAAATTTCTGTCTTGTATGAAACTTCTAAATTATTTTTTAAATCTATTAGCTGCTCCTACTTTCCTTTTCACACTCATGTGTTCTTTATTTTCTACCCAATTAATCTTCCTAAAATAAAACTGTCTACCTTCTGTTACTCAACAATTTTTGGTGATTTCCCTAATTTTGGGGGTAAAATTTTAAAATCATATCTTTGAATTTTCAGATTGGTAACAATTTTTCCAAATTACTTTTTTTACTCTATTTCTTAATAATGAGTTTCTCAAACGATCTGATTCATCTCGCTGTTCCAAAAATGTGTCACATTTCCTACCTATTGATTCTCTGCCAATCATCACTAGAATATACCTGGAAATTTCTATCAATTCATTTCTTATAGTGAAAAATATGGGAGCAGAATATCAACTAAGAAAGGAAAACAGAATAGAAACCTACAGAGATCGGCTCAGTTGCAGCTATATATATATTTGTTAAATGAAGAAATCTGTAAAAAAATATAAAACTTGATAAATCTATCATTGTTGATTCTGAATATAATTATAGAATTAAAGATACTGGTAAAAACTTATTATATGGCATCTTATAATTAAATTATAGAATTAAGTAAGAAAAAATGCCAGAAATCATCATGTATTTTATTTTGAAATAAGCTACATGAAGAATAAAATTTGTTGAAATATTAGAAGTCAGTTTGTCTAGAAGGTGAAAATATGGACAATATAAATTTTATTTAAAAATTATAAGTAGGCTTCCCTGGTGGCGCAAGTGGTTGAGAGTCCGCCTGCCAATGCAGGGGACGCGGGTTCGTGCCCCGGTCCGCAAGGATCCCACGTGCCGCGGAGCGGCTGGGCCCGTGAGCCATGGCCGCTGAGCCTGCGCGTCTGGAGCCTGTGCTCCACAACGGGAGAGGCCACAGCAGTGAGAGGCCCGCGTGCCGCAAAAAAAAAAAAAAAAAAAAAAAAAAAAAATTATAAGTAAATTACTGTTATAATCTAGGAAAAACATTACTTTTTTAATCTATGGAAAAACATTATTTTTTTTAAAAGTCCTTTCAATCTAGCAAAATTCTACACTACGAACTAATCTTTTCAAATGTACTTTGCACAGAAATAATTTTTCCTCAAATTCTTTTTGCCAAAAGATACAGTTATAAAGACATTTAAATAAATTATTTCAAAGTATATAATATGCTTACCTAAAAAGCAGTATACTTTTAGAATATCTATTGGAAAGAATAGCTAATGCTTTTAAATTCCTATCAAACATAACTCAGTGCTTCTTTTTTGCATAATAAATATTTTAATGCTAATAATTAGAATACATTTCATTTTAAAATTTAAAATATATTCCAAATTTTAAAATAAAATAATTTAATTAACTGTAACAAAGTAATTTGACAACAAGCTGTAGAATAAAAGATCAATGCTATCTGTCTGTAAAATGTAAATATTGATGTAATGCAGTGTTTCATGACACTAGGGTCTCCAGGTTGTTCTATGATTCTATCAGATAAGATACTGTGGTCAAATAAATAAGAGAAATCTGAATGTTCTATTCTCTAATTCTTGTCTAATTCAAAATTCCTTAAACTTCATAGATAATAGAATCTCTTTTGTGAGTAGCACCTGTTATTATCCTATTAAATTTGTGTTCCAGGGTAGTTCCAAATTAGAAAAGCTCTGGTGAATCTCTATTTTAACTGAACTAGAAGAAAAAGGAAATAGTGAAGTATATGACTCAGACATTGAAAATTGCGAGTATCTTATCATACATTGTTATACATCTTGTCCATCTAACATCAACAAACTTAAATATACTAAACTGTGCCCAAGTTTGCTATGTATTATGCATATGTAAGTATTTTCAATATATATACTCTTAAAATACCAGATTTCATAGCTATGAAACAATGGCTAGAATTTTAAAAATCATGTTTAGAAACACTGGATTCGAATTTATGCTTTAACTTGCATGATATATCAAATTCCATGGAAATATCTGTCTGAATCTATTGAAAAGCACGCAAAAAGATAGAGTTGGGAATTCACGTAGAGCGAAGTTTAACTCATACTGTACCTATACGTTAAATATTAGATCTATTTCAGTACTAATTGGATCAGTATTTTCATTTATACCTATTTAATCATTTTTAATCTGTGGAAGTAACACATCTGGGTTTTTGATGATCATGCCTTTGGATAATTGTGTTGTTGAAATTAAGTTATGGAAGAAAGGATTAGGTAATGAGAGTATAGGAATAAGTAGCTATATATATTATTTACAGCTGTATTATTTAGCAATAATTATGAAGGCATGACAATCTTTAAATCTTAATATTTAACAGTAATAATTTCATCTGTTCTGTGCTTTTAACTTCTCAAATTCACTTTCTGTGTTCTTCCATGTTTAGAAATGGAGAGAGCATAAACATGAGGGTTATCTTTGGATTATTAGAACAGTTTGTGGATCATCTTCAAAAAATGGAACGTTTTGAAAATTAGCTCTATTCTTGATTATGCATTTTGATAATCATTTCAATATTCACAGTGATTATCAGAACATGGACCTATTATATATTTCCTTGACTCATTCAGCTCTGAAAAAATTCTATCTATTTTTAACAAATTATGCTATAAAATATGATAATCTACACGACAGGCACAAACACCAAACTAGTAATTCAAGTTGCCTAATTTCCTGCAGTGTGGTGGTTTAAAAAAAGGAAACTATACATATCACATATATAATATTATATGTACATACTATGGAAGAAGATACAGGATTGAATATGGAGCAATGATTCACAGGAAAGTAAGTTCCCAAAAATTTTCAGGAGAAACGATGAAAAAGGATCAAAATAAATTATCAATAGATATTGTGGATCTGTTAATCCCATTGGATTTACTACTATACATAAAATAGATAAGCAACAAGGATCTATTATATAGCATAGGGAATTATATTCAATATCTTATAATAAACCATAATGGAAAATAATCCGAGATATATATTATATATATATATATATAATATATATACTCATAAAACTGAATCACTTTGCTGTACAGCTCAAACTAACAACACTGTAAATCAACTACACTTCAATTAAAATAATATAGAACGTTTGGAGAGTATTACAATTGGAATACTACAATTAAAGGTCAATTTCATTTAAAAAACAAATGAAGAGGGAGATGAAGTTGAATTCACAAGTTAAAAAGGTATAAAGCCAAATAGAAATATGTAAAAATAGAGTGGAGAAGGTAAAGAAATGAAGAAAGAAATGAAAATATATAAGTATTGGACAATATCTCATAGGACATCTTAGGGAAGCTATGGTTATGAAATAATACTGTTTCTCATCCAGTAATGTTCAGCCCATGCTTCTGGTTCCTGATATTAACACATTGTCTCTTAGCAATAGGCAGAGTGCTCTGTGCTTCAACATCCATACTCAACCTTGTTCCCCACTTCTCGAGAGTCACGTGAAAAACACCTGCTGAGGTAGGAGGGTAATACTGAACTGCTCTCTGCACCCTGGCCTGTCCCAGGGGAGGATGCTTTAAAATGCGACTGTTCATGATCCAACCAGGTGGGGAATACAGGACAGGCTGAGGCTTCCTGCTCCCCCCATCTGGGGCTTCCTCTCTGTTGACATGATTTCATCTCTTGTTTTATACTTCCTTTTACTTGCTGAATTTGACTCTTGTAATTTCACAAGATGCAGAGTAATCTGAAGCTCACAGACTACTGGTCTAGGGAGATTTATCCTATCTCAAGAAAATGGTATCCTAGGACTTTGTTCTCTCCAAGCATCAAGCTTAAACTGAAGCTTTTTTGCTTCCTTGCATAGTGTAAGGGATGACTCAATATTTAGTTAACATGAACAACACTGTGCTATTTTTCTATATCTGCTCTTAAAGCTCCACTTCCAGTCCACTCAGGATCTGAGTTCTGAAACACAGAAGGGGATGGCTTAATTAGCTGCTTTATTGCCCATGACAAGGACTGAAGGCATCCTTGCTGGGAGTGAAGGTGTTTTAGCTTACAGAAGCAAAGTCTGTATTTTGTTGCTATCACTTGCAGTATACTGTATACCCTGATATTAATTTCTATATCGATATTTCAAGTCACAGACACCTAGTTCAAATAAACATGAGAAAAGTGTTTAAATTTACTGGCATACATGTCTGAGGCGTCCAAAGATGCTCATATCTTCAGAGATTATTCAATCATGTAACCAGAAAGTTCACACATACTTCTGCACATCTCTCTGTGAGGTGGGGTAAGAACCACCACTTCCAGCCTGACATTTCCACAGCAAGTGTGTAGGCTGGACTCTTCCTCTCTTCACCCAAATATTCATCCCAGGGAAGAGTTCTGATTGACTATATTTAACCAACATGCCCATTACCTGGGGCATTCGCTTCACCAAAGAAATGAAACGTTACATTCGGATACAACAGGTCACATGACTCCCTAGTGAAAGAGTGGGGAGAAGTGGGTGATGGATGTTATGATGCTTGATTTTATGTACTGACTTGACTAGACCACAGTACTCAGGTATTCGGTCAAACACGTCTGAATGTTGCTGTAAAGGTATTTTTAGATGAGATTAACATTTAGTTCAGTAGACTCTGAGTAAAGGAGATGACCCTCCATAATATGGGTGGGCCTCGTGCAATCAGTTGAAGGTCTTGAGAGAAAAAAAGACTGAGGTCCCTGAGAAAGAGGGGATTCTGCCAACAGATCACCTTCAGACTCAAGTTAGAGTGTCAACTCTTCCTTGGGTCTCCAACCTGCTCACCCTGCAGATTTTGGACTTGCCAGACTCCACAACAATGTGAACCAATTCCTTAAAATCTCTCTTCTCTCTCTCTCTCTCTCCCTCCATCTCCCTCTCTCCTCCCCTCTCTCTTTATATATAACTTTATATTATATTATACCTCCTGTTTCTCTGAAGAATCCTGACTCATAAGTGCATTATAATTGGCAGGCCCCCAGAGGTATAATTTATTGGGGGTAGGATATAGTATCTTTTGAAAGGATGCTGAGCAGAATAAAACACTCAAATTCCTCTGAAGTATCCTAAGTACTATCCTACATGTGTCAGATTATTAAAAAAAGGGGAAATAACTTGTTCCCTCAAAAATCTTACAATATTTAGATACTATAAAATTGCCGTGAAAGTACTAAACATAAATGAAATTAATATGTATAATAGGTATATAAAAATTATAAACATTTTAAAATATATATATTCAGAACTATAGATATGTCTGTTTGTGAGTTAATAGACATACACATATACACATTTCCTAGCTCTGTCTGCTGAGAGGGCCAGAATCAAGGATGCTCTAGGTAACAATAGTACATCTCCCACACACAGGTTGGTCTCTAAACATTGTTCACATTAAAAGGAACCAGGGCTCTTTGGAGAAGTGGCTGATTCCAGGACTAGAGCAGGGAAAATCCAAGATGAGCCTGGAACATCATTTTGTGCCACTAAAACACTAAAGAAAAAGGAGGCAGGACATGGAATGGGCTTGTTAAAAGAACCCAGGAGCCAGCGTGAAGGAGGTTCTAATGGCCAGAGTTGAAACAATTTGATAAATAAGTATCCATGAGTCCTGAGAAATAAACAAGAGGACATAGCTCTTCTTTACAAAAGAATTCCAATTAACAGAAAGTAGGAAGTGGAGATTCACCAACGGGTCAAAATACCACAGTAATAATACCTGTTCCAGACAATGGGCATCAATGGATGCTAAAATTGTCACTTTTATAGAGAAAAAGTATTTTAATAGTATCAAAGAATCTTCTCCAAGATAAGTATCACCTATGAAGGGGAAATATAGTAACTTTATGGTGAGGAAACCCAGTTGATACTGGGTTTCAACTGTAAATCACCAACAGTAAGAAGTATGCCCCTCATTTATCTCATGATATGATGCATTGAGGAACAACATCGTTTCTATGGCATTCTTGCAACAATTGCCTAAACTTACTGTAATCCTGAGAAGACACCAGACAAACCCAAACTGAAAGACAGTCTACAAAATGGATGATCTTCAAGTGTCAAGGTCATGATAGACAAGACAGACAGAGGAATGGTCACAGGTTGGAGAAGACTAAGGGGAAGAAATTATACACAATAGGGCATCTTCAGTGATACTCCTGTAGTCCTTAGATGTAAAGAACATAACTGGAAAACAATGGTGAAATCAGAACGAGGTCTATACTATAGTTAATGAAAATGTACCAATGTCGAGGTTCTTTTCTTGATACTTGTACTATGGTTACATAAAATAGTGTCATTAGGGAATAAGATGAAGTATGCGAGGCAACTTCCCATATGGTTTCTGCAACTTTTCTTAAAGTCTAACATTAGTTTGAAATAAAAAGGTTTTTAATAATTATATGTGTATACAAGCAAGTGCATTCATGTCACTCATTTGCTTTCTACTATCCTGTAGCCTGTAAACATGGTTTGAATGTTCTCATCGAGGGAAAGCCTCCTGGCCCCTATTTCTTGAATTATAACAACCACCCACGACAACCTAGGATTATGCCTAACTACCTAAAATTGCAGTCTCATTTCAGCAGTCTCATAATTAAAAATATATATCACCTAGTACAGTGGGATGAAGATCTTACCATCATGAATAGCGAAATAGCTTTTCCATTTTTTTCACATGCACAATCGGCAGCAAAGTCATTGCTGCAGGAAGTTGCCTCTTATGCATGTTTTTTCATTGTCATTGACACATTTCTGAACAGCTCAAAGTGTATAAACGTATGGAATTCTTACCTAGAAAAACTTAAAAGGAAAGGTACATATTGGCTACAAATAACCAGAATTTTTAACATTTATATTGCATTTTGTTACTCAAAACATGTTGACACAAGCATACTAGAGTAGATGCCACTCAGAGATTAAATAGAAGCAAAAGTAACAGGAAAAGAAGCATTTTTTTAAATCTCACTGGATGAAACTTTTAGATACCCCATCTAGAAAATTGCCCTTACATACATTTACACAAACATTTGGGGGGTTCACATTATCGGGCTTAGAGTAAGTTTTGTAATTTCAGTGCTGAGAACTAAAATTACAGAACTGCATCTGTACTCTATGCCGAGTACAATGAGGCAACACCAGAGTTCTATGACTTAATTTACGCTTATGGGAGCATTTTATGCGAGCGCATATATTAAACTACAAAGCAATCACAGAAAATGAAATCAGGAGTCAAAACTGTATATTTAAATAAACTGAACCATTATTTGAGTATATCAAAAGCTTGATCGAGTCAAATGAATTATGCACCAGTATACTTTTTCAAAAACACATGTTAGTTTTGGCAGGGGGCGGGGTATAAACCTTCCCACAATTTTGTTCATAGTCCCAAAAGTTCAGTTCCAGAAGTATCATTAGACACCCTCATAATTTCCATGCTTAAAGCCACAATTTATCTAGGTGAACTGAGACTTCGTATGTGATTTTCTTTAAAACATTCTGTGAAAAGAAATGTGAGGGGAGAAACAGATGTTGATGATTGCTGAATCTCAGTGATGGGACAGCTAGAAGATCTTTCAACCCTTTGTTCACTGTCTCTCAGCCTTATCTCTTGCTCGTGCTCGTCTTAGGCCAGCATCACTGAAGAGCTTGAAGCTCCCTGGAAATAGACTGTTTTTCATAATTCTTTGCAGATGCTGGTCCCTCTGTTAGGAAAATTTTTGTAATCCCACTCAGTTCAATTCACCCCAAGCTGTTCTTTCCTGACTGGCTACTTTTATTCCTGTAGATTCAGCTCATGTGTCAACTCCTATATGACTCCAGGGCAAATTTCTCCCACATTATATGAAAAATCAGAATGTTCACTCTGAATACAGGGGCCATGAACATCTTTGTGTGAGCTTTCCCGATGAACAGTCACATGCAGAGTCTGGGTAGTACCTGTTCTCATGCTGATTTGAATTAGACTGGGCATCTCCCTTACAGGTTGTGAATCTGCAGGAGGCTGGAGCAGCTCTGTTCTGTCCATCTCATTTTGTGGCCCTGGCTAGAGGGGAAATGGCTACCTGGATAGCACATTCCTCATGGCAGATGTCAGAAGCTTCCAAAGGCATGAATGGAAATGTAGGTGCCCGTTAAGTCTTGAAAGTGGCACACTGTCATTTCTGCCCACATTTCATTGAATCATGGCAGTCACACAGGCAAGCTAAAAATCAATGGATAAGAGCGATATAACCTTTCAATAGAGATGGGAGTTAATATTTCCTCACAACCTATCAGCTATCATAATCAATGTCTGGGAGGGTCTCTGGCACACAGTAGGTGCTTAATACACTTACGTGTGCTTTAATTGTTCTTAAAAGATTTCAATGGTTTATCACTTTTAAGATCCTGAAAAGTAAACAGGTTAAAAGCAGAGTCAAAAATGGCTCCATCATTAATTTAGAGTTTTATCACAGCCCCTGCGGGTTCTTTGCTTATTGATCTGTTTCCTTCATTCCACTGTGATTTCCGTGACGTCTTGCCTCATTGGATCCCCACCTGCTGGTAGTGGGCTTGACATCTGGGAAGTGCGCACTGAATGCTCATTGAATAAAGAATAAAGGAACACAAGTTAGAAAGGAAAAGAAGACAGAAAGATCAAAGCAAATCTAAGACAAAACGAAGCAAGCGGCTATCTTCGCTTGTGGAGTTCGCAAGTGATGCTTCAGCATTTACTAGAATTGTTTTTCTTTGCTTTAAAGTGATAGTCAAAAACTTTTGATCTAACCAGTTGTTATTATGAGTATAATTTATCATAAGGTAAGCCTCTAAGTTTGCTTTTGCTTGGTAATTTACAAGTCACTTAGGATATATGATGAGAATGCAAACTGAGCAAGATTCATTTAGGTTTGAAGTCCCTAGAACCACAGAAATAAAGAACGATAAAATATTTATAGCTCAATGAGATTTAGACTGCATCTTGCAAGCTGAATTAGGATACAAAAAAGCAAACTGAAAAGAATATTAATTACTCAGGCTTGGTAATATAATGGTCCATAATCATGTACCTATGATGGTGCAAAGTCAGAAAGGTAACTAGGTGTCCTGTTCTGGCTTCAGTATTCTTTGTTTTTCCCTCTGCCTCCCTGATATTTGCAATTAATCTTTCTATAAAAGTATTAGCAATATTAATATACTCCTGTGATATAAAAAGATCACTCTCTTTTATATACATTTTACAGTTAGGGCATTATACTTGAGAAGAAATGTATGCAAAATCATGGATAGATGTCAAAAACTTATTATTGAGAAAATAAGACAAAAAGGTAAAATGAGTGTATTAGTGCATTTATATGAAGTTAAAATGGAAGTGAAATCATTGAAGGGATTAAAAGTCCAGGAGGGGTTACTTCTGCTGAGGTGGAAATGACTGGGAGAAGACAGAGGGAAAAAAGAGGTTGGTGGAGGAAGCCTTGAGAAATACTGTTCATTTACTATTTCTTATACTAAGTGGTTTACCCAGGAACCTATGTCCTGTGCAGACCATTTTTTTACATCCTTGCTACTACTCCCCCCTCACTGAAATGTACTTTCAGGTACTACAATGCTGGTTGGTCTCCTCTAAATCTTTCGGGATTGCTCTCCAGTTTGAGTTCCCCGAAAGTCCTAGTTTTCTAATTTCCAGTGCAATCTTCTCTCAAAATCTTTTCTTATGACACCAATGTCTCTGCAACAGATTTCCTGGGAGACACCTTTTACTCTGTCATCTTTGGGGACCATTATTCAGCCTACCATTCAGTTTATATCTAACTCTTAGGTATGTACAGACAATAGATGGTAAATAAATAATGACAGATACATACATACTATATAGATGACAGAGATAGATAATTTTGAAAGAGGGGGACTTGAGAGTTTCCAGTATTTTTTGCCTAATGAGATGAGTGCTATCCTCTATAAAAATTTTTTGTTTTGCTTTCAAGAAACTCTGTTCTGCTTTCAAGTCTTGCCTTAAGAGCAAAGCATTCTTATATTGTCTTTCACTGGTTCCTGAAGGATTTTATCCTCCAGAAAAATGCACTATTATAGGATTCAGAAGGGGAACAAAAAAAGCTGTGCTTTTATGAAGTAGGGCAAATAGGGTTGTTGTAGAACAGAGGTGAAAGGGAAAATTGAAAGACCTCAGATACATTCTTGGCAGATGTTAGGAAGCAGTACACATAGACCTAGAAATAAATTCCCCAAAAGAGTTTTTTTTTTATTGCCAGTTTAAAGATTTTTGCTCTGAGAGATTCTACAGTCCCTAGAAACTCTTCAGCCTTGGATTAAAGGTAAAAAAAAAAAAAAAAAAAACAACTTAGATTTATTGTAATTTTTCTTTAATAAATTAGGTCTTTGCCTCTGAGTAGTAGAGATACAGTTAGAATAAGAGACATCAGCAACAGGGAAGTAACCTTTATGAGAATATCTGTTTGCAGCAGCTAAATGCTGTGTTGGCAGTGTGTCCCTCTCTATTTGGAAATGGCAGTGCCTGCAATGATCGCCAACGCCGATGCAGTACTTACTCTGTACTAAGAATGAGTCTAAACAGTTTTCATATATTAATTCCCCTGGTTCCTGCCCCACGCCACGCAGAAAAAAAAAAAAAAAACCAAAACAACTCATATGAAACGGGAACTATTATCAACCCCCTTTTAAAAAGGGGGAAAAATGGAGGTAAATCAAAGTTAATAGCCTCACCCTAAGCCACACACTCTTGAAACTGTACTTGGACCCAAGCCCTGGTTTCAAGGCCCAAGACAAGGTTTTACAGAGGAAGTTTTAACTCACTCCAAATGCAGCACTGGGTGGTGGGCCCATTCCTCTACCTGATTTACTGCACTCTGTGCTGAAGCTATTAATCCATCCCGAGCTTATATGAGTAAAATGTGTGGTGCTGAGTTCTAGGAATTCAAACATGAATGAGGCACCTTCAACATTTATTGGTTTTTGTGTTTTTTTAATCAAGATGACTCAGACAGTGAAACCCAGAGCACAGAGGATCACTGAGATCTGATTCCCTGGGGAGAAGAGCAGCCTAGATGTTACAAAGGGTGACAGAGATTAACACCTGTCAGAAAGGCACAAACACTTTTACAACCGCCTCATGAGATTCTCTGAAATACTAAGAGCACATGTGGGAAGAGACAAAGCTGCTGAATTTACTTTGTAACCAGATGGGGCCAGAGCCAGGATGTACCAGCCAACTGTTTCCATGAAACCACATCATAACAAACTCCCGCAATACTCAGAGGTATAGACCCAAACGACCGCTTATTCCAGCTCGTGCATCTGTGGGTCAGCTGGAGATTAGCGGAGCTGGGCTAGGCTATGCTGGGCAATCCTACTTCAAACTGAACGTCCAGCTAGACTTGGCCTCTCCCTCCAAGTGCACTCAATCCTACTCCTATGAATTTATTCTAGGGCCCAGGACACTTGAGAGAAGCTCTTTTCATTGCACAGCAGAATCACAAACATGCAAGTGTATTTCAAACCGCCTCTTGTATCATGTCTGTTAACATCCTGGTGACCAAAGAAAGGTCATGACCAAACCCAAACCCAACTTGGATGGAGGATATAACACCCCTCCCGTGTAGATCAGGCAAGGGGGAAACTTGGCTGAATATATGTTAATCTACTAAACAGGGTAATTTGGCCTAGAGTATTTCCAGTTAACTTTATGGACTAGAATTTTCACACATGCCTAGCATGAAGTGGGCCCAAAAAGAAAGAAAACAAAAAGCTCCAATGAATAAAATTTATTTAACCAAAAGGCTGATAGTCATTGTCCCATCTCCAAATTTAGAATGTATTATGCTTTACTACATTTAGAACAAAAATCCTCCAAATTAATAGGAAAGCTTAAAGATATTTACAAAGCATGCAGATCACCTAAATATGAAGACTAACCCTGAGGAGTACCCTGTAAAAATTAAGGCAATCCAACAAACACATGAAAAGCTGCTCAACATCACTAATCATCAGAGAAATGCAAATCAAACCCACAATCAGGTATCACCTCATACCGGTCAGAATGGTCATCATCAAAAAATCTACAAACAATAAATGCTGGAGAGGGTGTGGAGAAAAGGGAACCCTCTTGCACTGTTGGTGGGAATGTAAATTGATACAGCCACTATGGAGAACAGTATGGAGGTTCCTTAAAAAACTAAAAATAAAACCACCATATGACCCAGCAATCCCACTACTGGGCATATACCCTGAGGAAACCATAATTCAAAAAGAGTCATGTACCACAATATCCACTGCAGCACAATTTACAATAGCCAGGACATGGAAGCCACCTAAACGTCCATCGACAGATGAATGGATAAAGAAGATGTGGCACGGAATATTACTCAGCCATAGAAAGGAATGAAACTGAGTTATTTGTAGTGAGGTGGATGGACCTAGAGTCTGTCATACAGAGTGAAGTAAGTCAGAAAGAGAAAAACAAGTATCGTCTGCTAATGCATACATATGGAATCTAAAAAAATGGTACTGATGAACCTAGTGGCAGGTCAGGAATAAAGACTCAGATGTAGAGATGGATTTGAGGACACGGGGGTGGGCAGGGAAGGGGAGGCTGGGGTGAAGTGAGAGAGTAGCACTGACATATATAAGCTACCAAATGTAAAATGGATGGCTCGTGGGAAGCAGCCGCATAGAACAGGGAGATCAGCTTGATGCTTTGGGACGACCTAGAGGGGTGGGATAGGGAGGGTGGGAGGGAGGCTCAAGAGGGAGGGAATATGGGGATATATGTATACATATAGCTGATTCACTTTGTTGTACAGCAGAAACTAACATAACTTTGTAAAGCAATTATACTCCAATAAAGATGTGAAAAAAAATTAAAGCAATAAAATGCAGGATACTCACCACAGCTAGAGATTTTACTTAAGAAAGAGACAAATATGCCATCTATGTGGGTGATGTGCAAATATGAATCAACATCTGTTAATTATCTCATAAGCCTAAATATATACATACATATATAATAACATTTGCAAGTAGATAAAAATAGTGAGTCTCTATGATGAGTGTATTTCTTGAGTATACTTTTGGAAAAACTTACTAGAGTATGTCAAAGGGAAATAGTAAAATAGGAAATGTAGACTAGGGGGCTTGGACAACATATTCTTAATAATTTAATTCATAGTAACAATGAAAATATGATTTTAGTATTTGGATACTTTTAATAAGAAGCAATAAAAAACTGTCATTTGCTGCAAATAAAAACTTTTCAATAGGATGGTCTCCTTATAAAGCAGCTTATACTGGCAAAAAAAAGGGGGTGTCATATTTGTATTGTTTCCTACAATGCTTTGATGAAAATATTACAAAGATTGCCAAACTACTTACATTTTCCAGTACGTAACATGTTTTACATCCAGAGAATGTTTAATTAATTTCCTGATTAATTTTTTTAATGCTATTGCTGTTTGGCAGCTGTTTTGACAAAACTGCCTTCCTCATTATAGAAATTCTACTTGTGAAAAGAAGTCAACCATAGCAAATGGACTTATTGAATTATCCAGCTCACCAGTTATAGAGTATAAAATTATTCATCCTCATATAATTTGATCACAAAAAATCATTTATCTTTAGCAACTGTGTAAAATTAGATATTATGCTGCAGGATAGCTGCAATTTTACAACTGTCTGTAGTTAAAAACTTTTAAAGTGTATTCGAACACTTAATTATTGCCTATTTTCTCATACCAATTTGTTACAAAAAAAAAAAGGTTAGTATCCAAGTAATTGCTCCACTGAGCCCACTTCTCTCACCACTTAAAAAGCATCACTTAGTTGTTTAAATGCAAAATGTCTGTCGGTTATTATTATTGGCTGTGCAATCTAGCAGAGAACTCATTCTTATTTTAATGTTTATAAATTAATGAAGTCAGAATCAATTCATTTCTTAATAAAACCAACATAACTTAATTGGAAACTCTTCTTTGTTATCATTATTACAGGTATATATGAGAAGCACTGTAGCAAAGCATTTGTAAAGGTTGAGCTGATGCTTAACATTTCTTATTCATAGTGCTAGACTCAGCATTAATATTACTTTCCAAGCTATTTATAGATTTTTGTATCTTATCTTATTTAAAGACCATGCCTGATGTATTTGAAGATTACTTTTCTGTTACAGCTAATCAAGTGGATCTAAATAGGCTTATCAACTAAAATGGAAACCTCAATGAACTAAAAATGAGCTTTTCAGCTATCATTTCAGGCTATACAGATTAATTTTTCCTATTTGGGCAGTCTTTCTAGATATCTTCCAGCTAATGTATAACTCAGCTAAAAGTTAGTAAGATTATGCAGCTTCAGCTAAAATATATCTATCTACATTTTTCTATCAATATGTATCTAATCTATCTACACATAATTTATAGATAAATATATTGATATATATCCACATACCATCTACAATTTGGGGAAAATGTCTGAAAAATTAATGACACAAATATCAAAAAGAAGTTGACTTATTGAGATAATAACCAACAGACTAAGGCATCATAAAAGGAATATATATTTAGCATGATGTATTTAACTTTTCATTTTTTTCTGTTAAGTTGGGAGTCAAAGAATGGAACCCTGTTTCCAGAAGAATCACTGATACATTTGCTAAAAAATGACAAATGAGAGAAGAGTCATCTGATGTAAAATATGTGACTGTCTTAAGATACACAAATTTTTTAATTTTTCTCAATCAAACGTTTTGCTATTTAGCAAGCTACTCATTTCAAGGATTCCATAAAATCTTTTTGAAAAAGTCATGTGTATTCAATCAAATGGTGATTCCAATCTTAGTTTAGCACACCCATCAATACTGGTTTCCATCATAGAGAAAGCTCATTCTCTGAAAGTGCTTTGCATTTTTCTATAAAGTATTTTGTTAAATCATTACAGATCTAACCAAAAAAGATCAACATTTTCATGATATTGTTATATAACAATTCTCTTATTTTTTCTTTATAAATCTAGGTCAAACAGTAGGAAAAAAGAAAGTTTGATTTTTTATAAAAATTACATAAAATTAACTAAATAAAATATAATTTTTATAAAAACAAAAAGTTGCATTAATATTATTATATTCTGCTTAATACTCCATCACTCAGGCAAGAATTCTATAATAAAAGTATTTTTTCAATTTAGATATTTTATCTGAAATTCATTATAGGTTAATTTTTTAATACAGTATATTAATTCACTATTGGAATATTACTCTCCTAGAAACGTATCTTAGAAAGTAAAGCATACAATTTTTTCTGGCTCAGGATAGCATAAAAGAAGAAAAATTATGTTATTTCCATTGCTGTAGTCAAAAACAGCTTATGAAAGCTTCTGAAAGTCTTATGTAATGTGGTAATTACAATGTGATATAGCTTTCATTTAAAAAACAAAGTGAGACTTCCATTTCAATTGATACGGAGGGATTGGTTCCCCACCCCGCCCCCCAAAAAAATCCTCCTACAAGTAAAATAGTTTGATCAGGTGCAATGAGCTGAACTCAAATGAAAATCAGGGAAGATACAAAGGAGCAGAGAAGAAAGATGAAAGTACAAGCAATGGTAGTAAGTCTGAACTGAGGCTGGAGCTCCCGGGGCAGGGGGTGAACACGGGGTGGGAAGAGGGCACGGAGTGGCAGTTAGTTTCAGTAATCACGGACTTTGGGTTTTAAGGGCCACATGAATGGGAGATGATACCTTGAGTTATCTTCTGGCCAGGTGTTAAGAGCTGGAATTCATAAAGTACAACTCTTAAAACCAGCCTTGAATTTAGTTACAATAATACAAACTAAAATGAACAAAAAGTTACACAAAAATAGTAACCTGTTAGTAAACCTTTGCTCATGGCAGAAGTAAAAGGAAAATTTGATTTTGAGATGACCCCACAGCTTAGTTTTCAAAAGATTCTCTCAGAGAGCTCTTAAATATTAGGTATAAACATAGAGTGTAAAGGACCACAAGATTAAAAATAAATAAATAAAAGTTATAACATTGAAACAATCCAATTTCCATAGAAGAAATAGATAAATTTATTGAGGAACTGCTCCCACGAAATTCACCAGATCCAGCTGACCTCACAGAATTTTAGCAAATCTTTAAAAACTGCATAGCTTAAAAATGTTCTATAAATTATTCCTCTACATTGAAAAGAGTGGAAAGTTCTCCTTTTAGGAAGTATAACACTGATACAAACAGAAATAGTACAACTAAAGGTAGTACAAAAGAAATTCTTAACCAATATACTTATGAATATTGATGCAAAAAATCGAATAAAATATTAGCAAGAGGAATCTAGTATCACAATAGCAAAATAACATGCCATAACCAGTGGCGATCTATTCTAAGAACTCAAGGTTGGTTCAATGCTTGGAAATCAATCTATCAGTATTACATACTATGAATACATCTAAGAAAGTATGTCACATGATTATCAATTATCTTCATATTAATGAAAAAGCCTTTAACAAAATCCAACATTCATTCATTAAAAATGAAAACCTTGGGAAATCAGAAATTGAGGGATACTTTCTTAGCTTTAAGTCTCCTCTGTAAAATGAGAGGAACAATGGCCACTTCCCAGGGCTCTATAAAGGTTCAAGAACACACAGCTTAAGTACTGGGCACCCTTCCCTTTCTCTGGGGCATTTACATTTGGACAGATATGCTTTATTTTTTTTTAACTTTTGGATTTTGAAGTTTTATTTTTAGCTTGTAGAAAAATTGTAAAAATAACACCAAGAGTACTCATTCACTCCTCTAGATTCTCCTAATGTTACTATGTTATATAACATGATGACAATGGTCAAAATCTGGAAATTAAAATTAATATTGTTAACTGGAGACCACATTAGATTTTATCAGTTTTCCATTAACGTGAATTGGATGTTGTTGCTCCCATTTTACAGAGAAGAAACTGAGGCCCATAGAGGGAAAGGGACTTGGTCAAGGTCACCCTGCTAGGATGTAGGAAGGATCAGAGATCAGAAGGATCTGATCTCAAGATCAGAGCTGAGCTGATCTCAGTTCCTAACAGGCACCAGTGTTTCCTTCCTTGGTCTTCTGCATAGGCTCTTCCATCAGCCTAGAACATTCTTCCCTCCCTTTCATTCTTGGAGTCCAAATGCTGCTTCCACCAAGAAGTCTATCCTGACTGTGCTGAGTGGTGCCCCTTTACCATGTACCAGTCTTTCCTCCAATGTGTTTGCTCACTTGTAAAGAAAAACAGCAAAAACACAATCTCAGTGTGTACTGTTAATAAGAGATCTACCTAAATCATAAGGCATCATAAATTCTGAGAGTGAAAGTATGGAAAAAACATTACACCCAAAAAGTAATTGGTTTCACCTTACCAAAGTCAGGTAATGCAGGCATGAAGTGAAAAATCATTTATAGGAAGAAGACAGGATCACTATCCAATAAAATTTTTCATCTCACAAGGAAGATATAACAACTATCAACTAACATGGCATAGTCTGTGATAAAACTGTTCAATCATAGAGGATAAAAATTTCACCTTTCTGAAAAAATGGTATACTAAAGAGAGAGGAGTCCTATAATTATATTTATAGAACCCTCCACCTAAGAGCTAGAAAATATACTCTCACTGTAAACACAGAGAAAAAAAGAAAACAAAAACGAATCATCTAATATCTATAGGGAACTTTTCATAAAAACCTCAAAATTTCAGGACAATATGGAACACACTTTCTGATCACTTCTGATTTGGAGAAAATGGAGTAGCTTATGTCTGAATAATTTCTTCACCAAGGGGAACTGAAAAATATGGGGAAAATCTATTGTAGGCATCACGGAGTAGAAGAATAGTCTAGAAGATCCAAAATTCTAGAGAGCAGAGAACCAAAGAGAAGTAAATTCACTTTTCCCTGGGATATGTTTGTCAAATGTGGGCAAAGTACAAGATTTCAAGTATCTCAACGTGTTTTAGGGAAAGGGCCAGGACAGGTGAATAGGACAGTCAGTAAGTCCTTTCTGGCTGTTTCCCAGAGCAGGAGAGATGAGATAGGAGTCATGTGGGAATAAATTCCCTTTGAGTTGGGTGTGACAGAAAACTAGTCCTGAAATACAACCAGTTTTCCCTGAAGATATCTGTCAAAGTCTGAAGTTACAGAGAGCAAGACCTTAAAATGCTAAGCAGAAATTCTTGGTGAAACAGAGCTACGCTGATCAAAGCAGAGAAATGATCAAAAAAGAAAAGCCTACCAGTAACTCAGTTTAAAGTCCAAAATATAGTGTTACACCAGAGGAGTCAAAGCAGAGGTCGGGGACGGGGGGGGAGGAAATTAACTTCAAATTTGCTTAGTCCCATGAGGTAGTTTAGATAATCAGCTCCATATCAACAAGCAGAGAAATGGTGGATTGCCTCTGTTCAAACATAATGTCATCAGGACCTCCCATAGTTTTAATTCAAACTCATCTGCACTCAGTCAAAAATTATTAGACTTTGCTAGGAACAAGACCATATGACAAAAATCAAAAAGGAAAACAAAAGATATTAGAAGCATGTCAATAATTCATGCAGACACTGGAAGCAAACTTTAAAATAACTGATCTACACATTCAAGAAACAATATTAAAAGACAGAAAAATAGGATAAAACATATGCTATGTTATCTACGTATACCAAACGCAAAAGCAGGCTGTAGTCAAGATAGAGACTATGACATGACAAGAAGCAACAGGAAGACATTTTCTAAGACCATGATCTAATCATGTGTTCTTTAAATTTTCCCCTTGATCTGAGTGCTAGATACATAGATAGGTTCAATTTAAGAACCAGTTTACAAGGCAGAAATAGAGACACAGCTGTAGAGAACAAACGTATGGACACCAAGTGGGGAAAGTGGCAGGTGGGATGAACTGGGAGATTGGGATTGACATATATGCACTGCTATGTATAAAATAGATAACTAATGAGAACCTGCTATAGAGCACAGGGAACTCCACTGTACAGTAGAAACTAACAACATTGTAAAACAACTATACCCCAATAAAACAGAATAGAATACAATAAAATAAAATGTTAATAAGCCATACCCTTGTGATTTGAGCAATTTTCCATGTTATACTTCAATAAAATGTTCACTGAAAGAGAACGATCTAACCAGTAAGATCAATAAAAATGTAAATATATGGGAGTTAAGACACATAAATACTTGGTCACACAAACATGCTTCTAAATACCTTTTCCATCAAAGAAGTCTTAATGGGATTATAATATATTTCAAACTTATATGTAATTAAAGTACTATCAAAACTTCAGATGTAGTTAAAGTGGCACTTTTTGGGAATCTGAGCCTTATCTATTTTTAGAATGATTTATTTGAAAGAAGTGCTGAAAATTATTGCCTAAATATTTAACATAAGGAGTTTGATAACATTAAGAAATTGGAAGAAAAAAATTGGTAAATATGAACGTGAGCAGAAGTTACACAAAAGAATAGAGAGTATTAAAAATGCTGTATCTTTGTTTATTTGGGAAAAAATAATAAACTAGACAAACCTCAGACAAGACTTTTAAAGGAGTTATAAGAGACATAAAGAATAACTACAGTTATAGTATGTATTAGACAAATTTTTACAGACTTTTAATAAAAAATATCTTTTGGCCAGTGTATTTGAAAAGTTAGATGATCAGAGTAATTTCCTAGAGAAATATGCCAAAATGTGTCAAATATATGTCCACACTCAATCAAGTAAAAAGTAAGTAACCTGAATATTTCTATAATTACAATTGAATTAATGGTTGAAAAGTATATCTTTCTTGAGAGAGAGAGAGAGAGAGAGAGAGAGAATGAAAGAGACAGAGGGACCCAGATGGTTTTGCAGGAAAAGGTAACACCCATCTTTCCAAAACTGTACCCAGGAATAGAAGATGGAATTCTTCTTGCTCTTGTTGAGGCAAAAGTAACTCCAGTGTCAAAATGAAAAAATAGATTAATAGGAAAAAAAATAAGAATTAATTTCACTAATGAACATAAACACAGCATACCCGAAAGAAATAACCAAAGCCAACAATTTTTGAAAGTGACACTATATCATGAACTCATGACCCATGCTAGAGATACAATTTTATTAATACTAAAATCTCTATTATTATTCACCAAAATAAAAGGACAAAGATGAAAAACTGTATGTTATGCCAATAGAGCTCTAACATGTATTGAATAAAAGGTAATACTCACTGAGGATAAAGATAAAATCTCTTTGAAAAGCAAAGCTTTAAAATAATCACATTATCTTTCAGGTGATTAAGATCATATAAAAATAAATTAAACACTCAAAATCTGGAAAAAAGTATGTTATTATTCAAAAATATTAACCAAGGTCTAAATAAATCAAGTTTCACCAACTGTTGGATGTGAAGACTCAATACCAAAAAGAAGTCCAATTTTCCCCCTTAATATCATTTGTTCAATGAAAATTTAATAAATATTCCAATAGAGATTTTTGTAGGAACTTGGCAAGCAGACTGTAGAATATATGTGAGAGAGAAAAGGGTCGGGAAAAGTCAAGACTCTCAAAGAACAAGATCTATGGCATTCCCTCAAAGAGAGTTTTATTAGCAAGCTATATTTATTGGTGAGCATTCTTAGTTACACAATACATAATTTACATTAGTTTAAGGAGGAATAAATTTATTTATGAACACTGGAAAGCTCTCAGAATCACTGATATATTGAGAGAAAGAAGCTAAGGGCTTAGTGTCCAAGAACAACTTCCTAACTACAGACTCAGTCTGTTAAGGGTTACCTCTGACCCCGCACATAATGGGAAAAGCAAAATGCTTAATCTTTTAGAGAAATATCCGTGTAGGAAAGCAAAACACTCACACACACACACACACAAAAAGTATAAAATCACATCTTCTGTTTGGCACAAAAAGAACTATTAACATAAAGAAGTTTCAGCTTTCAAGAAGATATTCATACTACATTTGAATGACAAAGAATTCATGTCCAAAACACTATTTTTATAATGTCCATAAATTCATGAGAACAATTTATCCCCCCAAAAAACTTGAAATGGAAAAGAGAAAAAAGAAAAATAGGTAATTCCAGAAGAGGAAATCTTAATGCCCATTAGCAATATGAATATGTATTCTACCTCATTAGAAATCAAGATAAACAAATTAAAACAAAATTACATTTTCCACTCACTTGATTAGCAAATATCTAAACATCTGACTATAATAGTACTGACAAGACAGAAGGAAATGGGGACATTCAAACACTACTAGAGGAAGAATTGACTGCAAGAGTCACTCTAAAAAGTCATTAGGCTATACATCTAGTAAGTTTGGAGGTGAACATGCCCTAAGACCCAACCATAGATATATGGAAAAATATACAAAAATATATACAAAAGTATTTGCTGGAGCATGGTTTAAAATAAAACATTAGTAGCCAGTGAAGTAACCATAGAACAATGACTAACTTTTATATGCATGCCATGCAATGTTATACAAGTGAAAGAAGTTAACTAAATCTTTAACCATCAACATGAATAAATATCAAAACCATAGCAGTGAGCAAAATAAAAGCTGATTTCTGAATGATTTAATGACATTTGTATAAAGTTTTAAAACATACAGAACACTATTAAATGGTTATAAAGGCATCTATACGTTACAACAGTTTAAAAGCACACAAAGGAATGAACAATACACGAGAGTGTGGAGTTGTAAGGATATATTTTGGGCGGGATCGAGATGGCAAAGGGGTAGAGGTAGTGCTTCAACTGTAATTTTGATGTTTCATTTCTGAAGTTGGGTGAAGTTATCTTAGTGCTGGTTACTAGTATTGTCCATACGTATTTGCACTTTTGAAATAATATGAAGAATGTATAGTGACCCATTACTTGATTATCGTAGTGTGATGACTTGTAAGTATATATTTTTGAAAAGTCTTTGTCAAACAACTTCTACATGCCTTGGCTTAAATAGAAAGAGAGAATATGTATAACACCCAGGAGGACAGAGAAGGCAGCTCACCATCCAAAGCTCAGGCTGCCCTGGTTGCTTCTAAGAGCTGAAGGATCAACGTCTCAACCCAAGTTGAAACCCACCCATCCCTGTCAGCTGGAAAGCTCTGATCTAGGAAACTGGCTGCCCTAACAGTTCCTACCAGAGCTGGATTACCACATCCAGAGACTAGATGTCTGCTCTGTAGACACAGACATCTGATGGTTAAGCTATCCAAGGGTCAGGGTCAGGCTAAGGGTGATCTCCTGGACATAGACACAGTACCCCGACTCACAAAGACTATTAGGAAAAAATCAGCACACCCATCAGCTTATTGCTTTGTAGATACAGGACTATTAAACTGTTTATACAAGCATTCCCCCTGAGCAAGGGTAGTCTCTGACCCTGAAAAAACTTGGAACGGTAATAAAAATCAGTTTTCTGGGTAGCATGGAATCGTGGCAGGCTGAGTTATTTGAAAAATTTGATGGTTAAAAACAATGACTTTGGTAGCCTGACAGCCACAGTCAGAACACTGACTTAGTTTGTCTCTGTGAGAAACATTTTCTTTCCGGCCAAGGCCACGCGATTCTCTTCAGATTGAATGGACCTATCAAAGGATGAGATCCTGCATGGTGACCCTTCCTGTGTGACTCCAAGCCCTAGAAGGCACATTATTACGCTTTTAAATAAGGAAGAGACTGCAGGAGCCCCAAAGTTCCCATTTATTCTCACAAAAAGCGATAAGATTTGCTTCAATTTTAACCTAAAAGAGCCGTTGTTTTGTTCATTATTTCATGATATCAATTCCTCTGCTCTATGTCCCTAAAAATATCAGGTTTGATATAATGTTAATTGGGTATAGACGTAAAGTAGATAGCTAACAATGATTTGAGCTTTCCTTAATCCATGGTAACAACTGCATGTTTGTCCCGCTACACTTAACACAGTGGGAGTTTTCTTTATTCAATATTCCTAGATATGAATTCTATATCAAATATTGTAATTAAATTATTTGTTATACATTCTTATTCTAAAGGAGACCTATTTCTCAAAAACTAGTTTTTATTTTTTGAATCATTAAGAAATTTAAGTGAGACATATACCCTCATCAAATGGAATTATATTAATATTTACACAATCACAATTATGTTTCATGCAATATTCAGCAGTTTTTTATAGAGAGCAATTACTACAATTATTACTCAGACACTTGTTTTTTCTACCTCCTACTGGAGCGATTCATGTAGTATTATTCTGCATTCTCTAAACCCTAAGTCAAAATAATTAACTTCTAGCAGGTGACAGTGAACTGCAAAATCAATACTCTGTGAGACTCAGGTATCATAACAATATGTGACACTATTTACTCGGCACTCATTTAATTTCACTGTGTAAATGACATTTCCTTTCCAACATCACTTAGTGAATAGACATCTAGCTACTGTAGCATTTGACATTTGACCAACACTGAATATTAAGAGCTTTTCCTCAAGTGCAAGTAATTCAGCATAAATAAATTACCTAGAGGACTGGGAACACCAAAGAACTCAAGGTTGGGAGATCAGGTATTAGCCAGGGTGTTGATTTTTAATATTTTCTAAGAAAATGGATTATACTCAAAGCTTTTATGACTTTTTAAAAAATTACAAAAATGTTGAATATTTCCATGTATTTTATATACACATATACATATTTTCTTAATAGTTATATAATGCTAGTCTATGGGACACCAATTAACTTATTCAATATTCTATGGTTAAATTCAGGTTGTTTTCCATTTAAACTATTAAATAAATATTATACTTAAATGACATATGGATCTAGACAACAATTATCAAAGAATGCTAAAACATTAGGTGACACAGTGTTGAGGAACTGATGGTCCTGGTCCTGCTACCTTGGAACACTAATCAATGTTAGCATCATTTTTTTCTTTTGGCTTGCAGGATCTTAGTTTCCCAACCAGGGACCAAACCCATGCCCCCTGTAGTGGAAGTGTGGAGTCCTAACCACTGGACTGCCAGGGAATTCCAAATGTTAGCATCATTAAAGGTGATACAATCAGACATATTGTACTTCATGCAACAGAGAAGCAATAGAAAGGTCACAGAATTATCTATGAAGTATTCCAAAAGTTTAGTCTCAAATCTAATCAAGCATCTATATCTTTTCAAATTTACAGGAAATACAAGAGTAAAGGAACAATTTAAGTGACATCCCAACGAAACTATTGGCCAAATCCAGGATGAAGGACAGTCTTACAGGAATAAAGAACCTGGTTTTTCCAACAAATCATTGGCATTAAAAAAAAAAAAAGGAGTGCTGTTATAGGAAGAAAGAGACTTATAAGATGTAACAACCACAATGGTGATGACTTTAGATTCTTATGAGAATGGGCGGCACTTTGAAAAATAGGATGAATTCCATATGAACTGATTATTAAATATTTATAAAGACAGAATGAATACTTTTAGAATGTCAGGGTATGGTAATGACATGGTGTTTGTTGTCTTTTTTTTTTAAAGACCTTACAACTTAGAGATGCACGCTGAAAAGTCTACTGCTTCAGTGATGTGTTGTCTGGGATCTGTTTCAAAATACCACAGAATAACAAAGATGCATATGCACAGATGAAAGTTAGCAAAATATTGATATTTGATGAAGCTGTGGGTATATGAGAGTTTATTATAGTATTCTAATCTTGTACATTTGAAACTTTTCATAATCAGAGGTTACAATGTTATGACAACTAATTTTGTATGAATGGTTTTGAGTATTTGTGGGTTACTTATTTTGGATAAATTCCTAGAAACTGGACTGCTGAATCAAAAAGAAAGTACTTCTTGAGATCATTACATTTTATAACACATTTTATCAGGCACACGTAGAAATCCCTATAATCCTTATTAAAGGATTATTATGTCTTCACTGAGCCTCTCTTTTTATTGTTGAACAATGTAGCTACTATTTTGACTTGTAAAACTACTTTATTAAGAATATCAGAGACTTCCGGGTAAGATGGCGGAAGAGTAAGACGCGGAGATCACCGTCCTCCCCACGGATACACCAGAAATACAGCTACACGTGGAACAACTCCTACAGAACACCTACTGAACGCTGGCAGAAGACCTCAGACCTCCCAAAAGGCAAGAAGCTCCCCACGTACCTGGGAAGGGCAAAGCGGAGAGATTACCGCACAGAGGATCGGTGCCAAGCGGCACTCACCAGCCCGAGAGGCTTGGCTGCTCGCCCCGGCGGCGCTGGAAGCTGAGGCTCGGGCTTCGGTCAGAGCGCAGGGAGAGGCCTGGGGCTGGCGGCGAGAACTCAGCCGGAAGGGGGCTAATGAGCCACAGCTAGCCGGCAGGGAGTCCGGGAAAACTCTGGAGCTGCCGAAGAGGCAAGAGACTTTTTCTTCCCTCTTGGTTTCCTGGTGTGCGAGGAGAGGGGATTAAGAGCGCTGCTTAAAGGGGCTCCACAGACGGGCGCGAGTCACGACTGAAAGTGCGGAGCCCAGTGACGGGCGTGGGACGCTGGGGCTGCTGCTGCCGCCGCCAAGAAGCCTGTGTGCGAGCGCAGGTCACTGTCCACACCGCCCTTCGGGGAGCATGTGCAGCCCGCCACTGCCGGGGTCCCGGGATCCAGGGAGGCTTCCCTGGGAGAACGCACAGCGCGCCTCGGGCTGGTGCAACGTCACGCCGACCTCTGCCGCTGCAGGCTCGCCCCGCACTCCGTGCCCCTCTCTCCCGCCCGGCCTGAGTGAGCCAGAGTCCCCGAAGAGGCTGCTCCTTTAACCCTGTCCTGTCTGAGCGAAGAACAGACGCCCTCCGGCGACCTACACGCAGAGGCGGGGCCAAATCCAAAGCTGAGACCCAGGAGCTGTGAGAACAAAGAAGAGAAAGGGAAACCTCTCCCAGCAGCCTCAGAAGCAGCGGATTAAAGCTCCACAATCAACTTGATGTACCCTGCATCTGTGGAATACATGAATGGACAACAAATCATCCCAAATTGAGGAGCCCGGAGTCAGTCCTGTGCCTCTGAGGTGGGAGAGCCAACTTCAGGACACTGGTCCACAAGAGACCTCCCAGCTCCATATAATACCAAACGGCGAAAATCTTCCAGAGATCTCCATCTCAACACCAGCATCCAGCTTCACTCAACGACCAGCAAGCTACAGTGCTGGACACCCTATGCCAAACAACTAGCAAGACAGGAACACAACGCCACCCATTAGCAGAGAGGCGGCCTAAAATCATAAAAAGTCCGCAGACACCCCAAAACACACCACCAGACGTTGACCTGCCCACTAGAAAGACAAGATCCAGCCTCACCCACCAGAACACAGGCACTAGTCCCCTCCACCAGGAAGCCTACACAACCCACTAAACCAACCTTAGCCACTAGGGACAGACACCAAAAACAACGGGAACTACGAACCTGCAGCCTGCAAAAAGGAGACCCCAAACACAGTAACATAAGCAAAATGAGAAGACAGAGAAACACACAGCAGGAGAAGGAGCAAGATAAAAACCCACCAGACCTAACAAATGAAGAGGTACTAGGCAGTCTACCTGAAAAAGAATTCAGAATAATGATGGTAAAGATGATCCAAGATTCTATTTCCCAGATCCAAAATCTTGGAAATAGAATAGACAAAATGCAAGAAACAGTTAACAAGGACCTAGAAGAACTAAAGATGAATCAAGCATCGATTAAAAACACAATAAATGAAATGAAAGATACTCTAGATGGGATCAATAGCAGAATAACTGAGGCAGAAGAACGGATAAGTGAGGTGGAAGATAAAATAGTGGAAATAACTGCTGCAGAGCAAAATAAAGAAAAAAGAATGAAAAGAACAGAGGACAGTCTCAGAGACCTCTGGGACAACATTAAACGCACCAACATTCGAATTATAGGGGTTCCAGAAGAAGAAGAGAAAAAGAAAGGGACTGAGAAAATATTTGAAGAGATTATAGTTGAAAACTTCCCTAATATGGGAAAGGAAATAGTTAGTCAAGTCCAGGAGGCACAGAGAGTCCCATACAGAATAAATCCAAGGAGAAATATGCCAAGACACATATTAATCAAACTGTCAAAAATTAAACACAAAGAAATCCTATTAAAAGCAGCAAGGCAAAAACAACAAATAACACACAAGGGAATCCCCATCAGGATAACAGCTGATCTCTCAGCAGAAACTCTACAAGCCAGAAGGGAGTGGCAGGACATAATTAAAGTGATGAAGGAGAAAAACCTGCAACCAAGATTACTCTACCTAGCAAGGATCTCATTCAGATTTGATGGAGAAATTAAAACGTTTACAGACAAGCAAAAGCTGAGAGAGTTCAGCACCACCAAACCAGCTTTACAACACATGCTAAAGGAACTTCTCTAGGCAAGAAACACAACAGAAGGAAAAGACCTACAATAACGAACCCAAAACAATTAAGAAAATGGGAATAGGAACATACATATCGATAATTACCTTAAATGTAAATGGACTAAATGCTCCCACCAAAAGACACAGATTGGCTGAATGGATACAAAAACAAGACCCATATATATGCTGTCTACAAGAGACCCACTTCAGACCTAGAGACACATACAGACTGAAAGTAAGGGGATGGAAAAAGATATTCCATGCAAATGGAAACCAAAAGAAAGCTGGAGTAGCAATTCTCATATCAGACAAAATAGACTTTAAAATAAAGACTACTAGAAGAGACAAAGAAGGACACTACATAATGATCAAGGGATCGATCCAAGAAGAAGATATAACAATTGTAAATATTTATGCACCCAACATAGGAGCACCTCAATACATAAGGCAAATACTAACAGCCATAAAAGGAGAAATCGACAGTAACACAATCATAGTAGGGGACTTTAACACCCCACTTTCACCAATGGACAGATCATCCAAAATGAAAATAAATAAGGAAACACAAGCTTTAAATGATACATTAAACAAGATGGACTTAATTGATATTTATAGGACATTCCATCCAAAAACAACAGAATACACATTTTTCTCAAGTGCTCATGGAACATTCTCCAGGATAGATCATATCTTGGGCCACAAATCAAGCCTTGGTAAATTTAAGAACATTGAAATTGTATCAAGTATCTTTTCCGACCACAATGCTATGAGACTAGATATCAATTACAGGAAAAGAGCTGTAAAAAATACAAACACATGGAGGCTAAACAATACACTACTTAATAACAAAGTGATCACTGGAGAAATCAAAGAGGAAATTAAAAAATACCTAGAAACAAATGACAATGGAGACACGACGACCCAAAACCTATGGGACGCAGCAAAAGCAGTTCTAAGAGGGAAGTTTATAGCAATACAATCCGACCTTAAGAAACAGGAAACATCTCGAATAAACAACCTAACCTTGCACCTAAAGCAATTAGAGAAAGAAGAACAAAAATATCCCAAAGTTAGGAGAAGGAAAGAAATCATAAAAATCAGATCAGAAATAAATGAAAAAGAAATGAAGGAAACGATAGCAAAGATCAATAAAACTAAAAGCTGGTTCCTTGAGAAGATAAACAAAATTGATGAACCATTAGCCAGACTCATCAAGAAAAAAAGGGAGAAGAGTCAAATCAATAGAATTAGAAATGAAAAAGGAGAAGTAACAACTGACACTGCAGAAATACAAAAGATCATGAGAGATTACTACAAGCAACTCTATGCCAATAAAATGGACAACCTGGAAGAAATGGACAAATTCTTAGAATTGCACAACGTGCCAAGACTGAATCAGGAAGAAATAGAAAATATGAACAGACCAATCACAAGCACTGAAATTGAAACTGTGATAAAAAATCTTCCAACAAACAAAAGCCCAGGACCAGATGGCTTCACAGGCGAATTCTATCAAGCATTTAGAGAAGAGCTAACACCTATCCTTCTCAAACTCTTCCAAACAATATCAGAGGAAGGAACACTCCCAAACTCATTCTACGAGGCCACCATCACCTTGATACCAAAACCAGACAAGGATGTCACAAAGAAAGAAAACTACAGGCCAATATCACTGATGAACGTAGATGCAAAAATCCTCAACAAAATACTAGCAAACAGAATCCAACAGCACATTAAAAGGATCATACACCATGATCAAGTGGGGTTTATTCCAGGAATGCAAGGATTCTTCAATATACTCAAATCAATCAACGTGATACACCATATTAACAAACTGAAGGAGAAAAACCATATGATCATCTCAATAGATGCAGAGAAAGCTTTCGACAAAATTCAACACTCATTTATGATAAAAACCCTGCAGAGAGTAGGCATAGAGGGAACTTTCCTCAACCTAATAAAGGCCATATATGACAAACCCACAGCCAGCATCGTCCTCAATGGTGAAAAACTGAAACCATTTCCACTAAGATCAGGAACAAGACAAGGTTGCCTACTCTCACCACTCTTATTCAACATAGTTTTGGAAGTTTTAGCCACAGCAATCAGAGAAGAAAAGGAAATAAAAGGAATCCAAATCGGAAAAGAAGAAGTAAAGCTGTCACTGTTTGCAGATGACATGATACTATACATGGAGAATCCTAAAGATGCTACCAGAAAACTAATAGAGCTAATCAATGAATTTGGTAAAGTTGCAGGATACAAAATTAATGCACAGAAATCTCTAGCATTCCTATATACTAATGATGAAAAATCTGAAAGTGAAATCAAGAAAACACTCCCATTTACCATTGCAACAAAAAGAATAAAATATCTAGGAATAAACCTACCTAAGGAGACAAAAGACCTGTATGCAGAAAATTATAAGACACTGATGAAAGAAATTAAAGATGATACAAATATATGGAGAGATGTACCATGTTCTTGGATTGGAAGAATCAATATTGTGAAAATGACTCTACTACCCAAAGCAATCTACAGATTCAATGCAATCCCTATCAAACTACCACTGGCATTTTTCACAGAACTAGAACAAAAAATTTCACAATTTGTATGGAAACACAAAAGACCCCGAATAGCCAAAGCAATCTTGAGGACGAAAAATGGAGCTGGAGGAATCAGGCTCCCTGACTTCAGACTATACTACAAAGCTACAGTAATCAAGACAGTATGGTACTGGCACAAAAACAGAGAGATAGATCAATGGAACAGGATAGAAAGCTCAGAGATAAACCCACGGACATATGGTCACCTTATCTTTGATAAAGGAGGCAGGAATGTACAGTGGAGAAAGGACAGCCTCTTCAATAAGTGGTGCTGGGAAAACTGGATAGGGACATGTAAAAGTATGAGATTAGATCACTCCCTAACACCATACACAAAAATAAGCTCAAAATGGATTAAAGACCTAAATGTAAGGCCAGACACTATCAAACTCTTAGAGGAAAACATAGGCAGAAAACTCTATGACATAAATCACAGCAAGATCCTTTTTGACCCACCTCCTAGAGAAATGGAAATAAAGACAAAAATAAACACATGGGACCTCATGAAACTTCAAAGCTTTTGCACAGCAAAGGAAACCATAAACAAGACCAAAAGACAACCCTCAGAATGGGAGAAAATATTTGTAAATGAAGCAACTGACAAAGGATTAATCTCCAAAATTTATAAGCAGCTCATGCAGCTCAATAACAAAAAAACAAACAACCCAATCCAAAAATGGGCAGAAGACCTAAATAGACATTTCTCCACAGAAGATATACAGACTGCCAACAAACACATGAAAGGATGCTCAACATCTTTGCTCATTAGAGAAATGCAAATCAAAACTACAATGAGATATCATCTCACACCAGTCAGAATGGCCATCATCAAAAAATCTAGAAACAATAAATGCTGGAGAGGGTGTGGAAAAAAAGGAACACTCTTGCACTGCTGGTGGGAATGTGAATTGGTACAGCCACTATGGAGAACGGTATGGAGGTTCCTTAAAAACTACAAATAGAACTACCATATGACCCAGCAATCCCACTACTGGGCATATACCCTGAGAAAACCATAATTCAAAAAGAGACATGTACCAAAATGTTCATAGCAGCCCTATTTACAATTGCCCGGAGATGGAAACAACCTAAGTGTCCATCATCGGATGAATGGGTAAAGAAGATGTGGCACATATATACACTGGAATATTACTCAGCCATAAAAAGAAATGAAATTGAGCTATTTGTAATGAGGTGGATGGACCTAGAGTCTGTCATACAGAGTGAAGTAAGTCAGAAAGAGAAAGACAAATACTGTATGCTGACACATATATATGGAATTTAAGAAAAAACATGTCATGAAGAACATAGGGGTAAGACAGGAATAAAGACACAGACCTACTAGAGAATGGACTTGAGGATATGGGGAGGGGGAAGGGTAAGCTGTGACAAAGTGAAAGAGCGGCATGGACATATATACACTACCAAACGTAAGGTAGATAGCTAGTGGGAAGCAGCCGCATAGCACAGGGAGATCAGCTTGGTGCTTTGTGACCGCCTGGAGGGGTGGGATAGGGAGGGTGGGAGGGAGACGCAAAAGGGAGGGGATATGGGAACATATGTATGTGTATAACTGATTAAATTTGTTATAAAGCAAAAAATAAAGAAAATTAAAAAAAAAAAGAATATCAACCTTCTGCCTGCCTCATACTTTACAAAAACTAACTTACTTTAACATGAGCATTTAAACTCGTCTATGCATTCTTCCAAACCAAGATGAGCTTAGAAATGTGCAGTAATATTTACCCATCTTCTCCATTTTACTGTCTGCTATTAGGATCATGACTTGAAAGTGATCAGATATTCAGAATCTTGCCTGGTACTATTGACTAGGCCTTGGTATTCCTTGTTGAAAATAAGCAGTTTCACAATAAGCCCCACTTGTTTAAACACTCCCTGTCCCCAAATCAGCCAATAAGCCTGAATCTTCTAATAGGTCGTTCCCAATACTCTCCTTATTAAGACATCCCACGGACTCCAAGATATGTGTTCCCAGGTTGCAAAACATAGTAAATGAAAATTTTCAACTACAGGTGTGCTCCTGGTGATTTATAGCTGTAGGAATTTGACAAAAGTCATAATCTGCTGCAATGTTATAGAGTTTCTTCATCATAATTTCACCTAATATGTACTTCCTTTATTTTTTAGTGATTAAAATGTTAACACATATAGCATTCATTTTACTTTTAGTTTTTAAAGAATGATTTTTTCCAAAATGATTTAACTAATTTTAATGTATTGAATCATATTCCTTACCATTAATTTGTTTTCCATATTTATCATGTCACCTCAAAAAATAGTATTCTTCCCACTAAAGTATCAGGAAAAAAATGAGAGTTACACATTTTTGTGTGTAAGTCTAAAACTCTGAAATTTAGCTTAGTTTGATACTAAGCAATTAGATATAAATCAAACAAAAATATACATATATATATACACACACACACGCTGAAGAATTTTTTTTTTTTAAAAATCAAGACTGGGCTTCCCTGGTGGCGCAGTGGTTGAGAGTCCGCCTGCCGATGCAGGGGACACGGGTTCGTGCCCCGGTCTGGGAAGATCCCACATGCCGCGGAGCAGCTGGGCCCGTGAGCCATGGCTGTTGAGCCTGTGCGTCCGGAGCCTGTGCTCCGCAACGGGAGAGGCCACAACAGTGAGAGGCCCATGTAACGCAAAAAAAAAAAAAAAAAAAAAAAAAAAAAAAAAATCAAGACTATGTCCCCTTGGGAATGGAGAAGCATTAATACCTAAAATGTTGAAAAAGTCAAGATATTTTTTGCTTGCTCCTGACAGTTTCATGTTCTCTTATGCCTGGATGGCTTTGCCTGCGTTTTCATTCTTCTACTCAGAAGGCACTTCCTTCTCTGTTCATCAAGTTAACTCTTAGTCATCATTCAGCCTCAAGTTTAGGCAACACCATCAGTGAAAGCTAGTCTGGGGGTTCCTTCTCCTACTCACAGCATAAATCACACCCTGAAGGACTTGCCTTACCCATCTGTCTCCAACTCATCAATAACCTTATCAGAATGTCTCTTCATGTTGGTTTACCCAAGGTCAGGTGAGAAGGAGGGATGCAATGAATGTTCATTGATGCTATGCAGTGTTTCCATGACTGTGAGTCTGGTTAGAGATTTTGGGAATGACACCAGGTAAGGAAGATACTATTCCTGCAGACCTCCGTGCATTGTCAATACTTTGTCACTTTATTACATTCACTGCAGGAGCAAGATTCCCCTCCCATTTGAAGGTCTAATAAGATGTTAGACGACCTAGAAAAAAATGATCTAATAAAGGGATGGCTTTACTGCCATCAAATCATAACTGAGAGAGTAATGATTTGTGATTTTGTACCAGTCAACCAGAGATTCCTTTGCAAATGTGGACATCAGGCCTGTTTATATGGTATATAACAGCAGATGTCTGGCTGCACGTATTTTCCAGCAACAGGAAAAGAGTGCAATCACTGAAGAGGTGAGCAGAGGGGACGTGGTGAGGGAGGAGAGTCTGCCCTTCTCCAACTCAGGTGTCAGATGAGCAAGTCTTTGTTCTGAGTCTGGAGCCTTATGGTTTTCTTCTTGTATCTCACTGACCTCCATAAATATTTGCTGAATTTGTCAAGAAAATGACCTTTCAGATCTGACCAGGGTGTCCGGCCTATAACCTTCCTCTTATAAGATTTTTCTCAGTTAAGAATTTTTGTTTCATCTCCTGAATTGCCTCAGGGCACTGCCAGCAGGTTTTTGCCTGTTCAGCCAAGCAATTATCTAGCCTTTAGTGAGAGGTATTATGTTTTCACTGGTGTTACTATTTTAGAACTTTACTGTATCACAACCATATTATTTTTTAATTATATTTTATTATACACGAAGAAGTATTTCACTGGTAGTCCAAAATACAGAAAGCATCATTACTTTTTGTGTGTAGTTAGCTCCAAAAATACCAATTTATCTTTCCCAAATTGATTTCACATTTCACCTCAGGGTCTTCCTTTCACAAAAATGTCTATACTCTAAGGAAGGTTCATAAACACACACCTGTTAAGGTTACACATTCTAGAAACACTTCCACATATTGGTAACGGACACTCTCATCCATCCTATTGCTTAAGCAAAAAAATCTGGAATTTCTCTCAGTGTTTGCTCCCTGGACATCTTGTCCTAATCCAATTCTATCATCAGAACCCAAAGGACACAAAACCTCCAGAGAAATATCACAGCAATCTTCCGGCCTCTTCATCTGTAAGCATCACTTCACTTCAAGCCATTTGGACAACGGACATAACCTCCTAACTCATCTACCTGTTGCTACTCAAACAAATCACAATGTCATCTTTTAAAATGTGAGACAGCTCAAACCTCAGGCTTTCCTTAGAATCTTTCAATGCCATCTCAGTCAATTTTCATAAAGTCTAAACTTGTCACATGGTGTATATAATACCCTCCATGATTTGCCCCAAGCCCACCCCTCCAACTTCATTACTCACATGCTTCTGGAGCTACATGCCAGGCAAGATGCGCTGGTTTTCTTTCTCTTATTATATTCACTTGTAAGGTTGGTCCTGCCTTATGATTTTAGGATTCATCATTTCTTCAGCTCAAAGCACTCTTGCCTTATCCATGTCTTGACTCCAGGATCACTTCCTCAGGAAAAACTCCCTGACAACCCAGACTCAACCAGCCTCCCATGCTGCTTGGTCTCTCTTTTCATACATCCACTCCTTTTCTCATTATTCCCATTCCTCCTTTCTTCAAAACGAGATTTTTAAAAACATTTTTACATTAAAATGACCAAAAAAATGCTTATTAAAAGAACAAGCAACTTGTAGACTCTTGGATTCTGCTTCACTGCATACTTTTACTTTCTTAACACCATTCAAAAGCCAGTAAAAAGCAAAGATCTCCTGCAACACAATTGACTATGCTCTGAACACAGGGATATAACTGTCATGGGAAAGAAAAACATGGGTATTTATGCTGACGGCAGAGATGCACATCTACAAATTAAACATATAAACAAATTTTACCTTCTTTATGCTTTATAGTCTTGAATAAGTGTGTTTGGTTGAGATGATCAGGGACAGAAATTCAGAATATAGCAGGAAAAATAAGCAGGGACAGATTCCATCTCATGAATGTAAATACAGAAAACGGGATTAACACTTAAAAGAAGTAAAGCTATTCAAATGCCTCTTAACATATACTTTTCTCTAAATAGGATATTTTATGTGTTTTTTTTTGTAATCACAAACACCTTTATTTCACTCATCTGCAAGCTTTACTTTATCTTCCCTTCACTGCACCTCATCACTCCCGCAGGCAACCAATGTCAGCAACCAGGTAGATGTCTCTCCAAAACTTTCTGCTAGCTTATATAATTGTATGTTTATTCACAAAGACACACACTTTGCCATGTTTTATAAAATTAGAAATACCATGTTCACAGCTGGGACTCGTGCTTTTCTCAATTAATAGTTACACAAGAGAACTCCCTCCAAAACAAGATGACAGTTGTAATTCATTCACTTTATTTTCTTCATAATATTCCATTGTATATAAACAGGTATCCCTTGCTTTTCAAAAGTTCACTTTATGCCACTTAGCTTTCACGCAAGACCCACATTAGTACCTGTTTTGCTAACCGAAAGAAATCCACAGAGGATTTTCACTGTTAGGAAAAAACAGAAAAAGCAGAAATCGCATTCAGCGTTTGTTGGTCTTGCAGCGAGCCCTTACAGAGGCAGCGCGCACCTGAGCAGTGAGCGTGGCCCCGCCAAGATCCTTCCCTGGGAACGATACTCAGCACTGAGCCGCAAGAGCTTCGTACTGTGTCTGTGAGCATCTGTGCTTTACCTCCATTTATTTTGTGTATCTGTTAGCAAGATGCAACCTACGGTGATTGCTTCTTTGCTTTTGTGCCATTTCGACTAAGGAAAGGTTTCAAGAGAACACTCTGCTTTCTGATAGAGGGGAAACCTCTGTATTCCACAATTTATGTCCCCATTCATTATTAGGGGTCCCTAACTTTAGTTTTTGGTTTTTCATTACACTGTATCTTTGCATAATGGTCTTCAAGTGGTCTGCATATGGGACAGATTCACAGAAGTAGAATTACTGATTATTGCTTTTAATTTAAATAAATACTCCCATACTGCATTTAAACAAAGCTGTAATAATCTTTAACCTACCAATGTAAAAAAATATTTTTGTATATATTCCAATCGATAATGTTACCTATAAGTATTTTTGATATCTAATTTTATATAAATTTACACTTGGAGCTACTGGTAAGGTTTTTTTTTTTTTTTTTTTTTTCCGGTACGCAGGCCTCTCACTGTTGTGGCCTCTCCCGTTGAGGAGCACAGGCTCCGGACGCACAGGCTCAGCGGCCATGGCTCACAGGCCCAGCCGCTACGCGGCATGTGGGATCTTCCCGGACCAGGGCACGAACCCACGCCCCCTGCATCGGCAGGCGGACTCTCAACCACTGCGTCACCAGGGAAGCCCAACTGGTAAGGTTTTTATCTTTTATATATATTTTTATAGTCAGACTTCAACCTTAATGAATTTTCTGCTCAAGTACTTACCCCATTTCTCATTGATTCATTTGTATTTTTCTCAATTTGTAAGAGCACTTTGCAGTATGATTACTGTTATTATTAATAATCTTAAAGCTTTGTCATGTATTTACAAATATATATCCCAATCTCTTGATTTTTCAATTGCTTATAATTTTGCTCATCATGGTTGCTTTTTGTCGTTATTTTAGTTTTTATTTAAATTGACTCCCATGTGTAAGGCTACGTAAAATTGAAAGGATATCTATTCTGAGATCATTTCTCTATGGGGATCACAGGTATGTGGGCAGAGCATAGGTTCCCTTGTAGAGCTTGGACTAGACACGGCCAGTCATCCTGGCAGACACTAGAATAGGAGGGAAGCACGAGAACTTGGCCTTTGACAAAAGGTAGGAACAACTCCCTCCAGGTTTCAACCCTAGCATTCCATCATTTCCAGTCTTTGTATTCTCAGAAAGTTTCTATAAGTAGTTGAAATTTTTAAAAATATTTCTGTATAATTAGTTCCACTCACTGATGAATTAGATACATATTTTTCAGTCCTATAAATCAAGGTAATCACTCATCTCTAACACAAAACTGATCCTGGTCAGGAAGAAAGTTTAGCTCCAATTATTTCTAAGATCACTATAGGTGCCAGAAAATCTGTGAGAGTTCCAATTTTCCATATTTTGCCCTACTGTTATTAAAAGCACATTTGGACTTGTCAGAAGATGAGCTCTGGTATTTGGTTCATAAAGTATGTGCAATGATTCTAAAATCACTTCTTTTTTTTTTCCCTAACATTTGGTTTTACAATGATGATGAAAATATACAACTCCTCAATTACTCAGTTACTTGGGAGTCTACTCATTATGAATCAAACCCATGCTGGTGAACATACAAGGCCATGCTAAAAGATCCTCTAATAGTGAAGACTTACACTTGGCTAGATTATACTTCAGTATCCATTCAGGCCAAAATAATATTGTCTATATTCTTTGATGCATCATTCTGAGTCATCACATAAGTGCTCATTTAAGAGCTTAGATAATTCAAAGCTCATTTTTACTTTGTCCATCAGAGACATTATAGTTCTTTCCTCTGCCCAATTGAGATGTCCCACGATCACAGTGAGAATACAATTTAGGCTTCCAAAAATTTGAGATAGACTTTGATACTGGCTCCTAAAAAGGCTCTTGTGAGACCTCTTAAGTTCATATTTGGGTTCTGTCCCCCTTTATAAAATTGTTTAAAATAGGTACCAGCTCTATTTAACAGAAGTTTAAAAATGTACTGAATATTGCACTCCACCAGTAGATTTTTGATTTCTTAAAATTCTCTACCTAAGTAGGATAGATAAATTATGCCACTAATAATTATTAGAAATTCAGGTAAGAGTTTCAATCATATATGTATTTTTTATTTTATATAAACATATGGTTACAGGACTCAAGAAGATGTAAACCCAAACTTGCCAATTATTCTTTCCTACCAAGATGGTGCCTGCATACTGGCCAGAAAGACAGAAGTCCCTAGGGACCCAAGAAGGTCTGGCACACCCACCAAAACTTTGTCTTCCAAAGTGTTCAGCAAAAAGGTGGGGGTCAAGACCTAGAGGCTGGGGTGGAGGGAGACTGAGATTCTGCTTGGGTTTTTATTCCCCAACAGACCACCACTATTCCTTTCATTGTAACTTATTTTTCAACAAAGAGTTCTCTCTCTCACTCTTTCACAGACACACACAAAGAAACTCAACTGCAACAATGAACCAATTAAAATATTAGCCTACACACCAGCATTCTGAGTATTGTTAAAAATATATATATCATACAACTTTATTGAATGCAGCCAATAAGAAGTAGGAACTTCAGTTTCAACTGTGTCTTCATATCCCTATCATTTCTTCTCTGTTTCCCTAACCATTTATTTCTTCCATTATGGAGGCTCTTAGTTTAGTGATTGAAAACATGGACTCTGTAACATGGCTACTGGATATAAATACTGGTAAAACGGCTCAACTGTATGGCACAGGGTAAATTGCTTGTTGTAAGTTTCATACAGAAATGGAATAATACCTGCTCATCAGGTTGTTACAGGAGCTATTTGACATAATCTATGTATATTCCTAGTTGAAGGTTGGGCAGAGTATATATTCCATATATCGTAACTATATTTTTCTCTCATTGTCTACTTACACTCCTCCTGTTCTTCTAAAAAATCCAATCCCATTAATTTACCTCATACTAAAACGTTACCCTGCCTTACACTATTTAGAGAAAACAGAAACAACATCTCAGATTCCCTTGTATCTTTCTAGCATTCGAATCCATATGTTCTTCCCTCCTGCTCATTACAGTCAAAGAGGTGTTCCTCAATTTGTCTTCCACTCTTGCTCCTGATCTGACCTACCAGGATCTCCAAGATCTCGTCTTTTATTCTTATCTTTAGCTCTCTCACTCTTTTTTTTTTTTTACACTTTTATTCTCATTCCCCCTCCTCCTGTCTGTTTATCCGTCTCTCTCTCCCCTGGCCCTAATCTCCACTGACATAGTCCTCATTAATATTTCCCCAACTCTCCTTGTTGATAAAGCCATAAACACTACTGGACTTTAATTGACCTTCAGCATTTTTTTAATTAATATTTTCTGCTCATCCTTTTGAGTGTCTCTTGCAGTTACCATGTACTCTATCAATCACATAAGTATTGTTGTTACTCTAATTCCTCTCTGATTTTCACAGTTTCACAAGAATGGGGACATACTGGTGAACAAAATAAAAATTCCCTACTCTCATGGAACTTACGTTACACGAGTGAGGTGGTAAGTGTAATAATAAACAATGAGCATAACAAGTAAGAATATTATGTAATATGTCACATGTGATGTTTAGTATAAAAATAGAGCAGAATAAGGGGTATTAAGAATGCTAAGGTAGGACACATAATGAACAGAGGAACATTTTCCCAAAGCTGGGAGGAGGAGAGGGAGTGAGACTTATGTCAACCTTGGGGAAAAGCATCCCAGGAAAAGGATACAAATGGTGAAAAGCCATAAGGAGTATGCTTAGGAGGTGGATTTTTTGAGAAAATTAAAGATTAGTAACATGAATGAAGCCAGTGGGACTGGAGTAGAAGTTGAATAGAAAGATACCACAGTTGTAGTAGTAAGAGATGACATGAAGCCAGATAATGTAGGGTCATTGTATTAATTTCAAATTTCAAATGTCATCTGTGAGAATAGAAAGCCAGTGCAAGATTTCAAGCTGGCAAGTGGCAGGACTGACATTTTTAAAACGATTACTCTGGCTTCTATGCTGAAATAGCTCGGAATGGGGTGTGAGTGACAAGATTCTGAGAAGGAACAGAAGCTATTGCAATCATCAAGGCAAGGGGTGATATTGGTTCTGACCAGAGTGACAACAGAGGATGTTAATCAGAGGTGATAGGGGTCTCGATATTTTGAAAACCCAGTAGGATGCTTAGGCAGATTAGATTTTGGTGTGTGGAACAATGGAGAAAGTCAGGAATTACTCCTTTGGGGTGATTTCTTTCTTTCCAGCATCGTTGTCCATTAGGTCGTTGCTACCTTACTAGTCCTACAAATGATTCATGGATTGTTCTCTTTCTTGTAGTTGTGGGGGAGTTTTTATGAAAAAATGTCCTACCCTTAATGGAAACAGATGAGAGCCTCTCTCTCTGCAAGTCCCCCATAGATGGTCTAATATCTCAATTTAGATGTGCAAGTACTTGGAATATGGGTCTCAGCTAAATAAGGAACAGGGAAAATGTCAATTTCCTATTACCTGTTTGCTTAGTTCTAGGTGTCTTGGTTAATGTGTGTGTATATGTATTATGTGTGGATAGACATGCACATAAATGTGTATAACATACACAAAAACATACACACGTGTATATACACACATTTTAAAATGGCTACCTAGGGCCTCCCTGGTGGCGCAGTGGTTGAGAGTCCGCCTGCCGATGCAGGGGACACGGGTTCGTGCCCCGGTCCGGGAGGATCCCATATGCCGCGGAGCGGCTCGGCCCGTGAGCCATGGCCGCTGAGCCTGCGCATCCGGAGCCTGTGCTCCGCAACGGGAGAGGCCACAACGGTGAGAGGACCGCGTACCGCAAAAAAAAAAAAAAAAAAAAAATGGCTACCTAAATGCAAGTTCCTTAGAAATTCCATTGTATTAATTTTTTGTGTTCAAAACAAATTCTGTCAATATATCATGAACCTGGTCTCTTTCTGAGAACATTAGAAACATTGATCATGTCAATAAAATAATAAATAGACCAATTATTTCATATAAACTCAGAATTTTAAGTACTCCTGCAACTGGATCAGGAATAAAAAAGTAAAGTAACTTTAGCCCTGGAATTTATAATAATAATTAAACCATATGTTTTGTCAAAATAATGTTTTCTAAGAGATTACAGTTCAACTTTCACATCTTCAATTCTTAATAAAAAAGGAGAAGACTTCTTTAAAGTGGACCAACCCATTGTTTCTTAGATGGGAGACTCATTGATCTATTTTGGCAACAAGATATATAATGAGGCAGGGAAAGACTCACAAAACCCAGAGCTCTGAAGCATATGCAGCTTCATATTAATGGTTGCATCTTTTACATTCTGCCTAGAGTTCCCTATCTGTAGAAAGTTGCATAACCACTGTCAAAGAGATTTAAAAGGCTTCCATTAATTTGCAATGGCAGCAATTAGCAGCAATGATGCTAAGCCTTACTAGATTTCAAGCTGTCAGTGTCTGGTCATTTAAATGTAGGGTTTTTTTTTTTTTTAATAAATTTGAACTATCATCTGGTGAAAAACATTTATATAGATGAAAAATATTTTTGTGGGTAAACATTTCCTAGATACCTAAGTATATATATAAATGATATTTGAAGTCTCAGATTTGAACCCATGAGGTATATAATGACCTTGTAAAGAAAGGAAGGAAATATCAAATCACATATTAGAAATACTTAAGAAATAGAAAAATATGTTAGAGATCAAAATCACTGAAGTCACAGAAATAGTAATCCACTGTATTAGAAAAATCCTGTAGTGAAGTTATGGCATGAAGGGAAAGCATAAGATCAGTTGTCAGGAGATCAGAGTTAGAACACTTGTCCTACTAAAAATATGTGTTGCAATAAGCAAATCCCATTTTCTACGGTCATCAGGTTTTCATCTGACAGATTCTGAAGTTGAATTAGAAAATATTTTTGCATAAGAGTGACATAAGCAAGATAGCAGAGTAGGAAATCCTGGACCATTCTTAGCCCCCAAAACACACAAATTCAGCAAAAATTCACAAACCTCCTCTGAGGGAAACCCATAAATTAATTGAAAATCTCCTGCATCCAAGAAGAACACAAAACCAGACTCAATGAAGTTGGTAGGAAGATTCAGGACACACTCTAACTGGAGTCCCTGCCACCATTGCATTGCCATAGGATCAAGAAGAGATTCTATAGCACTCAGCTTCACCCAGGAGAGGGAAGGGCTTGATTTGTGTATCCAGAGGCCTAACTTCACCAAAGAATGAGCATGTGTCTCATCAATCCTGTAGATCTGACAGGTCTGACACAGTCTGACCACCCAGTGGAGAACAGAGGCAGTAGCTAGTAGATATAATATACCCTCCCCCATGTATAACACAGAAGAAGTGAATAAAAAATTCCAGCTCCCAGCTTCTCCTTGTGGAGGAAAAGGTTGATCCATGCACCCAATACCACAAACTGGTATCTGATTTGCTAGTCTTGGAGCTGTGGTGAGCCCAACACAGTCTAACCACCTGGGGAAGAACAGAGGTGGCAGTTTAGACATTAGACAACATATTTCTCCCCCAGCTCAGTGCAGAGTAAGTGGGAAAAGACCATAGTTTCCTAATTCTCTAGGATGGAAAGATTTGACAGAGGCCTTCAGAAGCTCTGGCCAGACAGAATGATGAAGGTCTTCTCCTGAGCAAAGCCCATCTATAAAGACAGAGAGGTGCCTGCTTTGTCTAATGTGCAGACACTTAAACAGTGAGTCAGGAAAAATGAAGAATAACAAAGATGTTCCAAACAAAGGGACAAGATATATCTTTAAAAACTGATTCTAATGAAATACATATATTTGATTTACATGACAGAGAATTAGAAATAACTATTATATAGATGCATGCTTACTAAGGTTAAAGACAACAATGCACGAACAATGTGAAAGTATTTTTAAAAAGTTATCAGAAAGAAATCACAGAGCTAAAGTAGATAATACTGAACTGATACATTCACTATAGGGGTTCAATATCAGACTCGATCAAGCACAAGAAAGAATTAGTGAACTCAAAGACAAGTAACTGGAAATAATTCAGTCAGAGGAGGAAAAAAGATGAAAAAGAATGAAGAAAATTTAAGGGACTTATGAATACCATCAAAAGGAACAATATGCACATTACAGAGGTCCCAGAAGGAGAAGAGAAACCAACAGAAAGCTTATTGAAAGAAATAATGGCAGAACATTTCTCAAATATGGGGGAGGAAATGGAGACCCAGATCCAAGAAGCCCAAGATACATTATATAAGAAATCTATGCTAAGGCACATTATAATCAAATTGTGAAAAGTCAAAGACAAAGAGAATTTTGAAAGAAGCAAAAGAAGAACTACTTGTCACATACAAGAGAATCCCTGTAAGACCATGAGTGGATTTCTCAGCAGAAATCTTGCAGGACAGACGGGAGAGGGATAATATATTCAAAGTGCTGTATAAAAAAATAAATAAAAGAAAACATCAACTAAGTATACCTGTGAAAAATGTCCTTCAAGAATGGAGAAAGATTTTCAGACAAACAAAAGCAAGTGTGCTGGTTGCCACTAGAACTGCCTAACAAGAACTGCTAACAGAAGTTCTCCAAGTTGAAAACACACGATGTTAAACAGCAACATGAGAGCATAGGAGAGTATGAAAGTTAAAAGTAAATAGATAAACACAGAATACTGTATTACTGTAATGGTGGTGGGTAAATCACTTATAATTCTAGTATAAAAGTTAAAATAAAAAGGTATTAAAAATAACTATAACCAAAATATATAAAAAGATGAGCAATATGAATAGATTATGACAACAATAACAAAGTAGGAGAGAACAAGTTAAACCGTAGAGATTTTGTATGCAACTGAACTTATTATCAGCTTAAATTACAGAAAAATAGACTTATAATTTATTATGTCCCAAGGTAACCACAAAAGAAAGAGAATCACACATACTGATACAAAAAATTAACAGAACACAAAGGATGACAGCAAAGAGAAAAAAATATAACGAACTAAAAGGTTAACAGAAAAATGCAAAATGGCAATAGTGAGTTCTTCCCCATCAACAATTACTTTAAATGTAAATGGATTAAACTCCCTAGTCAAAAGACAGAGTAGCTGAATGGATAATAAAACAAGACTCAACTAAATGCTGAGTACAAGAAACTCACACCAGATTTAACTCACACCAGGACACATGTAGTCTGAAAGTGAAGGAATGAAAAGAAGTTATTTGGTTTCAGTGGCCACCAAAAGAGAGTAGGGATGGATCTACCTTTATCAGACAAAATAGACTGTCAGTCAAAAATTGTCGTGAGACAAAGAATATTATACAATGATAATAAGAAAATATAACAATTATAAATATATATGCACCCAATTTCAGAACAACTATATCTACAGAGCAAACACTGACAGAACTAAAGGGAGAAATAGACAGCAATAAATAATAGTAGGAAACTTCAGTATAGATCATTTTCAATAATGGATAGAAAATCCAGATTGAAAATAAAGAAACAGGGCTTCCCTGGTGGCACAGTGGTTAAGAATCAGCCTGCCAGTCTTCGCTGATGGTGCAGTGGTTGAGAGTCTGCCTGCCGATGCAGGGGACACGGGTTCATGCCCCGGTCCAGGAAGATCCCACATGCCACGGAGCGGCTAGGCCCGTGAGCCATGGCCACTGAGTCTGCATGTCCAGAGCCTGTACTCTGCAATGGGAGAGGCCAAAACAGTGAGAGGCCCACGTACCGCAAAAAAAAAAAAAAAAAAAAAAAAGAATCAGCCTGCCAATGCAGGGGGCATGGTTTTGAGCACTGGTCAGGGAAGATCTCACATGCCACAGAGCAACTAAGCCCGTGCACCACAACTACTGAGCCTGCACTCTAGAGCCTGTGAGCCACAACTACTGAGCCTGAGTGCTGCAACTACTGAAGCCCACGTGCTTAAAGCCTGTGCTCCACAACAAGAGAAGACACTGCAATGAGAAGCCTGTGCACTGCAATGAAGAGTAGCCCCTGCTCACTGCAACTAGAGAAAGCCCACACACAGCAACAAAGACCCAGTGCAGCCGAAAATAAAAGACAAGAAAAAAAGGAAAGGAAAGGAAAGGAAAGGAAGGAAAGGAAAGGAAAGGAAAGGAATAAAGAAAGAAAGAAAGAAAGAAGAAAAGAAAGAAACAGCAGACATTAACAACACTCCAGGCCAAATGGACTTAATAGATGTATACAAAAGTTTCCACCCAACAACACCAGAATGCATATTCTTCTCAAGCACACACAGATCATTCTCCAAGATATAGCATATCTTAGATTACAAAACAAGTCCCAACAAACTTAATATTAAAATCACACCATGTATCCTTTATAACCACAATGGAATAAAACTAGAAATCAGTATCAGAAGGAAAACTAGAAAGTTCACCAATACGTGGAAATTACACACTCTTGAACAACGATTGGGTCAAAAAAGAAATCAAAAAGGAAATAAGAAAATAACTCAAAAAAAAAACCACAGCATACAAAAATTATGGGATGTAGAAAGACAGAAGTTCATACTAATACCTACATTGAAAAAGGTTCCAAACAAAATGCCAAAATTCATACCTCAAGGAACTAGAAAAAGAACAAACTAAGCCCAAAAGTAGAAGGAAGGAAATAAAGATTAAAACAGAAATAAATGAAACATAGAATAGAAACACAATAGAAAAAAATCAATGAAACAGGTTTTTTTAAAAAAGATAAACAAAATCGACAAATCTTTAGGTACACTACGGTAAAAAAGACGATTCAAATAAAATCAGAAATGAAAGAAGAGACATTACACCCAGTGCCACGGAAATAAAAAGGATCATAAGGCAACAGTTATAGGTCAATATACTGGATAACCTAGAAGAAATGGATAACCTAGCAATATACAGCCTATTCAAGACTAAATCATGAAAAAATAGTCTCAAAAGACTTAAAAGTAGCATATAGATTAAATCTGTAACCGAAAACCTCCCAGTAAAGACAAGCTCAGGACCAAATGAATTCTACCAAACTTTCAAAAAAATAATACCAAGCCTTCCAAAAACTCTTCCAAACAACTGAAGAGGAGGAAACACTTTCAAAACATATCATCTACATTTAACAGTGAAAACACTAGTAACCCGATTAAGAAATGGGCAAAAGTCTTCACTAGACATTTCTCCAAAGATGACATACAAATGGCCAACAGCTTTATGAAAAAATGTTTAATGTTACTAATCATCAGGGAACTGTAAATCAAAACCATAATGAGATATCAGCTCACATCTGTCAGGAAGGCTATTATAAAAATTGAAAAGACAACAGATGTTGGGGAGGATGTGAAGAAATTGGAATCCTGCACACTGTGAGAATGGAAAATGCTACAGTCACTGTGGAAAACAGTACAGAGGGTCTTGAAAAATTAAAAATAGAATTACCTAATGATCCAGAAATCCCACTTCTGAGTATTTATCAAAGAGAATTGAAATCAGAATCTCAAAAAGAGGTATTAGCACTCCTATGTTTATTGCAGTACTATTCATAATACCTAAGATGTGAAAACAACCTAAATGCCCATTGGCATCCTAAATGGATGGGTAGAGGAAATGTGGTATATACATCCAATGGAGTATTAGCCTTAAGAAAGAAGGAAATTCTGCAATATGTGACAATATGGATGAACCTTGAGGACATTATGCTTAGTGAAGTAAGCCAGTCACAGAAAGACAAATACCACATGATTTCACTTCCACAAGGAATCTATAATAGACAATTCATAGGATGAAAGAGTGAAATGGTGCTTGTCAGACTCTGGTGTGAGGGGGAGGGGAATAGAGTCAAAAATAGACTAGCAGCAGAAGCAAGTACAAATAAATGAAAGGCTAACTCGGAATGAGTAGAACACACAGAGGTTTATGTTTCTCACATAAAAAGAAGCCTGGAGCTAGGTTGTTCCTGACGTTGGTACAGACTGAAGAATACCAGCGTCTAAGTCAGGGTCCAGGTCTTTGCAATTCTCCCACTGCTGCATCAGTCAAGGAGAAATAAATAGAGGATGCTTCAATCAGGAAAGCAAAGGCTTTCCCAGTAACCTCCAGAACTGTGTCACACACTCATTCATAGTTACAATGAAGATATTACTCTTTAAAATTCCAATTATCTATAATAGAATCTGGCTAATGAAGAGGAATTAAAAACTGGTTACAGTTGCTGTTTGCATCTGCCACAGTGGAGGATCTAAGTAGAGCCTGGTAGAGGAGAACATTAATCTGTTCCATAGTCATATATTCCAGTTCTGAAAGTATTGTTTAGTCTGCCTGAGGTCAACCATATGTCTAGTATTACTGTCTCCCATATTTCTTGTTGAAAGGATGAAGAGTAAGTTTCAATGAACATTAGCTCATATTATCACCATTATCACTTAGAGTAAATAAAACACTAGTGGTTTCTCTACATATCCCTCCTTTTGTATCTGGAAATCGGAGATCACATTTCTTGTCATTTCAGATCTACACAACACTGCCCAGCCAGCTCACAACTGTGAAGCAAGTATTTTTGAGCAGTGAAATCCTTTCATAGAATATATGAACTTTCTTCCAGAGGAGAGGACAAATCACCATCAGGGTTTCTCTGAGATAATCATGTCTTCAGCAGCCCTGCACATGAGAACCATTCATCTACCATGCATCTGAAGAAAGAACTGACAAACACGAGCAGAGGGAGAAGACTCAAAAATCACTGTTCTAGAAGCACAGCATTCTGGGGCCTCTTGCTGGAAAGACAAACAGCTTCCTTGGCTGCACAACCCCTATGCCCTTCTCTGTGGTACAAGGATTAATACTTTTAATGATATGCTTGAGTCAAAACTAATTTTAAAATTCTGTTCAAGAAGTCCCTTTGAGAGACTGTAGGAAGCTGTTATTTGATTTAAAATAAAGTTTATATCAAGCATAAATGGAGTAAAAGACTGTTTGAAATGATGGCTCTGTTAATGGAAATATCCACTTGGGTATATCTACTTATTGCTGTTTTACACTGATCAGTTCCTAGCACACCTAAAAAGCTTCAGTTTAGGATGCTGTACTATACAAAGCTCAAGCTTGCCTGTACTATTACTTGGATATTAAGCTAATTGTTATAATATAAATTTTGTTGACACTTTAGCAGAAAATTGATTATGGCATGAAAGTATTTGCTCAGTTGGCCTCACATATGGAAAATCTTAATTGTAGAGCTCTTGGACACAGAAATATATCTTCACAGCAATAGAAATAAAGAATTGATTCTATCGACTAAGACTGCATATAGCATCTGTTATTCAGTATTCAAAGGGTGCTTCCAGCATGCACAGATGGAAAAACAAAGCCCTTTTAAAAGTTGCATCATTTTAATGAAGGGTATTTAATATAGCATGGCGCTTTTCAAAATTATTAAAATATTCATACTAGAAAAACATTTGGTCAACTTTTTAAAATGTTCCATTCAGTTACTCTATATTTTTTAAAGAATATGAAAACTAACTTTAGTAAATTGTAGGTTACTTCTAAAATTAGCAAAAACTACCCACATTCCCATAATATCATATTCCCCTAACTGTTCCCACTGCCTTCTCTTCTTATAAGGACTCTATATTTGAGTTTTATACAGAGGATGGACTAAATTCAACGGATTCTTGCTGTTTATTCATGAAATATCACAGCCAACAAAAGAAAACTATTCTTGATAAATATTTTTATTCTTCACCAACAATCATTCCTTCCATCTTTTCTACCTAATAATGCATTTTAAATAAGTATTAACTAGCCAGAAAGCACACTAATGCTTGCTATGTTAATGGACCACTTTTATTTTACATTCACAGGTAAATTTCTACTTCTTTTCCCCCATTAAATTGCTATTTTGTTACTTAGGTCTCCTTGACAGAGACTGTCTCGTGAGCAGATGTTTCTCTAGGCAATAAATATCTGCAGTGAAATAGAAAATTAAATCTATATTACGCATGGATAAGAGTAAGCATTGCAATACCAACAATATTTAAGAGAAGTGTAGACTGGGCCATGATGAGACTGCCAATCTCAGTGGCCAGTGAAGATGGTTCTGATCATTACACAAGAATTTCAACTGTAAGAACGGGTAAAAATCTACATTTTTCCTAAGGATATAAAAAAATATTTTAATTGTAGAAACTTCACATGTATTTCATCCATACTTCAGAAAATATTAAATTGCATGTTCTGGAAAGAGCCATGCTCTGATAGAGAATATCTGAGTTGTATATATGTATAAATAGATGACAGATGATAGAATATAGTTTAAAGAATAATAAAGTCAAAATAATTAATTTCAAACTTGCTACAGATTTAAAGAAAATGCAAAGAAAAATAACTTGTACTCATTAAGGGCTTGACTCTTCATTTGTTAGACCTCTTATGTCTTCGTGCATGTATATATTTTTTTAATTGAATGAAGTACGTATTTTGCATTTTCCCTTAATCTAAGAGCCAATACAGAAATCTTCAATATTTAACTGTAATCTGGTATATTTTCCAACCTAACTGGTCATTCTTTGATTCATGTTGTTGTTTGTTTTGTCTTCTTTTGTGTTGTGTACCACTCTGTTAAATAGTAAAAGGGCAAACTAAATAAAAAATTTTGATAGAAGATGACAAAAGTTTCTTATATTTAAAATATTTCCTTTCTTTTCCAAACCATGTAAAACAAAACCAAATGACTTAATCAATTAATTCCCTAAGTATTTAGAATCTTATTGTGATTTGCCTACCTTTCACGATACAACAAGGAATGAACATGACTCCTTCCCTCAAAAAGCTTGCAGTATAGACACATTCACAGAAAGACAGAAAAGATGAAAAGGCAGAGAGCTATGTACCAGATGAAGGAACAAGATAAAACCCCAGAAAAACAATTAAATGAAGTGGAGATAGGCAAACTTCCAGAAGAAGAATTCAGAATAATGATAGGGAAGATGATCCAGGACCTCGGAAAAAGAATGGAGGCAAAGATCGAGAAGATGCAAGAAATGTTTAACAAACACCTAGAAAAATTAAAGAACGAACAAACAGAGATGAACAATACAATAACTGAAATGAAAACTACACTAGAAGGAATCAACAGCAGAATAACTAAGGCAGAAGAACAGATAAGTGACTGGGAAGACAGAATGGTGGAATTCAGTGCTGCAGAACAGAATAAAGAAAAAAGAATGAAAAGAAATAAGACAGCCTAAGAGACCTCTGGGACAACATTAAATGCAAAAAGATTCACATTATAGGGGTCCCAGAAGAAGGAGAGAGAGAGAAAGGACCTGAGAAAATATTTGAAGATATTATAGTCGAAAACCTCCCTAACATGAGAAAGGAAATAGCCACCCAAGTCCAGGAAGAGCAGAGTCCCATACAGGATGAACCCAAGGAGAAACATTCTGAGACACATAGTAATCAAATTGGCAAAAATTAAAGACAAAGAAAAATTATCAAATGCAGCAAGGGAAAAATGACAAATAACATGCAAGGGAACTCCCATAAGGTTTACAGCTGATTTCTCAGCCAAAACTCTACAAGCCAGAAGAGAGTGGCCTGATATACTGAAAGTGATGAAAGGGAAGAACCTACAACCAAGATTACTCTACCCGGCAAGGATCTCATTCAGATTCGATGGAGAAATCAAAAGCTTTACAGACAAGCAAAAGCTAAGAGAATTCAGCATCACCAAACCAGCTCTACAACAAATGTTAAAGGAACGTCTCTAAGTGGGAAACACAAGAGAAGAAAAGGACCTACAAAAACAAGCCAAAAACAATTAAGAAAATGGTCACAGGAACATACATATCAATAATTACCTTAAAAGTGAACAGATTAAATGCTCCAACCAAAAGACACAGGCTTGCTGAATGGATACAAAAACAAGACCCATATATATGCCGTCTACAAGAGACCCTCTTCAGACCTAGGGACACATACAGACTGAAAGTGAGGAGATGGAAAAAGATATTCCATGAAAATGGAAATCAAAAGAAAGCTGGAGTAGCAATACTCATATCAGATAAAATGATTTTAAAATAAAGAATGTTACAAGAGACAAGGAAGGACACTACATAATGATCAAGGGATCAATCCAAGAAGAAGATATAACAATTATAAATATATATGAACCTGACATAGGAGCACCTCAATACATAAAGCAACTGCTAACAGCTATAAAAGAGGAAATGGACAGTAACACAGTAATAGTGGGGGACATTAACACCTCACTTACACTAATGGACAGGTCATCCAAAATGAAAATAAATAAGGAAACAGAAGCTTTAAATGACACAATAGAGCAGATAGATTTAATTGATATTTATAGGACATTCCATCCAAAACAGCAGATTACACTTTCTTCTCAACTGCACACAGAACATTCTCCAGAATAGATCACATCTTGGGTCACAAATCAAGCCTCAGTAAATTTAAGAAAACTGAAATCATATCAAGCATCTTTTCTGACCACAATGCTATGAGATTAGAACTGAATTACAGGGGAAAAAATGTAAAAAACACAAACACATGGAGGCTAAACAATACATTACTAAATAACCAAGAGATCACTGAAGAAATCAAAGAGGAAATCAAAAAATACCTAGAGACAAATGACAATGAAGACAGGATGATCCAAAACCTATGGGATGCAGCAAAAGCAGTTCTAAGAGGGAAGTTTACAGCTATACAAGCCTACCTCAAGAAACAAGAAAAATCTCAAATAAACAATCTAACCTTACACCTAAAGGAACTACAGCAAGAAGAACAAACAAAACCCAAAGTTAGCAGAAGGAAAGTAACCATAAAGTTCAGAGCAGAAATAAATGAAAATAGAAACAAAGAAAATAATAGAAAATAGAACTAAAATCTGGTTCTTTGAAAAGATAAACAAAATTGATAAACCGTTAGCCAGACTCATCAAGAAAAGAGGGAGAGGACTCAAATCAATAAAATAAGAAATGAAAAAGGAGAAGTTACAACAGACATTGCAGAAATACAAAGCAACCTAGGAGACTACTACAAGCAACTCTATGCCAATAAAATGGACCACCTGGAAGAAATGGACAAATTCTTAGGAAGGTGTAACCTTCCAAGACTGAAGCAGGAAGAAACAGAAAACAGGAACAGACCAATCACAAGTAATAAAATTGAAACTGTGAATAAAAATCTTCCAACAAACAAAAGCCTAGGACCAGATGGCTTCACAGGTGAATTCTATCAAACATTTAGAGAAGAGCTAACACCCATCCCTCTCAAACTGTTCAAAAAAATTGCAGAGAAAGAAACATTCCCAAACTAATTCTATGAGGCCACCATCACCCTGATACCAAAACCAGACAAAGATACTACAAAAAGAGAAAATTACAGACCAATATCACTGATGACTATAGATGCGAGAATCCTCAACATAATACTAGCAAACAGAATCCAACAATACATTAAAAGGATCATACACCATGATCAAGTGGGATTTATCCCAGAGATGCAAGGATTCTTCAATATATGGAAATCAATCAATGTGATACACCATATTAACAAATTGAAGAATAAAAACCATATGAGCATCTCAATAGATGCAGGAAAAGCTTTTGACAAAATTCAATACCCATTTATGATTTAAAAAAACTCTCCAGAAAGTGGGCATAGAGGGAACCTACCTCAACATAATAAAGGCCATATATGACAAACCCACAGCCAACATCATTCTCAATGGTGAAAAACTGAAAGCATTTCCTCTAAGATCAGGAACAAGACAAGGATGTCCACTCTCACCACTATTATTCAACATAGTTTTGGAAGTCCTAGCCACGGCAATCAGAGAAGAAAAAGAAATAAAAGGAATAAAAATTGGAAAAGAAGAAGTAAAAGTGTCACGGTTTGCAGATGACATGATACTATACATAGAGAATCCTAAAGATGTTACCAGAAAACTACTAGAGCTAACCAATGAATCTGGTAAAGTTGCAGGATACAAAATTAATGCACAGAAATCCCTTGCATTCCTATACACTAATGATGAAAAATCTGAAAAATAAATTAAGGAAACACTCCCATTTACCATTGCAATAAAAAGAATAAAATACCTAGGAATACACCTACCTAGGGAGACAAAAGACCTGTATGCAGAAAACTATAAGACACTGATGGAAGAAATTAAAGATGATACCAGCAGATGGAGAGATACACCATGCTCTTGGATTGGAGGAATCAATACTATGAAAATGACTATACTACCCAAAGCAATCTACAGATTCAATGCAATTCTTATCAAATTACCAATGGCATCTTTTATGGAACTAGAACAAGAAATCTTAAAATTTGCATGCAGACACAAAAGACCACAAATAGCCAAAGCAGTCTTGAGGGGAAAAAATGGAGCTGCAGGAATCAGGCTCCCTGACTTCAGACCATACTACAAAGCTACTGTAATCAAGAAAATATGGTACTGGCACAAAAACAGAAACATAGATCAATGCAACAAGATAGAAAGCCCAGAGGTAAACCCGCACACCTATGGTCAACTAATCCATGACAAAGGAGGCAAGGATATACAATGGAGAAAAGACAGTCTCTTCAATAAGTGATACTGGGAAAACTGGACAGCTACATGTAACAGAATGAAATTAGAACACTCCCTAACACCATACAGAAAAATAAACTCAAAATGGATTTGAGACCTAAATGTAATACCAGACACTATAAAAAAAACTCTTAGAGGAAAACATAGGAAGAATATTCTTTGACATAAGTCACAGCCAGATCTTTTTTGATCCACCTCCTATAGTAATGGAAATAAAAACAAAAATAAACAAATGGGACCTAATGAAACTTCAAAGCTTTTGCACAGCAAAGGAAACCATAAACAAGACGAAAAGACAACCCTCAGAATGGGAGAAAATATTTGCAGACAAATCATCAGATAAAGGATTAGTCTCCAAAATATATAAACAGCTCATGCAGCTCAATATTAAAGAAACAAACAACCCAATCCAAAAATGGGCAGAAGACCTAAAGAGACATTTCTCCAAATAAGACATACAGATGGCCAAGAGGCACATGAAAAGCTGCTCAACATCACTAATTATTAGAGAAATGCAAATCAAAACCACAATGAGGTATCACTTCACACCAGAAAGAATGGGCATAATCAGCAAATCTACAAACAACAAATGCTCTAGAGAGGGTGTGGAGAAAAGGGAACCCTCTTGCACTGTTGGTGGGAATGTAAATTGATACACCACTATGAAGAAGAGTATGGAGGTTCCTTACAAAACTAAAAATAGAATTACCATATGATTCAGCAGTCCCACTACTGGGCATATACCCAAAGAAAACCATAATTCGAAAAGACACAAGCACCCCAATGTTCACTGCAGCACTATTTACAATAGCCAGGTCATGGAAGCAACCTAAATGCCCATTGACAGACGAATGGATAAAGAAGATATGGTATATATATTCAATGGAATATTACTCAGCCATTAAAAGGAATGGAATTAGGTCATTTGTTGAGACATGGATGGATCTAGAGAATGTCATAAAGAGTGAAGTAAGTCAGAAAGAGAAAAACAAATATTGTGTATTAATGCATATATGTGGAACCTAGAAAAATGGTACAGCTGAACTGGTTTATGGGGCAGAAATTGAGACACAGATGTAGAGAACAAACTTATGGACACCAAGGGGGGAAAGCCATGGGGGTGTGGGGATAGTGGTGTGCTGAATTGGGGGATTGGGACTGACATGTGTACACTGATGTGTATAAAATTGATGACTAATAAGAACCTGCTGTATAAAAAAATAAATAAAATTCAAAAATTGAAAAGAAAATAAAATCTTGCAGTATAGAGGGGGAGAAAGGCCCAGGACTATAATTTATGTGTCATACAAATACACACAAGTATTATGGTTCCTTTTCAGTTGCTCTTGAAATATATCTAATCACCTAGAAAATCATCAAATAAACTTGCCAATTCCTTCAATATATAGTCTTTGAGCCTGTTATATGCCTGGCTAATGTAAAAATACAAAAAAAGGATGCTAAATTAACACTGACCTCATGAAGCTTACAATCTAGCATGAAAAAAAATTGACCTCCATTACAAAGAAGATTCTGTTTGATGATGCACTGACTTGTTGGGTTAATATCAAAATAATTCCTATGTTGAAAATTTAAAAATTACTTAGGTTACACATACTTTTCAAAAGTACATGTAATAATATTATGCAACAATCATACTTATTCTTGATAAATTATTAAATAGCCAAAATTGTTTTATTTTAGAAATAACACTCCTTCATTGAAGAACTCCTCTTCCCTTGTCTCCTTTGCCATGAATATATCCTGATTCTTAAGAGTCCAGCCAGCTTTAGCAACTGGTGACCAGTACACCAAGCACCACTAGAGCACTCTATTCAAAATTGTCCCTGTTTTTCTTTAACCTTTCCCTCTTTCTTCCTCTCATTAGAAAAATAACCCTGTCTAGGGTTCCATTCTCATAGAATCATGGGAGGTGACAACATAACTAATCAAAGTAAACAAAGGGCTACACGTCATCATGTTAGCAACACAAATACTTGAATCATTAGGAACTAAATTATAATTCTAGCTCTCTCATTTATTAACAATCAAAAATTATTTAATTTTCCTGACTCTAAACATATGTAGTTATACAATAGATATGACACCCCTATCAGCACAGAGTGGTACATGAAATTCAATTAATATTATAATAGAAAAAAGTATCCAGAACGATGGCTTACACATGATCAGTTAGCGAGTTAATTTCTTTTGGTACCAGATTGTATTTTAACTGATGACTTCACTTCCTTAAGCTTAAGAAAATGGTGGACATCCTTGGTGCCTTGCTAACTAGAATATAATTTCCACGTGAACTTAACAGTGTATCATCAAAACAACTCCTTATATAGTATTTATTTCTATCTTTATTTCTAAGCCTTTAAACTAAAAGGTAGATTGTTAGATGATGCAATGTAGGTAAAACGCCATGACTGACTTGTCACATAGTAAAAAGCCTGTAGTATGATCTGTCATTATAAATAAAATATGAGAAGATGAAGCTTTAAATGGGTTTATGGTTTACATTTTGTTTATTTTAATTGAAAAAAATGCAGCTAATCCTACATGAATTTTTCCACAAAGCCTGCAAGACTGAAAAATAAATGTGGCATCAGTATGATTTATGCACCAATAGACTACTTTTCCTAAAAATCTCAATTAAGCTTCCTCTAGGGCTAGCAGTTTTGAATGAAAATATTGTAGTTTTCCCTTTCTGCCTCCAGTAGAAATAGTTCTAAAGTTAACTAACACTTTTATCTTTGTAGCACCATAGAGGAATATAGAAGGGCCAAAATCTTGAGATATGTCAAATTACTTTTGGAAATAATGACTTGTTGCCATGGTAACCTGGAACCTAACAAATCTATCACAAGATCTCAGTCCAGGTATGAAATGAACTGCACTGGAGATTTTAAAATAGTGACTCAGTTGCCTGAATCAGAAATGAGTTTCATATTCTTTTTTTCTTCAAGTATTAGATAATAGAGTATCATCTAGAAAATGAACCCTTAAAGTGTGATTTTTTTCCCAAAGAATGTGGAGAATTACCATGTATAGAACTGATTTTAAAAGAGGATGTTGGTAACACCTTCAAAGTAATCTTTAAACACATGTCTTTTTTGATTGTACTTCTCCTGTCACCTGAAAGATATCAGTAGTTTCTTATGCACAGGAAGGGAAGCCACGTTAGAACTATGGTACCATTTTTAATTTTTCTTAGATTGCGTTATGAACATTAATTAAAGAAACAACATAGAGGCAAGAGGGCAAAGTAATATATTCTTACTTTTAGAGATCAGCAATGACATCTATCCTACCAACTGGGAAAAATGATTTACGAAATTGTGCTGTTGTACGATACAAGACAAATTTCTCAAGACAAATCATGGTATTGGCATTTTATGCCCCAGAAAGCTTCATAGGATGGAAAATGCTATGTCACAACTAAGGCACACTGACTGTGAAGTTTTCATGGCTGCTGCCTACCCAGGACCTGATTCCCAGGTGATATTTCTTGTACTGCTTAAACTGACTTTGATTGACCCCATTTGGAAAATACCATGACTTATCAGGAAATTATTTAACAATCCCAAATCGCTTCTGATATTGGAGTCTACACACTTCGTTCAAATTTCTTTAATGACAAAGTGTTAAGCCAAGGGTAAAATTAAATAAATGTGAAATCTCTGAAGAATAAATAATACAACAATCCCTCTGGTCCTGGAAAGCCCGCTAAATGTGCTGCGTAACTGCCAGTGAATAATCTCTGACCCCCTGGCTCCCAGGAGGTAGTTGTCAGGATGTGTCAACCACCACCCAACTCAGCATAATTAGTGTAGAGAACTGAAGCAGAGCTTCATGGGTCAGAACGGAGCCATGTGGAAGCGTGTACAGTCTCTGACTTTCACTTGTCTTAGGTAGTTGGCACTGCAGCATCCCAACGTGTTTTAGAAAAGTGGAAGCAAGAAAAAATTAACTTCCTTTGCCCAGATAGACCATTCTCTCTATGTTGGAATATATAAGCATTAAAAAAGTTTAAACTGAAAAAGCCCCAAACCAAAACCACTAAGTCCAGTGACCAAACTTATATGAACTCTAGGAAGAAATCCCTTTGTATTCTTTGGAACAATAAGATATCAACTCAAAGTTACAATTGTCTCTCTTTCTACTCACTCCAACTTCATGTTAAAAAAAAAAATTGACTCAAATGCTGGAGATACAAAGACAAACATAAAAAAAATAAATAAATAAAAACTATTTGACCTGAAAGAACTTACTGTAGAGAAAAGAACCTAAACAGAGATATTCTGGGGGCAGTGCAAACTCCTTGTGAGAGAACTATGGACCTGGTTCTCTGATAGCTCCAGAGCAGCACTTACCCTAGACAAAAAGTTTTGCAAAGAGTTCCTGGAGGCAAGTTTATTAGAAGAAAGTTGCAGAATAGTTGGATCCAGTTAGGGACTTATTAGAAGGAAATTCCTAATTTTAAAAGTGTTAGGGTGTTTTAGACATGGAAAGGAGCACAAGCAAAAGCTCAGAGATGTTAGGCAGGTGGCATGAAAACTCTTATGTTTAAGAAGAAATAAATATTAAACATTTTTAGAAGACAGAAGTGTTTAAAATATACCCAAGTGAGAGAGAAAAAAGCCCTTAACTAGAGCAATAAGAATATGGGTCATGGGTCAAAAGGTAAGTATGTAGGCGTACCTGATGAATGATTACATATGGAGTAACAGCTATACCAAATAGGCTAGGAATACTTAAGTTTGGGCAGCTGAACAGACCATTAACTAAAAGTTTTTAAGAAATATGGAGGACAATGTGTGCTCTATTTTGAAGCATAGTGAACCTATATTATCTTTGGGACATCCACAAAGAAACAAAGAATAGCCAGGCTGAATTTCAGAAAAGACAAAAAGATAAAGATCTGAGAGACACAAGGATCTGTGGTTACAAAACCCATGTGGAGAATGGCATGATGCCTTAGTTTCAACATATAATATAAAATCAAAATTCCAGTTTCAGCTTGAAGATATGGAACACTGCAGTTATATCGCCTTCACCCACACAACAAGGAAAAAAGCAGGAAAAACTAAATGATTTTCTTAATCCCATGATAGAACTGAGAACAAAGAAAAGCACTTACTCCATGATTGGACAAAGACAAGCACCTTCAGCACATTCAAAACTTAAACAAGCATAAACTGAAATATGATAACATGGCAAAGAATTGGCAGGGAGGGATTGGAGTATACTGCTGTAAAGTTATTTCACTGCATGTGAAGTGGTATAAAATTGTATAAAGGGGTTCTGAGATTAATTAAAAATGCATATTGTAACCCTATAACAATCATTTTAAAAGTTTCCAAAAAAGGCATAGATAATAAATAAATAGAAGAGATTAAATGGAATCATAAAAACTCACTTAAAATGAGAGGGCAGAAAGAGAGGAAAAAAGATACAATGAATAGAACCTAGCTAGCAAGATGGTAGATTTTAAGCCAACTTTATCAATAATTTGTATATGTAAATATCTAAGCCAGTTAAAAATAGTCCAGTTGGAAACAAAAGTAAGACCCATCTATATTCTGTGTACAAGAAACCACATTAAATGTGTAAGCATTTAGGTGGTTAGAAGTAAATGCATGTAGAAAAAGAAAGCATGCAAAACTAACTAAAAGAAAATTGGAGTAGCTATATTAATTTCAGACCAGGTAGATTTCAGAACAAGGGAAATTGTTAGCGATAATGAGGGATATTACATAATAAAAATGAGCCAATTCTCCAAGAAACATAACCATCTTGCATGAGTATGAATTCTAAGACAGAGGCTCAAGATATACAAGGCAGAGAGTTGATGGACTAAAGAGGAGAAATGAGACACATCTAAAATTTTATTTGGGGACTTTACCACCTTCCTCTGATAACTGATAGAACATGTAAGGAGTAAACTAGTGAGGGTTACGAATGACCTGAACAGCATTCTCAACTACCTTGACCTAACTGACCTAATAGAAGATGCCATTTAATAAAACACAATAAACATTCTTCTCAAGTTCAGAGAACATTAGCCAAACAGATCATTGCCTGTTCCATGACACATATCTTAAAGAAATTTTAAAATATAAATCATACAATGTACTCTCTTACACCATATCTGAATTAAACTAGATATCAACAACAGAAATGTATCTGACAATCTTCCAATATTCAGCAGTAAACAACACACTTCTAAATAATGCAGGGGTCAAAGAAGGAGTCTCAAGAGAAATTACAAAAAATTTCGTTGAAGTAAATGAAAATAAAAATGTGACATCTCAAACTTTGTGGAATGCAGCTAAAGCAGTTATTTTAGGGAAATTTATGACACAAATTAGGAAAGAAAATCTAAAATTAATAACCTTCACTTTTACCTTAGGAAATTAGAGAAAGAAGAACAATTCAACCTAAAGCAAGCAGAATAAAAGAAATAATAAAAAATTGAAGCAAAAAATTAAAAAAAATTGAATATAGGAAAACAATAAAGAAAAATCAATGAAAACAAAAGCTAGTTCTTTAAAGAGATTAATAAAATAGACAAATCTCTAACAAGACTGACAAAGAAAAAAGAAAGAAGAAACAAATTACTAACAACAAGAATGAAACAAGGGTTATCACTACAGACCCCACAGACAACCAGAGGATAACCTAGGAACAAATATGAACATTTCTACATATGTAAATTTGATGATTTGGATGAAAAGGACCAATTCCTCAAGAAACACAAAGTACCACAACTCACCCAAATATTAAGCATAGTTTAAATAGCCTTATATTTATTAATGAAATTAATAATTTAATAATCCTTCTACATCCAGAGAGATATAGCACCAGAGATTTGCTTACTTGGAGCAGAAGTTAACAGATGCCATAAGCCAGCAGGAAAACATAAATAGTGATTTGGATGAATTGCTGGCAGCCCAGTGTGGGGTAGGGTGAGAGTGAGAAGCTCATGGAAAGGACAGTTATGTGAAAGGCCCCATATTTTCACAGGCTTTTCCTCCAGAAGCCCTCCAGGCTTCCACAGGGAGAGCTGGAGAAAGTTCACCAGTGACCCTGGAAGGGAAACAGGAGGAATAGCCATCATTAAACCCTTTTGGGCCCTTCTCTCTCAACAAACAGAGGATTCATCTCCAGGGGCAACAAGATGCTTCAAAAGTGAAGAAAAAAAGATTTTTAAGGCAAAATGTATACTTTTATATATATATTTTTAATATTTATATATAACATTATATGCTCAATGTAACATTATATTTATAATTTATAACATACAACTTATAACTTTTTTTTAGATATTTCATTTACAAACCTTCCAACAAAGAAAATTCTAAACTCAAATGGTTTCACTGGTGAATCCTACCAAACAAAGAAGTAGTAATACCAATTCTGTACAAACGCTTCTAAAATATACAAGAAGGAATACAGTTGACCCTTGAACAATGTGAGGAATAGGGGCACCAACCCCCATGCAGTCGAAAATCCATGTTTAACTTCGCAGTTGGCCCTCCACATCCACAATTCCACATCTGCAGATTCAACCAGCTGTGGATTGTATAGTACTGTAGTACATATTTATTGAAAACAATCCATGTATAAGTGGACCTGGGCAGTTCAAAACCATGCTATTCAATTATATTATGAGACCAGTATTACCCTAACACAAAACCATTCAAAGACTTCAAAAGAAAACATAACTCCAGATCAATCTCTGATAAGTATGGATACAAAAATCCTTAACAAAACATTATGAAATACAATCCAGCAATAAATTAAAAAATAACACATCACAACAAAATAGGGTTCATCCTATGAACGTATGTTTCAATATTCAAAACTAAATCAATGTAATTCAACATATTAATAGATTAAACATTTGAAAGCTTATGATTGTATCAATAGATGAAGAAAGACATTGACAAAATTCAACAGTCATTCATTATACAACTCCCAGCCAACTAGAAACTGAAGGGAAATTCCTTAACCTAAAAAAGAGTATTTATTACTTAGAACGAACAATTAACAGTAAAAGATAATACTTTCCTCCTGAAATATGGAACAAGACAAAGCCTCTCACCACTCCCATTCAAAATCTTCCTAGAAGTCCTAACTAATGCAATAAAGAAAATAATACAAAATAAAAGAAAAAAATAAAACGTTTTATTTGCCAATGACATGATTGTCGATGTAGAAAATCCCAAAGACTCTACAAAAAATATCTTTGTAGAGGTAGAGGGAAGTTACAGAGAAAGAAAAAAAAAAAGCTTGAATGAACCCCAAGGAATAGCCTTAGCATCAAAGACATTTGTATAAACTGAAGTTAGCTCAAAATACATACAGATGGATAAATAGGGGAACAACTATAGATGTCTGTATATATATGGGTTAGTAGACATGTATACATTACCTAGCTCTTTTCTTCAAAAGGCCCAAGACACAATTTTATCTCCTTTGTAACAAGCAAACTCAGTGTTCACATCTTGGTTGCTAATCCAATTCTCCCCAGTAAATGGTCCACTGATTCTAGGACTGGGGCATGGAATACGCAAAATGAGCCTGAAGCATCTTGTCATATCAGACAGTAAGGAAACACTCAAACAATAAAATGACAGGGGTATTTCAAAGGGACATATGAGACAAAACAAAAGGAACCTCCATTGTATTGGGTTGGCCAAAAAGTTCATCCGGTTAGTGAATAGGCTGTTCAATAAAGTTCTTTGCGAAAATGAAAAATGTAAACATGTGTCTTATTTTTACTTAAAACCGAGCGAACTTTTTGGCCAAGGCACTACATTACAGTACACTTATCTTGTTAATGTGTACTTCAATAAAATATTTTACTTAAAAATAGTCGTTTCATCAGTGATTGAAACACACACAATGGCATTTAATTTGGGAATGTTAGTGTGTGCACCTCTCAGTGAGAGGACAATGGGAGAAAGAGATGGGGTTGTGAGTGATGCTCAATTCATCCTACAGATTTTTTTAAATGATAAGATTAATGACTGTGTTTTCAAGGAAACATTTTGAAAGAGAAAAGTAATGGGATATTATTGAAGCAATTGCAGTGTGAAACTCAGCCTCTCCCACTCCAGAACAGGTCTTTTGATATCTTATCTTCAAATGAAATTCAGCCTCAGGAAGATCTCAATAGATTCTCACTTTGGCAGTAAACACTGTTAAAAGCAAGGTTGACTCTTCTGTGTGTAATAAGTGACTGTTGCCTAACTTAAAGGACTTAACCTATTTAGGGAATAAAAAGCAAAAAAAAAAAAAAAAAAAAAAGGACATTTGGTTTTCATGTCCGCATAGATCCCTTGAGGACAGGACATTGTGTTTTTCTCTCTCCAGTGGCAACAATGAGCCTGAAAACTATTTGTCAGGCAGTAAGTACTTAGGGAATAAATACATCAAATTTCTATTTATCCTGATTTCTCACTTAGAGCATTAAGAGCAGGTCTATGACATTAGTGACATCTTGAAAACACTTACCCTAGGGTACTAGCAGTCTTGTCAAATGAGGGGGGGGAAGGTGCTTAACTTTATGAGAAAATCGTGAGAACTACGAACTATACCTAACTGAGTTGGGCCAAATGTGCTTTCTTAGGCTTCAGTCTCAACACTACCATCTATCTCATGTCACATAATTTACCCCCTTGCAAGATTCCCTACCACTCTCTTAATCATAAACTGCTGATATGATTCCCCATTTCTTTTATTAATTAATGAAACTCCTTATATTGGACAAGCATTATTGTACCATTTTAAATTAGCTGTACCACTAAGCAACCCAGTATAGTAATATCCTCATTAATAGCAGAGAAACATGAAATAAAGAGAAATTAAAGTATACTTCAGAGAGTGAAGTTAAATAGGTTAGATGAATAAAACTTAATTTGGGTCTTTTGATCGACATTTTGCTGATCTGTGGCACACTGCATCTGGGTATGGGGAGAATGGCTTTGTAATTGGGGATAACATTTTTTAAATTGCATAAAATCTGTTAGTGTGGGACTGTAAATATCTGCATAATATGTATTGTATATATTAATGCTGTCATCTTAACATTTGTTCTTCCCATAAGTACCCTCCCTAAAGCTGTCCATGTACTAGTCACATTTGAGGGAGCTGGTTGAAATGGTGATTTTTGGAGTAAGCATGTATAATTTTAATATTATTATTAACACATGAGCCATCTGGCATAAGTGCAATTTCCCTGAAAAGTAAGACTCTGGCTTCCGGTTTTCTGTTTATTTTAGCTGGACAACATTTGTTTTTTTCTTTGACAGTGAAACAGTTATATTTAAAAGTTAAACATTAAGTCAGGTTTTTATGAAAAAGAGAAAAACAATGCTAAGTGAGGTGAAAAATATTTTCACTAATTTAATGCTTCCTCTGAAAACAGAAAGCCTTGAATTTTAAATTTTGTTTATAAATCTCACTTTCAAAATAATGTTATTTGACTGAAAGAAAATTCTTTGCCATAGTCTCTATTATTTTAATATTCATGTTTTGCTGTTTATTTTCCTTAACCTTATTTTTTCTGTTTATTATTCAACATATAATCCTCACCTATATCTTACACTTTTCTAATTATATCTTTCCTACTAGATCGTCATATTAAATTCTATGATTTGGGGTCATTATTAAAAAACAAAACAAAACCCTGGCAGTATTTTTATAATTAGTTAAGTCTGCTCTTTGCCTAGGAATACAACATATAGTATTCATGGGCTTATTAATTAGCTGGCTTCAAGATCCCTGATCATGGAACTTCCAACCTACCTTCATGCAAATTTAAAAAGGGCATCCATGGGGGCTTCCCTGGTGGCACAGTGGTTGGGAGTCTGCCTGCTAATGCAGGGGACGCGGGTTCGAGCCCTGGTCTGGGAGGATCCCACATGCCGCGGAGCAACTGGGCCCGTGGGCCACAGCTACTGAGCCTGTGCATCTGGAGCCTGTGCTCTGCAACAGGAGAGGCCACAACACTGAGAGGCCTGCACACTGCGATGAAGAGTGGACCCCGCTCGCCACAACTAGAGAAAGCCCTCACACAGAAACGAAGACCCAACACAGCCAAAGATAATAAATAAAATGTGACACCTTTATTAAAAAAAAAAAAAAAAAAAAGGGCATCCATTTCTCAAGACAACCTTATTTTTCTTCTCAGAAAATTGTCACAATATGGGGGGTTGTTGTCACAAGATATTTTGTTATCTTGAATGTTATGATAAATATACAAATCAATACGGTGTGAACAGCCTTCCCAGGGGTTGTGAATTTTAGGTGGGTTCTTCAATTCTATTTTCCAGTTTGATACTTTTTAATTTTGTTTTATGAATGACTTTTATTCTATCACTGATTTTTCAATTATACCAGTGTTTCTATTTTTTCCCACTTCTATAAATTTAATTCTAACCCTCATTTTGTACTTTTGAATCTTGTCACTATTAGTTTTTTCAACGTTTTTAGCATCTTGCTTTATTTTTTCTTATATTATTTTTATTTTACAGATTTTTTATCTCAAGTACAATGTTCTAGGCACTGTCTAGAATGTTTTATGAATATTAGCTCATTTTTCTATGATAAATCTTACCTGGCCACTCAGCCTGCTGACCTAACTATAAGACTCTGATGAAAGAAACTGAAGATGACAGAAACAGATGGAAAGATATACCATATCCAGGGATTGGTAGAATTAATATTATTAAAATGATCACACTACCCAAGGCAATCTACAGATTCACTGCAATCCCTATCAAAATACCAATGGCATTTTTCACAGAGCTAGAACAAATTAATTTTCAAATATTTTTGGATATACAAAATACCCCAATAGCCAAAACAATCTTGAGAAAGAAGAACATAGCTGAAGGTATCATGCTCCCTAACTTCAGACTATGCTACAAAGCATAGAGAGCCCAGAAATAAATCCATGCATTTATGGTCAATTAATCTCTGACAAAGGAAGCAGGAATATACAATGGAGAAAAGAGGGTCTCTAATCATCAGGGAAATGCAAATCAAAACCACAATGAGATACCACCCCCCACCTGTCAGAATGGCTATGATCAAGAAGAACACAAATAACAAATATTGGTGAAGATGTGGAGAAAAGGGAACCCTCGTACACTGCTGGTGGGAATGTAAACTGGTGCAGCCACTATAGAAAACAGTAGGGGGGGAGGATTCCTCAAAAAAACAAGAAAAAAAAAGAAATACCATATGGTCCAGCAATTCCACTCCTGGGTATATAGCCAAAGAAAATTAGAACACTAATTATAAAAGATACACATACCCCAATGTTCATAGCAGCATTATTAACAACAGTCAAGATATGGAAGCAACCTAAGTGTCCATCACAGATGAATGGATAAAGAAGATGTGATACACGCACACACATACACACACACACAATGGAATGCTACTCAGCCTTAAAAAGGAATGAAATTATGCTATTTACAAGAACATGGATGAACTTGGAGGGTATTATGCTTAATGAAGTAAGAGCGAATGGCAAATACTAATATATGTATAACTGAGTCACTTTGTTGTACAGCAGAAATTAACACACTGTAAATCAACTATACTTCAATAAAGTTTTTAAAAAAGATAAATACTGTATGTTATCACTCACATAAGGAATCTTTAAAAAAATGTCATGAAAATAAAAATAGAAACAGGCTTCCGGATATAGAGAACTAGTAGTTACCCGTTGGAAGAGGGAAGAGGGAGGGTCAAGGAAGAGGTAGGAGATTAAGAGGTACCAACTACTATGTGTAAAGCAAATAAGGTACAGGGATATACAGTATAGCAAAGGGAATACCAGTATTTCATATATCAATATTTCATAATCACTATAAATGGAGTACAATCTATAAAAATTTTGAACCTCTACTGTACACCTGAAACTAATATTGTAAATAAACTATAATTCAATAAAAAAAATCATAGCTGAAAATTAGGTAAGTGAAGCTATCAATTCCAAACTGATGTCAACTTCAGCAAAATAATGAAGTATCTATTTTATAGGTAAACACAATTCTAGTAGACATAAATGCTAGTAATAAGAGGTACAAGTTATATTAAATTGTTTTTTATAAGTGTAAACAAATCCCAGTTGGAAAATGCTGACATTCAATTTTATCATTTTATCATATATATTTGTCAAAATAAAACTAAAAGTTTGTTATTTTTGACAAATGTTCTAAATGTTACAGTAACATTACTGTTATTTTGGAATATCAAACTATAAGTCTCCACTTCTTATGGAAGAAGACATAGTATAACAAGTTTCTTTTGGTATTATAACAGCTAATCCTCCTCAGAAAAGCTTTAAACTGGATATACTGTCTCTCAAATAATGATGTAGGATATTTTCACATAAATACAAACTTCCCATCAAAAATTCCACAGTATTTCCCAGAGTGTTAACATTTCAAAATAGGTAATATATTCTAAAAGGCCTGATCTGAGACATGTGATTTAATTTCATAGAAATACTTGATTAGTGTCTCAAGACGATTCAAATATTAGCCTTATGCTCATTTTCAAATGTCTCCTTATTGTAAGCAGCATGGTGTATAGTGACAAATTGTTAAGCTACTTAATTGTATACTTTTTAGTATCTCCTTTTCTCATTACATCAATTAGTGTTGTTATAGCTGTTCTTTGAAATCACTAAAAAAATTTATTTGTTTTTTTCTTGTTATTGTTGTTTGTTTTTAAGGGACAGAAAAGCAATGATGGGAAAAAATAATATATCAAGTAGTTATACATTCACTAATTTACTGTTATTTATATTCCATGGATGGCCATTATATGGACGAGTAGTTTAATTGGGAAGGTATAGATAAAACAACAATAGCCAGAAATTCTGTGGCAAGAAAAAAACCCAGAAGGGTCAGTTAGGGTGATGATTCAAAATCCAGACACTACACACTTCCACTTCCTGCTCTGATGGAATAGCTTGTTGCTGATCAATATTCTTGCCAAACAAAACAGGAAAATACAATAAAAATTGGGAAGAGGAACTCTACATGGCCAATGACATCTGAAAATCTTCTCAATCTTTTTAGTTTTGGGGGAAAAGTTAAGTAAACCCACAGTGATGTACCATTACCTACTATCAGAATGGGTGAAATAAAAAACTGAAAATAGCAGGTATGGATGAAGATGTGGAGTAGGATTCTCATAAAATAACATGTTTATAGGCCAAACATAGTCAAATATCACTAGTTTCATGTTTTGACCTACATCAATCGTTTTGAAAACCTGCTTGGCTACAGATGTTTACACGCACTGTGTGCCAGCCATTCTATGCTTATGTATAATATAAACTCAACAGAAATGTGTGAATGATATACATGGGGAGGGAAGGGGGAGGGAGAGAGGTACTAGTAATTGTTGGCCAAAGCTGGAAAAACTCAAATATACTAGGTATTTGTCACATATTCATGCAATGCAGTACTACAAATCAATGAGAGTAAGAGACTGAATGGTACACACAATAGTATGAATCGACCTCTCATACAGAATACTGAGGGAAAAAGAGCCATACCCAAAAGAGGACAGACTGTGTCATCCCATTTATGTAAAATTCAAAAATAAAACAACAGAACTGATGATGGTGACGGTAGACCTAATGGCCATATGACTGACATTGGGCTCAGGGGCACTCTCCGTGGTGCTAGAAATGTTATCGTCCCTGAGCTGAGTGTTAGCTACTATTGGTGCATTTACTGTATGTGCATTTCAATTAAAATATATTTTAACAAAAAAAATTAAAATTTGGCAAAAGCTCAATGTTTTGCCCAGCTGTGTTAACACTGTAATATTCCTAGACTAACATTTTTAATACATTGTAGAATTGGATGAATCCACAGCTAGAAGGTTAACTGCCTAGTTTGTGTCTCTGGTTCTCAGACTTTTGAAACACTTACAGTGATGCCTGGATCAGGGAATCTTAAACTGCAAAGAAAAACAGTAAAGGGAGCTCGTTAATACTTTCTTTCCATACATTTTGTCTTGTTTTCTCTTGTTCTGTGGTTTTATCTTTATTCTTACTTTTCTCTAGTGATTTGAAATGTATACATTCAAATCTCTCTGATGGCTAATCTTAAGTCCTTAAACAACGTATGTGAATATACAATAACTTACTCTAATTATAAACAGCAAGAATGAAACATTATTTGCTATTTCTCACACATGTGGGATAAATAACTCAGCTCTATTTTCTCCATCTTATCCTCTATTATTTCTGTTTCTCAAATGCTATTTTGATAAAAACTAAAAAATGTTATTGATATTGCAATGATCAAATCAATTCTATCTTTCAAAATGTATGTTATTTTTGATGGCATATTTTCCTTTAAAATATTTCAATTATATTTTCTGATTGCATTTTCCAAACAGTTTATCACTTCACAAATCTTAACCTTTTTCATTTGTACCATCTCTCAATTTATTATAATTCTATTTTCTCCTATTTATGTTTAAAGTAATGGTTTTCATTAAATACAAATGGGTTGTTTACATTCTAAATCCTATGACTCAAGGTTTTTTTCCCTATTTTTCTCATCCAGGAATATTAACTTAGTATATGTTGAAACTTAGGTCAAATAATTTTTACTCAATCTCTCTAATGACAGTATTTCCTTTTATGAAATCCAAGATCTGTCACATTTTGGTAGGAAATCTGATTCTTAAAAAGTCTGAGCATTTCTAAGATTTGTTTTAGAAATTAGAAACAATTGAATTTGAAGGAAAAATTATATAGATGTTAATTGTGTCACAGAAGTTCATATAAGCACAAAGTGATTAGAAAATTACTGTGTGCAGAGGAGGTCAATTTAAAAAACACACCAATCACAGTGTAGAAGCAATGTGTTCTATGAAAATCTGGGTAAAATAAAGAAAAATGCATTTAGTTATGAATGTAGTTTTAAAACACTAATGATCTCTTAAAAACAAAGCCAGAAGTATGACATTCATATATTCAGTTTCAGTATTATTCTGAAACATATTAAGGGTGAAAAATCTTGACACAAAATCTGAAAATAAAGACTTTCAGTAATAACACCTCTACTAAAACTATAGATCAGGGGTATTTCATATGACACGAATTAAAAGGTATCAATAATTAAGATGCTGTATATTTTAACTAATTATGACATTATATATATTTTATTTTATTTATTTTTGGCTGCATTGGGTCCTCGTTGCACGCAGGCTTTCTCTAGTTGTGGCGAGTGGGGACTACTCTTTGTTGTGGTGCGTGGGCCTCTCATTACAGTGGCTTATCTTTGTTGCAGAGCATTGTCTCTAGGCACATGGGCCTCAGTAGTTGTGGCACTTGGGCTCAGCAGTTGTGGCTCGCAGGCTCCAGAGCACAGGCTCAGTAGTTGTGGAGCATGGGCCTAGTTGCTCCGTGGCATGTGGGATCCTCCCGGACCAGTGCTCAAACCCATGTTCCCTGCGTTGGCAGGTGGATTCTTAACCACTGTGACACCAGGGAAGTCCCATGAGGTTATAATTTTTTAATGGTATACCAAGCTGGTTCAAAACCGTGTGTATCGTCATAAGCTCCATCCACCTACACACATAGATCTCGTTATTATGGTAAAGTGATACTCTGAGAAGAAACATATACCAATAGACATATATAATCTCCCATAATACATGGATACAAGCACACAATTTCACCCATGAATGGTCACTGCAAATCATAAAATAATTTCAAAAATATCTAAGCTTCTATGTGCCAAAACCTTTGTTCATTTATGAAAATACAAAGTTGAACATCATGCAGAAAATCTCTTCAAAAAATTTAATCTAAAGGTATATGTAAAAAGGTAACTCTATATAGTGGGATAAATGTCATAATGAAAACAATAATAGTGATATAATATAGGTGTTCTTTCTGTGATAGTGATAATATAGGTGTCATTTTTTAAGATGAGACAATAGAAGCACAAAGAGAGAGCTATAACTGCCTAATAGCAACCATCCTGCAGTACTAATGTCAGGATTGAAATTGAGATAGTCTAATTCTGGATTTTAGGGTCCCACCTATTACAGTACTTTATCTTGAAATGCTATAGTGTCAAGAGCACACAAGGACCTCTTAACCCATCTCCTAGATTCTGATACTTTCTAGCAAATATGATCTTGGAACTACTCAGGAAAAGTGAGGCATTAGCAAACAATAAAGATCTCCCCATTTTTAAAAAAATATAGGAACACTTTAAACACAGTTATATGCTCAAAAGAACTAGTCACCTGGCTAGAGATTAGAGATAATGGACTTGGAGCAGTTGAAAATACAGCAGAGAAATGGGATCAAATATAAATGAAACAAGAACAGAACAAAAGGACTAAGATAGGACAATTATCCTAGAGATGATGTAGTTTTTTTAAAGATATGGGATATTTAGAAAAGTTCTATTTTTATCCAAGTTGTTACATTGGTACTCACAGCATTTTAAATGTTTAGTTCTTGTCCTCTTAAGAGGCATGTCGATTTTTTTAAGGATATCCCTTAATTCCCACCTATTGACTAAATAACAGTGATCTAGGTTCCTATTCTTTCTCTTACATTTCCCAGGTGAATTATTACTATTTTGCCACAAATACAGCAATTGCACATCAGTCTCCCAGCACTGACCCCACTTCTGTTTTAGTTTTGATGTTTATTAAATGTCCATCATCTGTCCTTTTGCAGGTATATTCCCAGTCGTTGCTTGGGTGCACTAAGCTCATCCTGCATAAGATTCTTCTGAAAGTGCTTATGGATAGAAAGTTTCCTTCAACTCTTACATTCTAAACTTTTATTCCTTTATTCTGGCAGTATAGTGAAGTACATTTTGTTTCATTTTTGTTTTACAGCCTTAAATTCCCCTTTCTGACTCTCTTCCCCTTCACCACCCAATTGTCAAGGGATGCCTCATTTTTTCCTTTGTGCTTCTTTTTCTCCCCCAGAAAGTCTGCGTTTCAATGACTGCCGCTTCAAATGGCAGGTCCTTTTAACTGCCTTCCCTGTAGAACATGCACTTATCTAGAGGGCACTTATTTTAGGATTTTCAGACTCAGGGTGTACTTGTTCTCTGATGATGATTTTAGACAAGCCTTAGACCCACTGCTAGCTCTTTCTCCCTTCCCCCAGTTTCTCTCAGGGTGGAGTGGGAAAGATGTAGGAGAGATCGTTTAGCTGTAATTTGATGGGTTCATTTTTGTGTATAAATAAAAGAGTTACCTTGAAGTTTAGGCATTTACTGCTTTCAAATTATGCTGACTTTTTGTGGTTTTATTATTTCTTACTGTACTTCTCTTTTGTTTCTGGAGAAGTTGTCTTCTATTTACTTCAACATAGTAATCATTGTTATTTTTAAATTCCTGGCTGCTAATTCTCATGTACCTCAATAAAGCTGGAGAAAAGGGAAGGATTTTGATTCTTCACATTGTTCTCAGACCCTCCCTATAGTAGGTCTTTGACTCCTAAACACCGTATTACTGCAGGGAATTTTAATTCATTTTTTAGAAGTTGACTGAATTTTTTAGCTTTGCATGGGGAGATTCTGAATCTAGTAAGTATATGGAGCAGGTATCTAGCCTTGTGTTTTAGAACTCTCATGTCTCTGATTTTGGTCAAAAGCTCTAATGATTTCTGTCTTAAAATAGAAGCCCTCTGCTTTGTTCAAACCCAGATTCTGAGGCCCTAGTCTGTGTCAAATCAGCAAATGATGTCATCCAGGTAACAGCTCTCTGAATCCTTTAAATTATGGTTTAAGTATTTTTGCTACCTCCTCCAGATTTTCTCCATAGAAATACCATCTTGTTGCAAACTAGTTCACTCTTCTAGAAAGCAAATAAACCATTTTTATTTTTCAAGCCACCATTTAAAGTCACCAGTTTTAACCACCAAAACAAAAAACTACAAAACACCTAGGAATAAATCTAACAAAAAGTTATGTAAGACCTATAAATAGAAAGCTATAAAGATTTACTGAAGAGCTTTAAGAAATAAATAGAACAGTTTTTGCATGTACTTGATGAGGAAAACTCAATACCATAAAGACATCAATTCTCACTCATTTTATGAATATACTAAATGAAATTTTAATCAAAACCACAACAAGGATTTTTATTGAAGTTAGCAAATAAATATTAAACTTACAATGAAAGAACAAAAGAAAAAGAAAAGCAGTAGCAGCAGCAGGAAAAGAGGGAAGAGAAGTTAAGAGCCATAGTGTTATAACAATTAAAACAGAGAGCTACTGATTGGTACAGGCATCTGCACACTAACCAAGGGAAGGTAACTGAGAAGGCTGAAGGACATATATACATGCATATGCCTCTTTGATGGAGATAAATGGGCATGGAAGAGCAGGAAGGAAGGTGGGACCTACTTTGTAAATCAAACAGTAAATTGGGTACCACTACTTCAGACCATATGTGAAAGCCACCTCCAGGTGACTTGATTTTCAACAAGGTGACTTTTAGAATAGAAAAAAAGAGCAATAAATCATTGAACAAATCTCTTTAGCAAAGGAAACCATCAACAAAATGAAAAGGCAACTTATGAAATGAAAACATTTACAAACCACATATCTGATAAGGGGTGAGTATCCAAAATATACAAGAAACTCATAAAACTCAATAGCAAAAAAAACTTAATTAACCCAACTTAAAAGTGAGCAAAGGATCTAAGTAGACTTGTTTCCAAAGATGTACAGATGACCAACAGATATATAAAAAGACACTCAACATCACTAATCATCAGAGAAATGCAAATCAAAACCACAATGAGATATTATTTCACACCTGTTAGGATGGCTATTGTGGAAAGGACAAGAATTAACAAGTGTTGGTGAGGATGCAGAGAAAAGGGAACCCTTGTACACTGTTGGTGAGAATGTAAATTAGTAAAGCCATTATGGAAAACAGTAATGGTGGTTCCTCAAAAACTAAAAACAGAACTACTGTATGATCCAGCAATCCCTTTCCTGGGCACATATACAAAGGAAATGAGGCATTCTTTTTAAACTGCAGAAGATTCCAAATAGCCATAGCAATCATGAGCAGAAAGAATAAAGCTGGAGGTATCTACTACTAATTTCAAAGTATACTACAAAGCTGTAGAAATCTAAACAGAATGAAACTGGAATAAAAACAGACATACAGATCAATGGGACAAAATTGGGAGCCCTGAGATAACTCCATGTATTTACAATCAATTGATCTATGGCAATTGTTCTGAGAAGATACAATGCGGAATAATTCCTTCAACAAATGGTGCTGGGAAACTGGACATCTACATGTAAAAGAATAAAATTTGACCTTTATCTCACAGCAAACACAAAAGCAAACTCAAAATGGATTGAAGACTTTATGTAAAACCTGAAACTATAAAACTACAGCAAAAAATAAGGAAAAAGATTCTTGACATTGATCTGAGTGATGGTTTCTTGGTTATGACCACAAAGACAGGCAACAAAAGCAGAAGCAGACAAATGGGACTACAGGAAACTAAAAAATTTCTAAACAGCAAAGGAAATGATCAACAGAGTAGAAAGACAACCTACGAAATGGGAGAAAATATTTGCAAACCATACATTTCTTACGGGGTTAATATCCAAAATATATAAGGAACTCAAACCACTCAACAGCAAGAAAAGAACTCAATTAAAAAATGGGCAAAGGACCTGAACAGACATTTATGAAAAAACATACAAATGGTCTACTGGTATATGATAAAATACTCACCATCACTAATCATCAGAGCAAATCAGTTCAAAACTACAATGAGATACCACCTTATACCTTTCATAATAGCTATTACCAAAACTGCAAGAGAACATGTGTTGGCAAGGGCATGGAAAAAAGGGAAGCCTCGTACAATGCTGGTAGAAACCTCAGTTGGTAGAGCCATTATGGAAAAAATTATGGAGGTTTCTTAAAAAATTAAAAAATAGAACTACCATATAATTTGGTAATTTCTTTTCAGGGTATGTATCCAAGGGGAATGAAATCAGGATCTGAAGGAGTTATCTGTACTTCCACGGTCATTTAAACATTGTTCACAATAGCCAAGATGTGCAAAGAACCTAAGTGTCTGTTCATAAAGGGATGAAGAAAATGTGATATGTCCCTGTGTGTATGGCATTATTATTCAGCCATAAGAAAGATGGAAATCCTGCTATTTGCAACAATGTGCATGAACCTAGAGATCATGCTAAATTAAATAAGCCAAACACAGAAAGACTAATTTTATATATATATATATATATATATATGTAGAATCTAAACTTATTATAGAATCTAAAAAAGTAGGAGCAGAGTAGAATAGTGGTTCCCAGGGGCTGGGGGTGAGGGAAATAGGGAGATGTTGGTGAAAGGACACATAGTTTTATTTACACAAGATGAATAAGTTCTGGAGATCTAATGTAGGGCACGGTGACCCAAGTTAATAATTATATTGTTCACCTGAAATTTACTAGGAGAGTAGATCATAAATGTTCTTATCTCACACACAGATAAGTAACTATGTGAGGTGATGGATCTGTTAATTAGCTTGATTGTGGTAATCATCTCACAATGTATATCAAACATCACATTGTATACTGTAAATATAAATTGTATAAAATTGTGTTTCTGGCTGCTGCATTGAGGAAAGCAGAGAAGCCAGTTAGGAGGTCACTGCAGTAACCCAGATCAGAAGTGATCGAGGCTTACAGGGGGATGGTAGGGAAAGTGAAAGGTGGTCAGATTCTGGATTTATTTTGAATGCAACAGAATTGACTATTGAATAGATGTGGGATGTGAAATAAAATGGAGAGTCAAGGAGGAAACCGAAGTTTTCTTGCCTGAAAACTTAAACAAAAAACCAAAAAAGATGATATTACCTGCTGAGATGAACAAGCTCTGAAAAAATGAATTTGGTTGAAGGCATATCAAGATTCCACTTTTGGGTGTGTTTGATATGAGCTACCTCTGGCCGCTGCAGGAAAGAGGTCAAGTATAGACTGAGTCTGGAGTTCAGGGAGAGGTTTGTTCTAAAGGGATCAATTTGGAAATCATTAACATATAGGTAATAGTTAAAGGCAAAAAGCTGAATGGGATTCTCAATGGAGTCAGGGCAGACAAGCAAGGGAGTTGAGGAAACACCAGTAAAATGTATTTAATGGGGATGGTTAGGGCATTAGGGAGAAATCAGAGAGCTTAGTTTTCTCAAAACCAAATGCAGCAGGCATTTCAAAGGAGAATGGATTGATCAATTATGCCAAATGCTGCTGATAGGTCAAGTGAAATGAGCACTGAGCATTAGAATGAGGGGAAATTGCTAGACTGATCTTCATAAATAGATTCAAAGGTATGGGATCTAGTGCACAAGTGTAGGAATCAGTCCTATAAAGAAGCAAGGACATTTTACCTGGAGAAACAGGGAGAAATACTGGGTCTATGAGCAGAGGTATGGAACAGTGAGTGGATGCATTGAGGGCAGGTAGTTACCTCTTGGATAACTCCAGGTTTCTCAGAGAAATGACATCATCAGCTGGATATGAGAATGGGAATGTCTGAACAGAGAATAGAACGCATGAAACGTGAGGGTGGGTAGACCAGAGAAATCAGATTTGAAAGAGCACCCAGAGTCAAGTTGTTCAGCATGGCTGTGAGTTTGATTTTACCAAAAAAGTACATACAGAGAATAAGATCACTTTCTCCCAGAGAGAAGTCTAAGGATTGAAATTTCATGGTGCCAGAATGGTACTGTGTGAGTGATTTTACATATATTGAAACACAGTGCCCTGTTATAAATTGCATTCCTCACTCCATAAGCCAGGAGATCATCTGTCTTATCATCAAAGAAATCTACCACATAATTTTTAAAAGCTAGTCTCTTTAAAATCTCAACTCTTGCCCACATCTCCCCTATGTGCAAATACAGCATTTATTTGCTGGGCATTCTCTTTTTATAATGCCACTAGGATATTAAATTCTTCAATGAGCATTTCTGTAATATATCTGTATATCAATATATGTGTGCTATTCCATAGTTATATAAAACTCAAAGTGAAATTGCTACATTAAGTACTTGCACATGTAACTGTTCATATAGGTTGCTGAGATGTCTGTATGCAACATAATAACAAAAATGATTTTGTAATCTGTATGGGTCTCTGTCTCCCAAACCACAGGTTTCACGTATGCTGTCCTCTTACAGGGCTGAAGGATGGTGGTAAGGTTTCTCTTTCTCCATACACCAGTACCTTTAAACTAAGGAACCTCATTAACTCAACACCCTTTTCATCATGTTAACTATCTTTTTAGACAACATGTGGCTCCCTGTGGTTTCTCAGGAGCCACTCTAATCACCTGATTTATGACCATCCTTTCAATTAGGAATTCAAGACAAGTTTTGATAGCTTTCTTCATAATTTGGTCTTGATAATGGACAATAAGTTGAGGATGACTAATAAAAAGTAAAAGCACTCTTAAATAAGCCATGAAAAAAAATATGGACTTATGTTTCTACTTTGATACTTGATTGTTAAAATAACAAACCTTGTTAAACTTGTAAGTATTGATCAACCACTTTCAATATACTTTTCTCCAAAATCATGCAGAGCATTGATTTGTTTAATTTGGATGTCAACACATACAAATAAGATAATCAGCTGTTCAACAGTGATTACAGATCATATTAATCTGCCTATGGATCTTAGCAGCTGTTGTGTTAATACAACTGAGATAAAGAACGAAAATTTTCAAAATTACATGTGGGTAATAAGTACAGTTCCAACCATTCTTTGAGGAAAATGGGTTTTATATAATATGGTATGGGATACGTGTAGCTGCAGGTGAGTAACTAAAAGACTGAAAAATTATAACTCTAAAGTTTCTTTTTGACCATTCCCTAACCCTATGTATGTGGTTCTTTTTGGCACAGGAATTGGAAATTTAATGAAATAAAGACCAACACAGATGAAAGCATAAGTAACAGTTATGTTTGTGCTTTTGGAGTCTTACTGAAACAAACAAAATTCATTGAAATTAGAAGAGCTGATTTGTCTAGCCACAAAGAGTTCATCTAGTCTTCCTACTGAAGAACCAGTCTCAAAGTGGCTGCTGATGGGATGGATATTATAGTTAAAGAAACATAAAAATTATTTTCAAATACACAGAAAAAAAGGATACACATGTAGCAGTGTCTTCAGTCACACCTCCACGCACACATACACAAATGGCTCTATTAATATGAGTGCACTTTGGTACTTCTGTCAGGATAGTGTACAGAAAGTAAAACTTGAAATTAACATCTTCTGAATCTTGTATGTAAGACACAATTGGTCCCAGAGGGGTAAAAGTCTGATAGCAGACTGACAACTCAGACTGAGCCATCTACATGAGCAATATGCAAAGCCCCCTCTGAAAAGGATCTCTCTCAGCCCCTGCCTTCTACGTCTCTCAAATTTGATTCTCTACACATCTTTCTAAATTTTTAATTGGAGTAGAGTTGATTTGCAGTGTTGTGTTAGTGTCTGCTGTACAGCAAATTGATTCAGTTATACATGTACATATATCCACTCTTTTTTTAGATTCTTTTCCCATGTAAGTCATTACAGAATATTGAGAAGAGTTCCCTGTGCTATACAGTAGGTCCTTATTAGTTATCTATTTTATATACAGTAGTGTGTATATGTCAATCCCAATCTCTCAATTTATCCCTCCCCCCACCTCACTCCCGCTTTCCCCGCTGGTAACCATAACTTTGTTTCTACACCTGTGACTATTTCTGTTTTGTAAATAAGTTCATTTGTACCATTTTTTAGATTCCACAGATAAGCTGTATCATATGGTATTCATGTCTCTCTGTCTGACTTATTTCACTCAGTATGACAATCTCTAGGGTCCCTCCATGTTGGTGCAAATGGCATGTTTTGTTCTTTATCTTAAGGGGCTTCCATATTGAAGACAGAGATTAGCCTTCTAATACAAAATTTAGATTTAAGTTGGAAAAATAGCATCTTTATTTATTCTACTAATTCTACTGACTATGTAACAGTCTGATTTGGGGGGATAAAAAATACATAAGAAATTATTTCTTCCCTAAAGGATCTGAGTTTTCCTCTCTGTTACACATTCTATGTTCCATAAAATAGTGCTTTTATTACTAGTTGCAAAGATAAATATATTTTTAAAAAATACTGCCTATACCTTTGTTTTAGGGGCATAGGCTGTCAACTCTAAAACTACTTCCCTGTGTATTCTGAGATGAAGCAAATAAGTAAATATATTGTTGACATTGGGAACAGGGTTCCTCAATGTCAGAAAAACAAAGTTAAAAATAGGGATGGGGGAATTCCATAATGAAATTTATTGCATTCAACTGGAATTAGAGACACTGGTATGAATTCATAGTTTTCAGTATTTATCTAGGAATAAATATAGTCTGTGTGTCTAAACATATAAATACACAGTTAAGTGCATGTTTCTGTGTATGAATAGGCATACCTATTTGCTAGATTTGTCAGCCTTTTAAATGGCTTACAAGCAATTATACCCAAGTAGAAATTATCTACCCCAGAGCCCAGATCTTGGTTTCTAAATTCAATTCTCCATCAAAAGAACCTTGGGGAAATGACCAGTGTCAGTGAGAATGGAGAAATACAAGATGATCTTAGAACATATTGTACTAAACAATAAAGTACTCCAAAAGTAATGGACACACGCCCAAAGGGTACAGGAACCAAACCGAATGTGTTACCACTGGCCAAGTCCGAGAGAGAGCATTAAAGAAATAAGAGGAAAGGATTATATTACGTTGGTTAAAATAAGGACTTGTGAGTCTACACATAATTAATGAATTAATTAGTTAATAGGTGAGGGGCTGCCATTTTCAGTCAAGGGGTGGAAGTCTCTTCCTTATACAGAAAGAATAAGAAGATAATCAGTTTGGCAATCATGCTAATAATTAAAGCAAGAATCACCAATGAATAATAAAAACTGAAGAGGGAATGTGAGTAAAAGTTTATGTTCAATCACCTCACAATTTACTTACTATTTACGAAGAAAAAATATTAAATTTTCAATAGACAAACCTGACATTCACCACCTTTCCCAACAGTGACATCACCAGTAATGGAACAAAGCGACCTCATACCTCATGAAATGAGGCACCGAAAAGAACACAATATCCCTTCTACATAGTCTTGCCAAAAGTGCAATTAAATTGAAAGATTTTCTACAAATAGATGGTCATTACCTGTACTATTTAAGATGACTGAGGAACTGTTTCTGATTAAAGAAGACAAAAGGGATGTGCAAACATAATGCAAGGAACGATCTGGGACTTTGAAGGACACTATCGGGACAACTGATGAAATCTGTACAAGGTCTGCAGGTCAGCTAATCGTATGGTATCCATGGTGTTTTCCTGATTTGATGAGTATATAATGGTTATGGAAGAGAATATTCTTGTTTTTAGGAACTCTGAAGTATATACAGGCAACAGTTCTGGAACAAATTCTACAATGCCTCTCCCAGAATAAAAAATAACATTAATATAAATTGTGTTAGAGAGAGAAAAAAAAGATAGGCCGAAGATAAATGGCACCATTTCAAGAATCAGATCAAATAGGATGTACGAATTTCGGCTTTTCTCTAAGCCTGAAATATTGTGTCCAAATCAGAATGTAAATGAAAGTAATGCCAGCTACTGTATGGAGTCTCTTGGAGACTTCCAAAGAACATTGTAATATTGAAGGATTTGCAAATATTTTAAAATTTCCGTTTAGCTATTATTTCTGAAACATCTGATGAATAAGCTACATGCATTCACCCAATTGTAGCCAGGAATCTCTGCATTATGGTACATTGTGAATTTATCAGTATTTGCACAGCTGAGAAAACAAGTCATCATTTATTTCCATTCCAAACTATATCTATATGTACCCTTCAGGAAAATCCTAGAAAATAGTATGCCAATCAGGGTGCAGACCTCCTAACTTGTTTCTAGCCAGGTTACTTGCCTAAAACCACTTAACCATGCTTAGAAGTGTTGTATGTTAATACCCAGTAAGTGTGAAGATGTAGGGAAAGAAACACGTTCTAAATACCAGTGAGAGCATGTAAGTCACTGCAACCAATCTGGAGGGAAATATCAGAATATATAAGAAAATAAGAAATTTATCCTAAGACACAGACCTACTTGAGAATGGACTTGAGGATGTGGGGAGGGGGAAGGGTAAGCTGTGACAAAGTGCGAGAGAGGCATGGACATATATACACTACCAAATGTAAGGTAGATAGCTAGTGGGAAGCAGCCGCATAGCACAGGGAGATGAGCTCTGTGCTTTGTGACCGCCTGGAGGGGTGGGATAGGGAGGGTGGGAGGGAGAGAGACGCCAAGAGGGAGGGGATATGGGAACAGATGTATATGTATAACTGATTCACTTTGTTATAAAGCAGAAACTAATAAAAAAAATTCTAATCCTCAAAAAAAAAAAAGAAATTTATCCTAAGGAAATTTAACTGCACAAAAAAATGTATAAAAGGATATTCAACACTGTACCCTTTATACAGCAAAGCTATTGAGAGCAACTTAATTGTCCCTTATTAGCGGGCTAATCTAGGAGGAGAGGACATACATGCTATGCAAGGCTGTACAGAGTTAGGAGTCTGAGAACTCAGGTCAGTCACCCTGAACACAAGTCCTGGCTTTTCTCCTACTAACTGGAGAACACTGGTCAGATCACTTACTCCACTCTCAGCCTCAGTTCTCCCCTCATCGGATTATTGAGATAAGAGAGATAATGTACACACTTCACAGGGTTTTTGTGGGAGATGGGTACATAAGGCATTGAGCACAGGCCCTGGCACGTATTGGATATAAAGTGAAATTTAGCCGTTGTTTTATTATTCATTTAGACTCACACAATAGAACACTCACCAACAATTACATTCCATGGTGACTAACTACACACTCTTATGTACATTAATTTGTATACTATTTAAATGTATTGTTAAAGTGAAAAAAAGGTTTTCTAATAGCATTATAGTATGATTCTTTCTGTGTGTATATCTCTAAAGAAATATCTTCTGGGCTACAATCTAAATATTGACACATAATATTCATGTTCTTCTTTAAATATTTTTTTTTCTTTTTGAGTGAACACGTAACTAATTTCATAATCAGGAAAATGTCTTTTATACAAAAAAAATTGTCAACCCAATACTTAATCCCTCCCTTCATGTTAATCTCATTTCTAATTTTTATTGCTCAGAGAAACAAGAGGATACATACGTCCCATCTCTACATCTGCTACGGGTGAGGCCACAGCACTTGAGAATATCCTTCAATCACACACCTTGCAGGCTTCTCTCATTCTGGCCCACTACTTGATTTGTTTTAAGGCAGACCCTGAATTTTAAATTAATCTTTTTAAAAATCTCCATTTGACTCTTTGAACTTTGCATGACAGGATTTTAGTATATTGATAATGCTTGCACTTAGGGATTTTTATTAAATATGTGCTGGATTTGTACATACCAGGATGGGAACAATTTTGACTCACAGAAGAAAATTAGGTATAATAACTTAAACCAAAAAAAAAGTAGTGTGGTTTTTTTTTTTTTTTTTTTTTTTTTTTTTTGCGGTATGCGGGCCTCTCACTGTTGTGGCCTCTCCCGTTGCGGAGCACAGGCTCCGGACGCGCAGGCCCAGCGGCCATGGCTCACGGGCCCAGCCGCTCCGCGGCATATGGGATCCTCCCAGACCGGGTCACGAACCCGTATCCCCTGCATCGGCAGGCGGACTCTCAACCACTGCGCCACCAGGGAGGCCCAGTAGTGTGGTTTTTAATGCACGTTGTGTTTTATGTAAGAAACATTAAGCAGAAAACTATATACTATATATAAGATGCCATTAATAAGATGCAACACTGTGTCCTCCAAAACAAAGTGGTTTCTTCTCACATTTATTGTGATATGCATCATAACTTCACAGATGATAAACATGAAAAAAAACTACTCAGTTTCAGAAAAATGAATCACCAAATTTCCATAGAGACTGTTTCTTTAACATTGTATTATGGAAGTTACTGCATCAAATCCTATGACATACATTAAGATGAGGTTTTTTCTTGTTTTAATTATTGGCTATCAACAGAGTTTGTATAAAATTGAATCCGTGTATATAATCAAAGGGGTTAAACCTCTAAACCAAGAATATTCCACTGAGCACCATCCATAATTTAAACATGAATGGCTAATAAAAAGTTGAAACAGTGTGTGTTTTTTTTTCCTCCTCTCAGTTCAGAGCTACAAAAACAATCTCTGCACAAATACTTATTCTTCCCCATCCAACATAAATCAGTGCTTAATGGAGAGTCAATAACCTTATTATGAAAATTGATCTAAATCAATAGTATATAGACAGTAGTTAAGGATGCCAGGCAGCTTTTTCAAATGCATTTACTGACAGCACCACATCCCTCTGGTCATGTGCCACTGGGAACACATCTTGAAAAGCACACAGTGATACAAAGAGCACATGCAGATGCCTAGTGCTGAGACTAAATTTAATCACCTCCTGCTTGTGACCATTTGGCAGCTTTAGGAAAGTTCTCTCCTGAACCAACTCTCTGAAGCTGAGCTATTAAAGTGCTAATTAAAGAAAGTGCATGGAAAACATGAACACTAGGAGTCTGGGGTAATTGGCTACAAAAAAGACGAAGCTGAAACACATCACTTTGTCTGCTTCTCCTGATTAGACTGTAATTCAAATACCAATATTTCCCTGCACACCAAGGTGCTCTGGGAGAGGTGTCTGCCTCTCTCTCTGTTGAACGGATGGCTCTTGTGTGAAAAGGGAAAAACAGCAATCTTGTTTTATATTTCATCCTCTCACACCCTCAGGATTAACAGGGAAGTCCACAAAACCTTTCCTGTGCATCTTGATACGATTTATTAAATATGAGGTGGAAAAATTTTTAAAATATCTAACGAAACAAAGAAGTAATTCTGTGCAATAGAAACTGCTCAGCAATCCCATCAGAAAGCAACAGTAAATACATTTGAAGTGCTTATACGCTGCCTGCAAAACCAGTTCAAAACATAATGCACCTATTTCTCATCTACTTTTAGCTTTCTTCTTTCTTCACAGATGAGACGCTAGAATGGGTACAGAGTAAAGAGGGAGAAGAAATTGGGGGAGGGATGTGTTTACAAAAGTTTTGAACCATCTACCGTATTCTAGACAATTCTCTGAGCTCTATACCTGTGCCCCTTTATTTAATGCAATCAATTGCCCAGTGAATTTGGTATCATTTCCTTCTTGACTGATGAAGAATTTGACAGAACTTATGAATCTACCTAGGATGTCCTGTGAAACAACCAGTGAATTCCAATTTTAATTTTGAGGAAAGTGAAGAATGGCGAGGAAGTACTTTTGTTAAAGGCACATACCAGTCAATCCTGGACCCAGAATTTGAGCCCATACCCTTATTATTGCAGAGTTGATATCATATGCTATTTAATAACCATAACTATTAGAAGTCACAAAGGCAATAGTTTTAAATTATTTGATCATTAAATTTGTGCATTAATGCCTATAAAATTTAAGTAAATATGATATGATTAAATAATACAAATCCTATTCTTTGTAGTGCTTACTCTGCTTCCCCATCACAATATATTTCAGTCACTACAAAAGCAGCCCAAAGCCCATGTTCCAAGGATGTTAAAATAGTTACGCCTTCATTTAGGACATATTTGTTCAACAAATTCAGTCCCATTACCTTTTCAAGACTAGTAAGTTCATGTGCCAGACTTCGGAGAAAAACTGAAAGTAAGTAAATATTCAAAGCTGAAAACTACCTCTGAATTTGGCTTATTTACCAGAATTCATTGTCTTTGAGATAATTTTTTAGTTTGAGATTGCAGTGAAGGATGCATTCTGGAAAGCCAGGTTTTCAAGGTAGCAAAAAGGATTTGGAAGAGAGCATGCTACTCTGCAAACATCTATGAAGAATCACTTAACTTTTAGAGAAAAATCCTGGAGGAGAGAGTGAGCAGTCACGCAGTCAGATGCACTGCAGAGAAAGGGCCATAGGAACGGGCTTTCAGTGCTGGGGCAGCTGAAAAGGAAATTTACGGGAAGAAAAAGATAGGATTTTCATCTTACCAGCTGTGCTTTCCTCCCCTCCTCCACTCACCTCTGTCTAGCTCCTCTTTGACATAACCAATAAAGTCTCCATTTGTCTCTATCAGTGAACTATTTCTGAGAACTTGAAAGAGATCTTGAGAAAACACAAGTGAATGTGATCCATCCAGAGGAGGAAAGTACCACGATAATGTAAGTCTCCAGTATTTCACAGACATCAGAGCCGGGAGATGGATAGAATGTTTAGTTACTTGAGAACATACAATCAGCAGATGACAGTCAGAGCTTCAAGTGACAAGGGGTCAGAACATAATTACATAATTAGAAGCCAGATATCTGGAAAAAAATGTCAACATACAAACTAAAAATAGGCAAACAATAGGGACAGCCGTACAGGAGATCTGCCATGACCATCTCAAATTCAGAATAATGCAGGTCCTCTCTGCTTGTCTGCACATATGTTTTTAAAGTAATGGCTGCAGCTGTGCTTTTTTTTTTTTTTTTTTTTTTTTTTTGCTGTACGCGGGCCTCTCACTGCCGTGGCCTCTCCCGCTGCGGAGCACAGGCTCCGGACACACAGGCTCCGCGGCCATGGCTCGCGGGCCCAGCCGCTGCGCGGCACGTGGGATCTTCCGGGATAGGGGCACGAACCCGTGTCCCCTGCATCGGCAGGCGGACTCTCAACCACTGCGCCACCAGGGAAGCCCCAGCTGTGCATTTTTAACTCACATTTCAAAGTGAGAGCTTCTCTCTCTGTCCTGGACCTTACATGGTACTTTAAATCTTAGTCCAAACAATCCACAGATAGATCTTTATGAAAACCACTCATTCAGAGGCAGACACCCCCTCCTGGTGTCCCATGGAAGCCCACGTAGGCCTCCTTCATATCTCTTACACATTGCACTAAACTTGCTGCAGTCTGGCTAGAGGAAGTTAGTTTGCAGGAAAGTGGGAGGTCCCCCAGGCCAAGCAAAGAGAATAAGGTTTCCCTGGTAGACTTTCCCTAGAAAAATGCTGCCAGGGAGACAGAATCTGGTGCTAATGGGGCAGTGAGTAACAGGGCGTATCAGAACTCAGACATAGTTGACATCCTTGCCCCACCCCCAGGATACTGTAAAATCCTTGAGGACAAGGGCATATATTTTTGTGTTTTCACACTTAGTACAATGCCAAGTTGGTGGTATGCACTTGATGTGTTTTCTTATGTTGATAAATGAATTAATCAGTGAAAGAACAAGTGAACAACCAGCGCATGTTAGTACAACATGAGGATCTGACAGAGCTTTGAATTTGTTAAACAGATGATGCGTAACGGTTCACAAGAAAACGCATCTATTCAAAGAGAGCAAATTGTGGCTTCAGCGAGGGGCCTGGCTGTTGCCAAAAAGACGTTGGCTGAGGCTGGAAAAGCAAACGGCGGCTGCATGGAGTCAGTCTGTGCCCAACAGCCTTTCCCCTGAAAAACGGTGGCAGGGAAGCAGAATCTCACACTGAGGAATGGGGCACACAGGACGTGAGGCATTAAACTGAAACGTGTGAGGATGTTGGGTGAACCAGACCGTCCAGATGGCATGAGATATAAACGTGCAAAACAACGTGTCAGGGCTTCCCTGGTGGCGCAGTGGTTGAGAGTCCGCCTGCCGATGCAGGGGACACGGGTTCGTGCCCCAGTCCGGGAAGAGCCCACATGCCATGGAGCGGCTGGGCCCGTGAGCCGTGGCTGCTGAGCCTGCGCGTCCGGAGCCTGTGCTCCGCAACGGGAGAGACCACAACAGTGAGAGGCCCGCGTACCGCAAAAAAAAAAAAAAAAAAAAAAAAAAAGAAAAAAAAAAGGAGCATGAAAAAGTTGAAAAAAAGAAGTGTCAGTGAAAGAGCACAAAACAAGTTGCTTCTGACAAGAAGAGGCAGCAGATGGATTTGGATGCTCTAAACTTCCTGCTTTATCATCTTCAAAGGATCAGACACCCTGCCGCCCTGGTCCGAAGAATGACATCATTACACTTGGTCTCTTACTATTTACATCACACGTGGTATCACATACATCGTTAAACAATGTATCAGGCTTATAACCCTTTAATATTTATTTAGACTGTTGTGCTTTTCAAGTACTTTCCTGTAAGTGACTGGGAACAATATGCTCAGTGAGAAGGGCAAACAGACAGGTGGAGAAATTGAGTCCCAGGGTGTTAAATGACCCCCAGGCTCACTAAGCGATATATGGGCTGGAGCCTCCAATAGAATTGAAATGTCCTTCTCTAGGACTTTTCCACAATATTGGAGCTATTTCTTCAAGGCAGGATATAGGCAGATGGAGCAGAGAAACAGACTCAATCATTAACACACTTCTCCAGAAGCCAGAATATGATACAGTTTAACCAAATGCTATTATAGCTAAGTAATGCATTAACATGTAACACAAATATTTTACCAATAAGAGTACCTAAATTTTAAAGAATCATTAAGAAGCGTATTTGAAAGTGATTTTACAGAATAAACTACTCAAAATTATGAAAATAGGTTCATTACAAAGAGAGGCAAGGTTAACAAACAATGACTAACATCAACCACCCAGCATCAAATTGAATTGCCTCTTGGACAATAGCAATGTCCTGGAAGTTAATCCTTCTCTATTCTGAAACATAAATCTATTGGCTTACTTATGCTGCCTAATAAGTTACCCTCTGTGGGTTAGGGGTTCAGGCAACACTTAGCTGGATCCTCTCAAGGTCACAACCACAGTGTTGATTGGGCTGCCTTCTCATCTGGAGGCTCAGTTGAGGAGGGGTCCACTTCCCCATTTACTCAGGTCACTGGCAGACTTCATTGCTTTGCAGCTATGGGACTAAGGGCTGTAGATTCTTGCTGACTGTCAGCTGGAGGTTGTACTATAGGCACCCTGAAGTTCCTACAGTCCATTCACAGCTCCTTGACACACAGACATGCATAATAGTTCCTTGGGCCAATAAGGAAACTCCTGCTGCTTGGAGCCTTTCAGTTCTGGAAAACTCAGCCCATCTTTTAAGGTTTGTAGCTGATTAGCACCCAGGATAAGCTCCTCTCTTAATCATCCCAACATCTATCAATTTGGGATCTTAATTACATGTCAAGGGCCTTCACCTTTGCCATGGGAGTGGCATTCCGTTCCTTTGGCTCTATTATTTTGGCTAGAAGCAAGTTATTGGTTCCACTTACACTAGGATGGATCACTGTAATTCTCAACCCCTAGTATTCATGTCTTATCTAATCCCTTTCCCTTGAGTGTATGTCCAACACAGTAGGTATCAGACATGTGTGACCAGGAGGAAAGAATCCAAGGGAGGTGTGAGTATGATTCAACTAAACTGAGTTTACTAAGATACTTTGGAAGACTTCCCTAAGTAGAAATAATAGCATCTTTAAATTAGTTGCTCTCTAGATGCTCTGTTACTGTTTTGTTGCTATTGCTTTTTATCCATCTGTGCAGAACCTTCAGCAGCACTGTTCTACCCCTTGGTCCCTCTGAGGTTGATCCCGCTTGCTTCTGAAATCCTTCAAGTTGTAAATATGCAAACGTGAAAAACATTATTTTTTAAGGAAAAGTAAGAATACTATTTTTGAGATGAAATGAGTCAAATTTAAGTGAAGAATTATATGCATAAGGCCACAAGGTCATCTTTATTAGCTTAAGGGAATCAGTCTGAGTAGAAGCAGTAATTAGTTGTCTGTGCCATAAAAGAGAAGCTCATAAAAGAGTTATTCCAAAGTAGGGTTTACTCTGCATGTGCATGTGCATCTGTTTATCTTGAAACTATAACCTGAAACACTAGAGATAATTGGGCAAAATATGTCATCGTAAATTTTGTGTACATCTCTAAGTTTTAAAGCTGAAAAACTTACTAGAAGTGGAAAATGAAGAAAAAAAGCATAGGAGAAATGAAAGTGAAAATAAAATGCCTTAAAATGGTGCTACTGCATATATAGCACTTTTATGCCTGAATAATTCCTAGATAACAAAATACAAGTGTCTTGCTTTCTAAATGCCAACTTCATGTATTTTCAAAATCCTAACAAATATGTAGTTAGGAAGAAATCTTTGTAACCACAAATATAGGACATATACTCTAATTATAAAAATGAAGCATCATTTCTTATAGTTTTCAGATTTAAGTACAACCATTATGTTTCATGTATTTATTAGTAAACATTCAGAAAGAAATTCTTTATTTTCACCTATTTCTCAGCACTGAAAAATGAATCTAACATGAATTATTATTTCAGTTGAGGGGTGTATGGGAGGAAAATACTGACTACGTCTTGTTATTTGTCAGGGTATTCGATATTATATAGCATAAGGCATTTCCTCTCTCACTGCTTAAATAAGCTTGTCCCAGAAAACCCAGTAACTATTACTTAAAACTGTTTATAAAATGAAGTTTTTACTTCCTTTTTCTACTTTTTAACTTTCCTCTAGATTATGGTAAGAAAGGACCATCTACTTCTAAGTCTTGTTTTCTACCTAGAACTTCAGTACCACAAGAGATGGTGTTTTACTCTAATCTATCTTACTCTAATCCTAACTTACCTCTTCTGGCATCACCTGTTGTTATAAGAAAATCTGGAGAAGTGGAGAATAGTTGGTAATCTTCAGAAACATAGGTAGAGGTGCTCTAAAGAACCATATAGAAGCACATTTTGAATAGATGGAATACTGTGTGATACCTTTATTCCTTGCTATAGAGGAAGCACTGAAGACTGTATCTGGTGAAGGGAATTCCTGCTACATAGCCTTTAGTGACACATCATCAAAAACCATGATTTGTCTTTTATTCCTAGAGACAACACTAGGATTTCCCTACCTATCAGTGACCGAGTACACTTCCTGGATTTCACTAGTCCAATGTCCCTATTTAAGGGACCCGATTCAAACTCCCATGAGAAATTTCTGACCAAGAAAACTTTAGAATGTTTGTTTTGTACCATCTCAGAGAAATACTGAGGAATAAGGGAATCCTGTTCTCATCTATTTTTGATATATACTGTACACACTCAAGTATTCTTTAAACAGCAGGCATATAAATCAATCTCCTAAATGGTATTTGGTCCAAGAAAGATTTTTTCATTATTAATAGAAGCTGAATTGTATTCCAGATTCATGATATTAACTGCAGCAATATCTTGTTCTCTGTCAATTGTAAGTTTTGGTACAGTGAACTTAAGACTTCACTGAACTTTTACAAGTTTCTCAAATTCCTGGCATTCATTCATTATACTTCCCAGAAGAGGAAAAAGAGTCATAGAAAGTCAATTATGTCAATTATGTTAATGTCAATTATGTTAATGACTTTATAAACAATATACTAAATGTGAATGTTATATGACTTGTTAATATACTGACTCAGAAATTAGAAGTATCGAAGATTCATGTTAAATATAATCCAAATTTGAAAGATATAAATGTTCCTTAAGATGCTCATGGTTCATCATCTAAAAGATTTAAATATTTAAACTCTAATGAAACTCTGAATGAAAATAAAAATAAAAATTATGGATGAATCCATCCATCCAAAATGTCTTTTACTTTCCCCAGAGAATTTCTGGAAGGGCTTTTTATTCAAGTGAATGTCAGAGTCATTGTTGGTAATACAAGTTCATCTATCAAGGTCACTGCTTTATCAATTTTGCTCATCCAAATGGCCTTTGAATAACTATTGTTTCTATTCAAAGTATGTCCACAGAAGTATTGGATTTGATTTTTTCCAAAGGTATTTCAAACTGGTACAAATTCAGTATGGTCACATTTTTCCCCCCTCTCAAAACATGGATTATAACAGCTAAGTTGACGGGACATATTTTTTAGATAACAGAAAATGAGAAAAAAATTTTTTTAAGTATGACTTTCTAACATTTATTTCTACATGTCTATGTATTTATGTACTGAGTAGTAACAAAAATATACAAACAATTGCATGTAGTCATCATTAGAATTTGCACTTAAAGTGGTTTCATATACTAAAACTCCAAGGCTATCCAGTTAAATAACAATTTATATTGAAAATAACAAAAGGATTTACATTTGTAATCTTTTGTGTTTTTAAATGACTTTCAGGTTTTAATTAAAAACTTCCTTTATAGAGATCTATGATAGTTCTATAATTTAGCTCACTATGGTAATTTGAGAAGAGAAAAATTATTACTAAATTAATTTTAAAGCTATTTCCATTGGTGCCTTTATTTACAACCTCTTGAGCTCAGAATTCAGAAGTTATTTTTTCTAAGTAACGTAGAACTGACAGAGATATAAACCACCAGTTTTGTTTTTCTTAGTAAGACTTACTTCCATAATTGAATAGAACTGTATTTATCTAGGGAAACAAAAATGTGATCCTGACTTACTAAATATCTAAACTCTTGTTTTTATAGCATTTACCTAAGCTTTGAAATTTAGTTCATCAACACCATAGCAGATTCCCCAGAAAAACCTGTAAATCATAAATTATAGGACTCAATAGATGTCTAACACTATTCTTTTTGGTACAAATCATTTGCAAATCATTAAAATATCACTTAACTTTACAAATGTTTTCCTATGAAGCAGCATCACTTGAGATCTGATAATTAACATAGAAATTATATGTAAGTCAAAAGTACCTAACTCTCTAGTAAAACATGGTGCTTGTGTTAATAGTACATAAGTAGAATTTATATATATTTGATAAATATATATAAACATCTATGTGATATTTGTGTTTCAAAAGTATATGATGTAAAAGTCTCAAGGGACTTAACATTTTTGAGTTCTTGGGTTTTAATTATAAGGTTTTATGCTTTGGATAATGAAGTAGACACCTATTTCATTACAGGGAACAATTTGAATACCCACTTCTAAGACTACATAGATGAGTTTTTCTAGAGAAAGATGATTTTCCAATCAACGTGAAATACAAACAGCTATAATTCAGTTAATGTAACTGAAAGTCAAATGGAATTTAAGATGAAGTTGCATTTTAAAAATATACTTACATATACACATTTCAGTTAGAAGTGAAGGTTAAATTAAGTTACAAATGAAGAAAAGTAGAGTCAGACATAAGACTGTACCAGTAACCAGGGTTAAAAAAAAATTTCAAAAAAAAATAATGCAGTATTTGGTTAACTGGATGTTTTTGATGTTGGAAGCTCTGAGTATATAAATTCAAAGGTTTCGCCTATAGACTATGTATAGGGCCCAAGTACATTGTACATTAGAGAGAGTAGCTGTTTAATGTTCTATTCTGTAATTTTTAGAATTCTTTGGACACAAGCCACATAAACCAAATCTGGCTAACTTGAATAATGGGAAGTATATGTTGGATTTACATGAAGAATTGAGGGAAAAGCTGAAAAGCCTGACATCAGAAAAGACCAGAACCAAAGTCTACAAAGCAGAGCTAGAGTTGAGCGCATTCATGCCACCATTAAACTGCTTTGTGCCTTGTGTCATCAGGGCAAGATTCATAACCCAGGAAGTAAAGGTAATTCACTTGGGAAGATGAGGAACATAAGCTGCCTGACAAAATCCCCTCCCCTGCTTCCTGATCCCGTGACTCAGCTACTTCTCTCTGCATCCTCTCCCCACTGCACATTGCCACTTGACCAGATTCTCCTGGAGTGTGAGAGATCTGAGACAGTTCTCAGCCCAGCCTTGATGCCTGAGTGCCCCCTCCCTCATCCTGTTTTCCTGCAACACTGGAGTGTCTGAAACCCAGCCTTTTCAAACAGATAAGGATGAGGCCCCATTGCTCATTCTAATATGCCTGTGTCTTTTTTGGATCTGGTGTATTTCTTACGTGATCCATTCCGTTTCTACTTCTTTGACCATTTAAACACACTAACTAGAGTCCACAGGTGCTAATTCAATGACTGGAGACTTGTGGGGTGCTCTGTTTCTGCTGTTTGTTGTTTTGCTGGCACTTGCTCGTGGAAGTCTTCTCGGGTGATTTGAATTAGACTGTGAAAGCGGCTTAGTGTATCTCTGCAGAATTGCTTTTCTTTTGCCACTAGGTGTCCCAGGGTTATTTTAAGCCTAGCACCACACATATTAATATTTTAGCTTGATGCTTCCCTAAACACAGAGAAAATGTATATTTCAACATTAAACTGAAAGCAAGCCTGTTGTTACCAATTCTTAGGTGTGATTCTATCCTGTTCAGCAGTCAGGTGAAGACAAACAGGATTGTCTCTTTGACAGTGACCAGAATTATTTTTAATTCCATTTTTTTCACTGAAGTTGTAACCCTTCAATAGGACTAGCTATCTAAAAGAACTTCAATAAAACCTTTATGTTTTGCACAAGTTCAAAGTCTTGTCTTGAGTGTCCCCCACACAGTAATTAAAGGAAGCCTCCTTGATACTGAGACTGGCAATGAAGTCACAGAGACCGCTCACCAGCCTTCGACCTCATCTTCATTGCTGGCCCTGAGGAATTTCTCTTACCTTCTGGCCAGTTCATCTGTATCTTTAATATGTTATATTACCCATCACTTTTTACAATTTTTCTAGATTAAGTTTTTCCATGATAGCATTACAAGGTCTTTCTACTATGAAATGCAATTGAATATATCAGGATGAAAAGAAATGTTCATTAAAATCCTATTCAATTTTTTTATAGCATCATACAGTAATTTTGTTTTTTAAACTGTTTTTAAACAAACGCATAGCATGGGCTTTTAAAATCTTTTTAGTTTTGAGTTGCAGTAATGAAATACTCACACGGCAGTGAAAATTAAAGAAAAATTAAATTTGTTACAGACACTGAAAACACATGAAAAATATTACTGACATTCTTGGCAAATGAACACATGAAGAAAAGAGTCTTGATTTAATGTGGATGTGGGTGTAAGCTATGCAAATAAAACTTTCAAAGAGTTTCTAAAGAATATATGAAAAACAAATTATTATCCAAAGCTAAAGAATACTATTTAATAAAGGTACTGCTACTAAATGCTATTTATAGCCAAAAGGATAGAAAAGAAATGATAGAATGATAAAGAGTGGAAAAGCACAATAGGCCAAATATGTCAATCTGTGAAAGAACCTGGAGCAAATAACTAAATCATTTTGATAATCAGATTCCTTAACTGTCATAATCCCACAGTCATGAATGCAAGGGCAATATGTTATATATTTTCCAATGATAGTAAAGAGAAAATGCTCACAACCTAGACTTAACAATGAGGTAAAGAGAAGCAGTTCCACTGGAGTCAGTGAGATAATCAGTGCATAGAAACATCAGAATACTTACCATGCAAATAGTATTTTAAGTACTGAACAACACTTGATTCTGTATTAATTTATAACTGCTATTTGTAATACTTTAGCATTATTTATTTTAAAGAAATGTAAGTCAATTTATTCTTCACTTATTTATATAATAGTTATGCCTAACATTTTTCTCAAATCCCAATACTTTACATCATCTCAAACTTCCCAAAAAGTGTAATGAGAATTGAATTCTGCTTCGCCAGTTGCTTTGGCCATAGCATTTTACCTCAAATAAATAGCCCTAGACTAAGCACATCTCCCTCTTAACGCTTCTTAAAAATCAGACCCCCAACAAAGCTAACTGTTTCCAAGTAATTTAACTGTGTCCAAGAACACACCTATTTCCAGCATCCAACAATACAAAGTTCACAACGCTTACATGTCTGGTAATATTTGACTGGATTCCAAAGAATAAAGAAAATATGATCCATAGTGGGTAGGGAAATCACTCAATCACAGCAGAGAATGACACAGATGTCAGAATTAATAAGTAAGGACATTAAAGCAGTAACTGTATTTTAAACAGTTGACAAATCAAGTAGTGACATAAAAAATACAGAAATACCCAAAGAGGACTTCTAGAGATGAAAAGTATAATATGTGAGATGAAAAACAACTGGATGAGGTTGATGACAAATTGTGTGTGTAGAAGAAAAGACTACTGAACTTGAAGACACAACAATATGAACTATCCCGTGTCGGCCAAGGCACATCATCCTTGTTAGCAAGTCACTTCTATATAAATAAACAACCTAACAAATCTCTGGCTTTTAAATTTTTGGAAGAACACTCCGTGGGGATAGGTGCCCATCCCTTTTAGGACCCATTAAATGGATGGAGGTCAAGGACAACTCAGGTCCCTGGGCACCTGAGATAGCCAGGCTGTGGGAAGCTGAGTGGGATACTTGCTCAGAGCACGACTCTTCTTGTCCACTGTGAAAAGCTTTCCCAGCTCCTGCTGTCAGTGGCTTTTTGTTACTCTTGTCAATCTCTCAGACTTTACACCTTAGCTCCTAATGCTGGTCAGATCTCTTACCTTGTTCTATCACCAGGCACCCACACTCCTGACACTGGCCCCCTCTTTTGGACATACTTCAATAGATTCCTCTAGCTCCATAAACTCAGGTGGTCATCCTGTCACTTACCCTGGTCCAGGGGACATATATGTCAAGCCTCCAAGAAAAGGACTGGATGATGGTCATTCTTAAGATGATTTTTGCACTGAAGTAGCAAACCGAAGCAGTATCAAAATGACTGTTCTGCCTAGTGTGTGTCTTTCATTCAGGAAAATAGTGATAGAGAGAAAGTAAGTCACAAAGTACTAGCTTTTACAATAATTTGGTCAAAGTTGCTCTTAATCACATAATAAACTGAGCAAGCCTCTCGAAGATGACTTTTCTTATCTAATGTCTTACACTGCCATGAAAATGACCCAAATTCCAAGCTATAGCTAGATGCTTTACCAAATGTTCTCCATCATCTGTGTTAAGTATGTCAAATCATATGTTAATAATAAAATAATGATAAATTAACACACACACTGGCTTCCCTATACCTTTTCTGTCTATCTTAATATGAACTGCCCCTAATTATATCTTAGAGAATAACAACAGGACAAAACAACTGTCTTTGGGTACACAGAGAGAATAAAAGACTTACTATTCATATGAAATTATATTGGGGTGTTGCGTAGGTATGTATGACATCACCTATGAAGTGGATCTTCAAATGTATTCCCTTAAAATTATCCTTGTTCATGGACCCTCCCTTTCAAACTCTCCATCTACCCTTTGGAGAATCTCCATGTACCCTCACAACTACAAGTACCAAAGTTTGAAAAATCTTTTCTATAAAATTTGTCAGTATTCTAAAATGACAATAACCAGAATACAAAAAAAATTTCCAAGTGTAAACAAATTTAATTTAATGGCTTAATGTGTTATCAATATTCCTTTTCACCCATTAGACTATTCTAGCCATTCCTGTATCTACACATCTCATACATTATCAATATTAGCATCTCATACTCCAAAGTTCAATTATGTCATATGAAATCCTCTGCAACATAATTATTAACAGATCTCCAAAGATGATTTGGGGAGGAAATATTCAAAGCAGCTTGGAGAAGCATAATATAAATCCTTTTTGTGTATGTTCTTTCAAGGTCAAAATCCAGCATGTAAAAATGATATCACATTAATTCTCTTCAAGGTCATGATTAGAACATAAAAGTTTGTGGAAAAACAGCAACATTTGCACTTCACATGAAGTGTGACCAATGACAGGTGCATCCCTTACATGGCTCATAAGACTAGCAAGGATTGCTGCAGAGTTACCACCCACTTGATAAAAAAAAAAAGAAATATTTACTGAAATGGAATATACAGTGATCCCATATTATGTTGCTAAACCAGGAAAGTATAAGTAAATGAACCCTCCGAACAGAAAAGATGCTTTAACACAGTTAATAGGGTGGTATAATTCCAAAGAAATGTAAAATCATGTTATAGGCTAAGGAAATCTACTGGCCATATTCTCATTCTAGGGATAATGGTATTCATCCTGGTGAAGTAAAACAGCTAGTTAAGGACACAGCCCCCCAAAAAGATACTCGGCCCTTCAAGGTCTAACTCACTGTTTTTTCCACATTGTTTATATATTTTAGAAATTTTATTCTGAGGATAAAATTTAAAACCAAAACAAGTATAAAAGCCTCCCACTCAAGGGCTTTGAGGTAAGATCCTTAGTTGAATCTAAAGGAAAAAAAAAATCATTAGCCTGAGTTAGAAAAGGATAACCTTCCTCTTCCTGCTAACATTTCTTCACATTTTGCTTTTGATCATTGCTAACAGACCTCATTTGTACTGTTTCCTTTAATGTTCCTCTGCCTCACCCCATCACTCCTTCAACTAAGGGAGATTTTCGGGTTTTAAAATCAAGCCTTAAGCTAGTGAGGGCCAAGTAAATGGATAACTAAGCAGGAAGCCTTATTAGCAGACACTGAAAAAGCCCCAAACATTCCAGCAAAGATTTCAGTGTTCATCTCTTCTCCGAGTTACTAAGTTACCTCTACTTTGTGGTCTAAATTGCTCTCTTGCTAGCTGAAGACTCTCCTCATTAGCATGAAGCTATAAAATGTTAACAGAGGAATTATTCTTTCCCTGGAACACCTTGCACAATTTGCTCAATATATTTCTGATTTATACTTCCTGGTTCACTGAAGAAATTATCTATCCAAATAGCACTGGAGAGAAGGTGGAGAATCAGCCATGGCAACATAAAATAGCCAATCATTTATTGAAGAACAGGCTGTATTTCATCATGACAGCTATTTTTACTGATTCCCTTGTTCATAAACTTACACAGGCACAATTATTTCCGAAACAGTTGGAAGACTTGCTGAAATGTTTACAAGGTTTACACAATATTATCAGTCTTGACAGATTGTTTTTCTCCTACTGAGCTGTCCAAATATGTTTTTGCATGTATAAATTATTCCAAATATTATGAAAATAAGACATATCATGCTGTTTGAAAATATAACATTTTATCCACCACAAATGCCAAATCCATAAGGAAATATTTTCAATAAAATTGAACATGGTTTTTTTCCCCCAATTTTTTTTGCAGCTCCTGTCTTAAACATAGTAGAGATGCAATGTTGGTCTCAGTAAATATATAATGTACAAAACAGAATTTGAAAGAATAGATTGAAATTCACTTCAATATTAATTTGAAGGTTGAAGCTCATCAGATTCTAAAATATTAACAAAAATGTTCTGCTACAGTGAGAGTATCAATCATGCATAAATATACTCTTTAGCTTCGCATTTTTAACAAGGAACAGAAATCTGACCTGTAATGTGTACAAAAGGCCTATAAATGCAGCCTCCTATGGGAGGAGATTACATGCCAAGTAGACTGCTTAATCATGCTAGAAATATGAATGAACATTATCACAAAATTCTTACTTTTTAGATTCTGTTTTCTATCAGACAATGCTGATGAGGTCTGTAAACATAGTCGGAGATGATTCTCCTTGAGAACCATCTTCCTTTCTATGAAAATTTAGGCACAAAAATTCATGAGACTATTTACATTCTTAAGACTTAAACATACATCCTGGTCATGGAAATGTACCCAATATTTTATGCGGAGGTTAAACCCTCCCAATTTCAAGAAGATCACACCAGGATGCCATGTACTAGTCACGAGATTCACCGCTCGACTTGAAACAGCCAGTGGAAGGCAGCTAATAAAACAGCCACACAGGAAGACCAAAAACCATGACCAACATCTCTTCTTCTTTCAAACCCAAAAGAGCAAGATTCCAAAGAAATACGTCAAAGGAAATTCATTGTAATTAAAATTAAGTAAGCCGTTATAACTTCCACAGTCCTCCATGAATTCCATTCGCAAAGAAAAAGTGTACTAGACACAAAATAAATCACAGACGTTGTCTAACTTACCACGTTGTGGCGGTTCAGCGGGGGAAACTGAGGATGAAAGCTGACACTTGTCCCCATGTTGTCATCAACCGAATCCGGTTTAGAAGGCCCAGTTCCTGAGCAAGAAAATTCCAATCTGCAAAAAAAAAAAAAAAAAAAATTCAAACATTTACAATTATTTCTAACATGTATATATATCTCTAATACATATGTACATAGATAATATATACATATGTACATGTGTTATATATGTACACATATCAAGAATTATTCTACATACAAGGGAAACAATGAAATGTAATAATAATTTTTATAACATGTCTTCATGTTTTCTTATAACCTGCTTAATTATAACCTGCTCATAACCTCCAAGTCTTAATTAAATGTATTAAGATTTATCTAGGGAAAAATTGTTGTTTTAAATGCACTATTTAGGAATTTTGAAAACACAAGGGTTTTACTAAAATACAAAAATATTAAGATAAATTATATCATTTAATATCGTCTCAATGAGACAGCCCAGAGCCACTCCCAGGACACTGATCTCGAAAGACTGCAACAAAATTTTACAGAGCAAGTCCTGACTTTGTACAATGGGGAGCCTCTTCTGTGCAGGTACAATGCTTATGAATCATCTTAAAGAGGGAGGAAGGGGCCAAGACTCATCTTCTGTCCCGCCAAGAGAGCTCTCAAGTGGGTAGAGAACACACACATATACTCGCACACACGACAGAAAAACTGGGATGGAGAGAGAGTTAGAAGTCAGTCAAGGGGCACATCGTTCCCACATTTAAGAAGTAACCAAGCCACCAGCCTGTTATTCCGTGTTTCAGAGAGAAGCAAAGTCCAAGGTAAAGTGAGCTTTGAGCCACTTCAGATACAAACACTAAGAACTGGACTCAAGTGAAAAACCCTTCCATCCCAGCACTGGCAGCACAAGACCAAAAGGGCATCTACAGACCTAGGACAATTCTGAAGGTAGAAGGCTTCCAACTACAACTAAAACAGAGGCTCAACTCACTTAAGTGTGAGCCCAGCTTCTTGGAGAGGAGGTACCAGAAGTGGACACAAAAAGTCGATGACTGAGGACGTTCAAGCCTAAGTTAACTATAAACTAGCTTTTAAAACGAGTTTTCGACTTCCGGGTAAGATGGCGGAAGAGTAAGGCGCGGAGATCACCTTCCTCCCCACGGATACACCAGAAATACAGCTACACGTGGAACAACTCCTACAGAACACCTACTGAACGCTGGCAGAAGACCCCAGACCTCCCAAAAGGCAAGAAACTCCCCACATACCTGGGTACGGCAAAGCGGAGAGATTCCCGCACAGAGGATCGGTGCTGAGCGGCACTCACCAGCCCGAGAGGCTTGTCTGCTCGCCCGCCGGGGCAGGCGGCGCTGGAAACTGAGGCTCGGGCTTCGGTCAGAGCGCAGGGAGAGGACTGGGGCTGGCGGCGAGAACTCAGCCTGAAGGGGGCTAATGTGCCACAGCTAGCCGGCAGGGAGTCCGGGAAAACTCTGGAGCTGCCGAAGAGGCAAGAGACTTTTTCTTCCCTCTTGGTTTCCTGGTGCGCGAGGAGAGGGGATTAAGAGCGCTGCTTAAAGGGGCTCCACAGACGGGCGCGAGGCGCGACTGAAAGCGCGGAGCCCAGTGACGGACGTGGGACGCTGGGGCTGCTGCTGCCACCGCCAACAAGCCTGTGTGCGAGCGCAGGTCACTGTCCACACCGCCCTTCCAGGAGCCCGTGCAGCCCGCCACTGCCGGGGTCCCGGGATCCAGGGGCGGCCTCCCTGGGAGAACGCACGGCGCGCCTCGGGCTGGTGCAACGTCACGCCGACCTCTGCCGCTGCAGGCTCGCCCCGCACTCCGTGCCCCTCCCTCCCGCCCGGCCTGAGTGAGCCAGAGTCCCCGAAGAGGCTGCTCCTTTAACCCTGTCCTGTCTGAGCGAAGAACAGACGCCTTCCGGCGACCTACACGCAGAGGCGGGGCCAAATCCAAAGCTGAGACCCAGGAGCTGTGAGAACAAAGAAGAGAAAGGGAAACCTCTCCCAGCAGCCTCAGAAGCAGCGGATTAAAGCTCCACAATCAACTTGATGTACCCTGCATCTGTGGAATACATGAATGGACAACAAATCATCCCAAATTGAGGAGCCCGGAGTCAGTCCTGTGCCTCTGAGGTGGGAGAGCCAACTTCAGGACACTGGTCCACAAGAGACCTCCCAGCTCCACATAATATCAAACGGCGAAAATCTTCCAGAGATCTCCACCTCAACACCAGCACCCAGCTTCACTCAACGACCAGCAAGCTACAGTGCTGGACACCCTATGCCAAACAACTAGCAAGACAGGAACACAATGCCACCCATTAGCAGAGAGGCTGCCTAAAATCATAAAAAGTCCGCAGACACCCCAAAACACACCACCAGACGTGGACCTGCCCACCAGAAAGACAAGATCCAGCCTCATCCACCAGAACACAGGCACTAGTCCCCTCCACCAGGAAGCCTACACAACCCACTAAACCAACCTTAGCCACTGGGGACAGACACCAAAAACAACGGGAACTACGAACCTGCAGCCTGCAAAAAGGAGACCCCAAACACAGTAACATAAGCAAAATGAGAAGACAGAAAAACACACAGCAGGAGAAGGAGCAAGATAAAAACCCACCAGACCTAACAAATGAAGAGGTAATAGGCAGTCTACCTGAAAAAGAATTCAGAATAATGATGGTAAAGATGATCCAAGATTCTATTTCCCAGATCCAAAATCTTGGAAATAGAATAGACAAAATGCAAGAAACAGTTAACAAGGACCTAGAAGAACTAAAGATGAATCAAGCATCGATTAAAAACACAATAAATGAAATAAAAAATACTCTAGATGGGATCAATACCAGAATAACTGAGGCAGAAGAACGGATAAGTGAGGTGGAAGATAAAAGAGTGGAAATAACTGCTGCAGAGCAAAATAAAGAAAAAAGAATGAAAAGAACAGAGGACAGTCTCAGAGACCTCTGGGACAACATTAAACGCACCAACATTCGAATTATAGGGGTTCCAGAAGAAGAAGAGAAAAAGAAAGGGACTGAGAAAATATTTGAAGAGACTATAGTTGAAAACTTCCCTAATATGGGAAAGGAAAGAGTTAATCAAGTCGAGGAGGCACAGAGAGTCCCATACAGAATAAATCCAAGGAGAAATACGCCAAGACACATATTAATCAAACTGTCAAAAATTAAACACAAAGAAATCCTATTAAAAGCAGCAAGGCAAAAACAACAAATAACACACAAGGGAATCCCCATCAGGATAACAGCTGATCTCTCAGCAGAAACTCTGCAAGCCAGAAGGGAGTGGCAGGACATAATTAAAGTGATGAAAGAGAAAAACCTGCAACCAAGATTACTCTACCCAGCAAGGATCTCATTCAGATTTGATGGAGAAATTAAAACCTTTACAGACAAGCAAAAGCTGAGAGAGTTCAGCACCACCAAACCAGCTTTACAACAAATGCTAAAGGGACTTCTCTAGGCAAGAAACACAACAGAAGGAAAAGACCTACAATAACGAACCCAAAACAATTAAGAAAATGGGAATAGGAACATACATATCAATAATTACCTTAAATGTAAATGGACTAAATGCTCCCACCAAAAGACACAGATTGGCTGAATGGATACAAAAACAAGACCCATATATATGCTGTCTACAAGAGACCCACTTCAGACCTAGAGACACATACAGACTGAAAGTAAGGGGATGGAAAAAGATATTCCATGCAAATGGAAACCAAAAGAAAGCTGGAGTAGCAATTCTCATATCAGACAAAATAGACTTTAAAATAAAGACTACTAGAAGAGACAAAGAAGGACACTACATAATGATCAAGGGATCGATCCAAGAAGAAGATATAACAATTGTAAATATTTATGCACCCAACATAGGAGCACCTCAATACATAAGGCAAATACTAACAGCCATAAAAGGAGAAATCGACAGTAACACAATCATAGTAGGGGACTTTAACACCCCACTTTCACCAATGGACAGATCATCCAAAATGAAAATAAATAAGGAAACACAAGCTTTAAATGATACATTAAACAAGATGGACTTAATTGATATTTATAGGACATTCCATCCAAAAACAACAGAATACACATTTTTCTCAAGTGCTCATGGAACATTCTCCAGGATAGATCATATCTTGGGCCACAAATCAAGCCTTGGTAAATTTAAGAACATTGAAATTGTATCAAGTATCTTTTCCGACCACAATGCTATGAGACTAGATATCAATTACAGGAAAAGAGCTGTAAAAAATACAAACACATGGAGGCTAAACAATACACTACTTAATAACAAAGTGGTCACTGAAGAAATCAAAGAGGAAATTAAAAAATACCTAGAAACAAATGACAATGGAGACACGACGACCCAAAACCTATGGGATGCAGCCAAAGCAGTTCTAAGAGGGAAGTTTATAGCAATACAATCCCACCTTAAGAAACAGGAAACATCTCGAATAAACAACCTAACCTTGCACCTAAAGCAATTAGAGAAAGAAGAACAAAAATATCCCAAAGTTAGGAGAAGGAAAGAAATCATAAAAATCAGATCAGAAATAAATGAAAAAGAAATGAAGGAAACGATAGCAAAGATCAATAAAACTAAAAGCTGGTTCCTTGAGAAGATAAACAAAATTGATGAACCATTAGCCAGACTCATCAAGAAAAAAAGGGAGAAGAGTCAAATCAATAGAATTAGAAATGAAAAAGGAGAAGTAACAACTGACACTGCAGAAATACAAAAGATCATGAGAGATTACTACAAGCAACTCTATGCCAATAAAATGGACAACCTGGAAGAAATGGACAAATTCTTAGAATTGCACAACGTGCCAAGACTGAATCAGGAAGAAATAGAAAATATGAACAGACCAATCACAAGCACTGAAATTGAAACTGTGATAAAAAATCTTCCAACAAACAAAAGCCCAGGACCAGATGGCTTCACAGGCGAATTCTATCAAGCATTTAGAGAAGAGCTAACACCTATCCTTCTCAAACTCTTCCAAACAATATCAGAGGAAGGAACACTCCCAAACTCATTCTACGAGGCCACCATCACCTTGATACCAAAACCAGACAAGGATGTCACAAAGAAAGAAAACTACAGGCCAATATCACTGATGAACGTAGATGCAAAAATCCTCAACAAAATACTAGCAAACAGAATCCAACAGCACATTAAAAGGATCATACACCATGATCAAGTGGGGTTTATTCCAGGAATGCAAGGATTCTTCAATATACGCAAATCAATCAACGTGATACACCATATTAACAAATTGAAGGAGAAAAACCATATGATCATCTCAATAGATGCAGAGAAAGCTTTCGACAAAATTCAACACCCATTTATGATAAAAACCCTGCAGAAAGTAGGCATAGAGGGAACTTTCCTCAACATAATAAAGGCCATATATGACAAACCCACAGACAGCATCGTCCTCAATGGTGAAAAACTGAAACCATTTCCACTAAGATCAGGAACAAGACAAGGTTGCCTACTCTCACCACTTTTATTCAACATAGTTTTGGAAGTTTTAGCCACAGCAATCAGAGAAGAAAAGGAAATAAAAGGAATCCAAATCGGAAAAGAAGAAGTAAAGCTGTCACTGTTTGCAGATGACATGATACTATACATAGAGAATCCTAAAGATGCTACCAGAAGACTACTAGAGCTAATCAATGAATTTGGTAAAGTTGCAGGATACAAAATTAATGCACAGAAATCTCTGGCATTCCTATATACTAATGATGAAAAATCTGAAAGTGAAATCAAGGAAACACTCCCATTTACCTTTGCAACAAAAAGAACAAAATATCTAGGAATACACCTACGTAAGGAGACAAAAGACCTGTATTCAGAAAATTATAAGACACTGATGAAAGAAATTACAGATGATACAAATAGATGGAGAGATGTACCATGTTCTTGGATTGGAAGAATCAACATTGTGAAAATGACTCTACTACCCAAAGCAATCTACAGATTCAATGCAATCCCTATCAAACTACCACTGGCATTTTTCACAGGACTAGAGCAAAAAATTTCACAATTTGTATGGAAACACAAAAGACCCCGAATAGCCAAAGCAATCTTGAGGACGAAAAATGGAGCTGGAGGAATCAGGCTCCCTGACTTCAGACTATACTACAAAGCTACAGTAATCAAGACAGTATGGTACTGGCACAAAAACAGAAAGATAGATCAATGGAACAGGACAGAAAGCCCAGAGATAAACCCACGGACATATGGTCACCTTATCTTTGATAAAGGAGGCAGGAATGTACAGTGGAGAAAGGACAGTCTCTTCAATAAGTGGTGCTGGGAATACTGGATAGGGACATGTAAAAGTATGAGATTAGATCACTCCCTAACACCATGCACAAAAATAAGCTCAAAATGGATTAAAGACCTAAATGTAAGGCCAGACACTATCAAACTCTTAGAAGAAAACATAGGCAGAACACTCTATGACATAAATCACAGCAAGATCCTTTTTGACCCACCTCCTAGAGAAATGGAAATAAAGACAAAAATAAACACATGGGACCTAATGAAACTTAAAAGCTTTTGCACAGCAAAGGAAACCATAAAGAAGACCAAATGACAACCCTCAGAATGGGAGAAAATATTTGCCAATGAAGCAACTGACAAAGGATTAATCTCCAAAATTTATAAGCAGCTCATGCAGCTCAATAACAAAAAAACAAACAACCCAATCCAAAAATGGGCAGAAGACCTAAATAGACATTTCTCCACAGAAGATATACAGACTGCCAACAAACACATGAAAGGATGCTCAACATCTTTACTCATTAGCGAAATGCAAATCAAAACTACAATGAGATATCATCTCACACCAGTCAGAATGGCCATCATCAAAAAATCTAGAAACAATAAATGCTGGAGAGGGTGTGGAAAAAAGGGAACACTCTTGCACTGCTGGTGGGAATGTGAATTGGTACAGCCACTATGGAGAATGGTATGGAGGTTCCTTAAAAAACTACAAATAAAACTACCATATGACCCAGCAATCCCACTACTGGGCATATACCCTGAGAAAACCATAATTCAAAAAGAGACATGTACCAAAATGTTCATAGCAGCCCTATTTACAATAGCCCAGAGATGGAAACAACCTAAGTGTCCATCATCGGATGAATGGGTAAAGAAGATGTGGCACATATATACAATGGAATATTACTCAGCCATAAAAAGAAATGAAATTGAGCTATTTGTAATGAGGTGGATGGACCTAGAGTCTGTCATACAGAGTGAAGTAAGTCAGAAAGAGAAAGACAAATACTGTATGCTAACACATATATATGGAATTTAAGAAAAAAAAATGTCATGAAGAACATAGGGGTAAGACAGGAATAAAGACACAGACCTACTAGAGAATGGACTTGAGGATATGGGGAGGGGGAAGGGTAAGCTGTGACAAAGTGAAAGAGCGGCATGGACATATATACACTACCAAATGTAAGGTAGATAGCTAGTGGGAAGCAGCCGCATAGCACAGGGAGATCAGCTCGGTGCTTTGTGACCGCCTGGAGGGGTGGGATAGGTAGGGTGGGAGGGAGATGCAAAAGGGAGGGGATATGGGAACATACGTATATGTATAACTGATTAAATTTGTTATAAAGCAAAAAATAAAAAAATCAAAAAATCAAAATAAATAAATAAATAAAACGAGTTTTCATTTCACTGAGTTCAACTCTATTGTAAACATCATCTTATGCTTATGATTTGACTTTTTAAATACCTTCCTCTCCTCCCCTTTCTTCCTCCTCATCCCCTGCCTCCTGGTCTATCCATCCCTACATACCTATTATTTCAGCATAGATTTTGCTGCTTAGAAGGTGCAAGGTAAATAAGGGATTCTTCCATGGAACATTTATCTTCTAGATGTCACACCCACATAGGTATGCCGCTACCATGACATTAGTCATTAGAAGTCTTATTGTTTAAAGCCACAGTGTGTGAATTCTTGAAAAGGGGTGGTGAGGGTCACCCCACATTTGGGAGCACAGGCAGGGGAGGCAGGAGGGGGCAGGGCCGGCCGCCCTTAGATGCTGCACAGCCAAGACCATGAAAATGATGCTACCTGCCGCCACCTCTGCCCTATAGGTTGCTTATCCTTGACCTAGATACAGAATCATCATGATCTACAAAGCAAAGCTTTTTTTTTTCTAAATTTTCTATCAGAGTATAGTTGATTTAAAGTGTTGTGTTAGTTTCTGTTGTACAGCAGTGAATCAATTATACATATATCCACTTTTTTAGATTCTTTTCCTATGTAGGTCATTACAGAGTACTGAGAAGAGTTCCCTGCACTCTACAATAGGTCTTTATTAGTTATCTGTTTTATACAGAGTAGTGTGTATATGTCAATCCCTATTTACATTAGGAATATTGAATCTCTACAAAGAGCATAAGTACGATGTCATTAATAACACTGAATTATAAACAAAAGACTTCGTTCCACTTCACTCTACCACTGTCCAGCCTTACGCCCTTGGGCTTATGACTTAAACCGAGAGGTTAAGAGCAAGGCCACCGAGGCAGCCATGCCCTCTTCACACCTCCTTCACACCCTCCACCAACTATACAACTTATTTTCCTTAAACAAAGATCAGGACACGTTTCTCATAGATTTGTTGGGAAGTTTAAATGTAACCCGTGCACACGACACCAAGTGCCCCTTGCTCAGTAAATCAGGCCTATTATTACTAAAACAAGAATCTGTGCATCTCTAATTCTTAAACTTGATGCAAATCACGCAGGCGTCCACAGCCTGGGAAAATTCCATGTATGCAAATGTAAATAAAGATGCTGGAGAAATAGCAGTTGTGTGTCCCAGAGGAGACACCAGAAGCCACAGTGGGATTGCTCTAAGTCTCTGCTCTCTGTCCCAGGGGATCATCCCCAGGGTGGCTCTGATTTATTTCCTGTGTAGACACAGCCATAGTGACGACCCAAGTCCTCACATTAAAGAGGAAGAAATGTTTTAACGGATTTTAAAAAGCATTCCAGGTCAGTTGAAACTGAGTTCTTGTCCCCATTTTGTTAATAAAATGTACTGCCCTTGTAAGTGAATTATGTGTTCTAAGACAGTTTTAAAAATTGAGGGGAAAACGCCAAGATAAATAGTACAGGAGGGTGTGTATGCTATATATCAAGAAAGATTATCTCCCTCTGTAACTGCAAAGATGAATGCCACTGTATTCCTTTCAGGCACTTTTTTGGTATTTATTAATGCTTAATTAAATATTAATCACAAGGAAAACAGAGGCTTGGGTCAGAAGAAGTCTTTTGTGCACCATACTGAGCAGACCACGCTAATAACGCAAAAACTTTGACACGACAGTTGCGAAGGCTCTACTCTTGTAAGTTGAACTCTTGTTTTACTGAACTAAACAAGGGCTTAGTTCCAAAGAAATTTTGACTCTGGTGAGCCTACTTAATCCCTGAGATATTTGCTTTTATTAATGTTAGTGACGTCTTTCAAAGGGCAGACTATTGCCAATTATATTTACCCTTCATTTTAAGGTTCTAATCTCAAAGACAAATCCAGTAACAATATTTCTTCTTGATCATTATGTCTGCTCAGATACTTGACATAAGGTAATGCTTTGGGATATTAGAGTTAGACTTTGTGAAGTGTGGATAACTGAAAGAGTGCACTGAGTATTTTTATTTGTATTTCCAATTTCACATGGAGGGTAAGACTGCAGCCTTTAGAGCCGGCTGCCTTGACACCAACCCTGGCTCTCCAGCTTATTAGTTACGTGAGCGAGGGCAAGGTAACATTTTTACACATCTATCTCCTTACCTATAAGATAAGGATGATAATAAATTAGTACAAAATTCTATTTTCAGGCTAAATATGCATTAATTACATGGAATAGAACCTTGTACACAATCATTACTGTAAAAGTGATGTTTGCTATTCATATTAATACTCTGAATATCTGAGGACCACCTTTAGGCCAGGATTGGTTTTTAGGTTGGATAAAGCATTAAACAAAGTTCACACATCCCTGTCATTGTGAAGCTTTTTTTTTTTTTTTTTTTTTTTTTTTGCAGTACGCGGGCCTCTCACTGTTGTGACCTCTCCCGTTGCGGAGCACAGGCTTCGGACGCGCAGGCTCAGCGGCCATGGCTCACGGGCCCAGCTGTTCCACGGCATATGGGATCCTCCCGGACCGGGGCACGAACCCGTGTCCCCTGCATCGGCCGGCGGACTCGCAACCACTGCACCACCAGGGAAGCCCTGAAGCTTTTATTTTAACGAAGCAGATAACCAATAAGCACTGGAAATAAGAAAAGTACATAGGACTTAAATGAGCAGCACTGAGGAGGAAAATAAAGCAGGACAGAGAACAGGAAATGTTGGAAGGTGGTGAAATTCTACAAAGGGTGGGTGGTCAAGCATTAAACATTTGCCTCTCAGTTTCAAAACCCACCCCCCTCTTCTGCGTGGTACTGGGCGCCGCTGGCCTAGAACTTTGTAGAGCACATCGCTGCCCAGCTGGCCGGCTCCTTGCAAGGCCCTGCCTGTAGGGGGTGCTAGAGACAAGCTGAGGAGGAGGAGGAAGGGGTCTTGTACTTCCTCTTCACTTGCTGCTTGCTTCCTGGTTCCACCAGGGTCCGTGCAGCCTCCCTGCATTCCAGCATTCTGTCTCAAGCAGCCGAAGCCCGTTTTTATGTTTTTCCACACTTTCAGAACCGACCCCAGAGAAGTACGTGCACCAACTGGCTGGTGGCTCCTCGGAGGTGGAGGTGCCTGAGCCCGTGGATCGTCTCCTCCAAGCCCAGAGACACCAGCCAGTGGAGCTGCGCCTCTCCTTGACGGCCGGGACCAAGCTTGGTAGGGCTCATCCTCCAGGCTTCTAAACTATCATCATCCCAGTCGTTTCCCCTTTTCTCCAGCCCCAGGGATGGCAGCTGCTTCCTGCAGCGGCGGCCTCTGTGATACCTTCGTGTTCTCACTGCCCCGCTTCCAGTTACCTGGTTAACAATTCTTCATACTTAGCTAATAGCTTTTCTATTAAATTTTCTCTTTTAAACCCTCATGTGAGTTCTCTCTCCCGGGAAGAATGTGACTGTAAGATGGACAGCAAAGGCTTCACTGAGTCAAAGCTTGAAAGAAGCTAGGGAGTGAACCACACAGTTATTGGGTGGGGGGGGACCCATGCTGGTCAGAGTCAAGTGCAAAGCCCCTGGGGTCGGGGTCTGGGTCTGGTCTGCGGGAGGGATCACCAGAAAGTCTGTGCTTCTGGAGAGTAAGCAAGGGTGGAGCAGGTGAAGCTGAGACCTGGGAGGTCCCAGGGGCCGGATTCCGGAACGCCTCACAAATAGGGCGACCATGACTTACCCCTCAGAACAGGACATTTCGGAAGGTGAAAGGGGTGCTGTAAACAAGCACACTGAAATAACAGGCATTGATGGGGAATGTACTGGACATATTGATTGGAATCACCCTCCTCTGTGTAAGTCATTGCCACGACTTGGGTTTTTATTTAAAGTGAGGTATAAAGCTATTTGACCGTATTGCATAGAGAGGACTTGCTCTGATTTACATTTTTACTGCTCCCAAGAGGAAAACAGGTATGTATTTTCTACAAAACGGTGTTTTTCAACTCAGTATGAATTATTTAACTACCATCTATAATAAATGTGGTAAAACATACATAGGTTTTTTAGCAAATTTAATATAAATGAAAACACACATGTACCAGTACATTTACCATGAAATCCAAATGTTATGAATAATTATTGAAGCCAACTTTGGCTTTCTTTTCTATTTTCAAGAAAACCCTTAGGAGTTGTGAAACTTTGAAGTTTAATATGTTAAAAATCCTTAGGCTTTTGTCTGTTCCAGATTTTTCCTTCTGTTCTTGAAATAGTATAAAGGGTGAATTAGCTTACCTTTATTTCCAGCTGATACTCATGACAGGAAAAAGTAAAGGTTAGAAGTAAAAAATTGTAGCTAAGTATTAACAGGGCTGGGATTTGAGCCCTTACCTGTTTTCAAAGCCAGAATTTTATGTGCCTCACCAAGCTCCATGTGTCAAACATCCTTTCTGGCTAATTTTATGACCTTTTAATTTCATTTTAAACATTAAACATAAAACACAAAGAAAGGTACGTGCTGTTTTAATTTGTTGAGGAGAAATTGGAACTTTTTTAAATGAGAAAAATAATTCCTTTGAAAATGAAATGTCAATGATCTTCATTCTTTTCCTCTGCCAACAAAGGCCTATTTGTACTCATATCATTTCTTTTCTCTAACATTCCCATATGTGGCAAGAACAGGAAGACCGGAAGCTTCACTGATCAGACTGCACGGTCAGCAGGGTTCCAGCTTGATTCTACCACTGAGATGCACTTAGACAAATTGTTCGTTACATATGAATATCAGTTCTGTGCATTGTAGAGAATAAACATTCATCCCTTATCTGGGTTATTCTGTGTCCTACCCAGGCTAGAAAGAACCTCAATTCTGTAATGTTCTCTATATCTTATGTATTGAGTAAAAGAGTTTTAACCTATTCAGAGTAATAAAACAGAGACATTTCAACTCCTGTCTTATTTTTGGAGACAGTAAAAAAATCAGCCTCAAAGACAGAGAGCATGTGTATCAAGTTCAGTCTGTGTTTCAAACAATAGCCTTAAGTATCTCCCTAGAAACAGGACCGGTGACAAAAATAAAGGAATACAGAACTAAGTAAGACAATGGAGATGGAAAATAATCATCAGCCAGAATTTTGCTTCTCTGATAATGTATTCAGAGTTAGTTTATGAATTAAATGCCATTTCTCTTTTCTAAATTATATACTATTTATTTTCTTAGAAGCCATATATTCTGTTACATGAAACAAAATCTGTGCTTACTTAAAGAGCAGAACAATTAAATAGTTGAATTTGAGAGGAAGGTCTACTTTCCTATTTTGAAGCAAGTTTTCAATAGTGATGTTATTGGGTTGGCCAAAATGTTTGTTCGGGTTTTTGGTTAGCGTTGTACCAAAAACCCAAATGAACTTTTTGGCCAACCCAATATTTTTTTTTCTAAAATCTATACAGGATTTATGAAAATCCTCTCTCTGAAAGATCTGAGGGATCGGTATTTGTGTCGATAGTAGTCTGAATTTGTGCGCCAGGCTCAGATTCTCATCCTCTTCCTCTGATGCTGAAAATGCCCAAGGGCTCTCCAATGACATGTGAAATGATCTTCCAACAACTGCTGCGATCCTGAAGGAACTTCTACCACATGACCCAACCTTTTAATCATCTGGCATTATTCGTCAACATGAGTATTTCTCTTTAACCAGTCTGGATTTCATGCTATTGTCTGAAGAGGTTCTCAAATTCACTTTTTTTTTTAACATCTTTATTGGATTAATCTCTTACACTTTTTACCAGACTGATGTCCGCACAGAACACACTTCACTCTTCTTTTCTGGGAATGAGGCCAGAATCTGCCCCTCCACCAGTGGCCAGCGGCGCACTAAGATTTTTGTTTTTTCCCAAACAGGGTTATTTTGTCCCAAGGCGGGGTGTATGGCTTTTACTTTAGAACTCTAGAGGAGGGTGCTGTGACTCACACACTGAGGAATGCCACAGGTATCTCCAGCACTACTGGATCTCCCAGATCATACCACCTTTTCTCAGAATACCTTGAACCACAGCTTGAACCGGCTATAGTACTCATTCTCCCTCTCTCGGGCTCTAGGCCCTACGTAAAACGTGAAGGCATCTGTTCATCTAATAAAAGTATCCCAGGAGTACTTTTTTCTTAAAGCAGAGAGAGACTTTATTCCAGCATCATTACCGGTAATGCAGTGCACACGAGCTAACTGTCAGACGGTACAAGCCCCACCAGGCAGATAAATCAGCAGAGAGAACTGTACTTAAGTAGAGCAAGAGGATAACCCTAAACTTCAAACACAAGACTGAAACTCACTTTACCAAAAACAAGCAAAGGAAAACAAGCAGTCACGTTTATATTTTTTTAAGTGTCAGCTCTTAAGTGGAAGAGCATCAAAAATATCAAATGATATGCCCAATTAGCTGTGTAATACTTGACTGTTTAGCTGTTCCTTCCCTCTGTGGCCCAGCCTGTCCTATTTTATAAAGTTTAAAAGTTTCATATTTTCATCTTTGGGGATACTTTTAATATTTTCTTTCTATATTAATTTCTTAAACACACCAACATAACACTTAGCTAATATTCATCAGTTGTAAGCATTAAGACCAAAAACTTTCCCTTCCTAAGGTTTAAGTCTGAGTAAAAAAGAAACCAAACATCTTAAAAAGTCAAATAGTGGAGCCAGTGCCAATTTTAAACAAAGCACTCTTACCCTGCCTTGCAGTTCTATTTCGATAACTATTAACATTTAACCAGTTAGCAAAATAGTTAACCCCGTTACCAAATTAACAGCGTCATTCCGATAGTCACTCTTCTGTGCATAGTATGTGTGGGAAAGATGAACTTCATATTGATAAAGCAGAGTTGAAAGACAGTTTGCATGAAAGTGCGCCTCTCAACACCAGTTTAAGCTCCAAAAAATGAACGTAGGCCTCTAGCAACTGATGTGAAATAGAAAATAGACTGAGGCTCAGGAAAAATGGAAGAGAAAGAGCTGCAGACGTGGAACGTGAGTGGAAGGAGAGAAAAAAGAAGGACTGGGAACAGAAAAAGGGAGACAGCGAGTGCCAACAGCGGGAAAATCCCTCTCATAGAAGTATTCTTAAGTGAGACATGCGTGGCCCCCGAAATGCAAAGCTAGTAACTAACTGCTTACCTCTGTCTTCTCAGCAGGAGTTGCAAGGTGCAGCCACTTCCTCTTTACCTTAGAGGGGAGCGTCCCAGCATGACTGAGACCCTGTAATTTTTACTATACGTTTTACTGATAATGGCATTCTCCTGAATGTCCATGGCGTTCACTCCTACTTCCTGGAACATGTGATTTGATAGAAGTCTTGGAATACTTGTAACTTCCTGATCACCAGGTCTAATTAGCATAATGTCATCCACAGAGTAAACCAGCATGATGTTCTTTAGAATGTCACCTTGACTGTGGTCCCTATGTACTGTATTATGAAAGACAGCAGGCGAAGTAACACAGCTCTGGGGCAAGACAAGGAATGAGTGCTGCTGTTCTCACTATTTAGAGGCAAACTGTTCTTAATCTTCCCCAATGGTGGGTAGAAAGAAGAAAGCAGTTGCCAGATAAAAGGCCACATACAGAGTGCCAGACGCTGTGTTGATACGTTCTGTTAAAGTAACAGCACATCCGACACAGCAACTGTGATGGGGCTACCACCACATTGAGAGAAGCAACCTGCCATTGGACCTGAGTGTGCCTGCCTGCCCTTGCTGAGCATGCCAAGGGCGCAAGGTCCTGACCACCCTCTACCTGAGACATTTCTAGGGCTTGGGTTTTCAGTGAGCAACCTTGAGGGATGGGGTAATGTCTCCCCGTGGACATTAGGTTTCCACATCTCTGAGTTCGTCAGCTATGATGCAAACTCACTGTTCCTGCAGAGCGTAGCCATGTGATGGTTTCCTTGGCTGCAGATAATACATCCATTGTTACATATACAACAGCTTGAGTCCCCGTATCCTGTCTTTAATTCTATAGGAAGGAAATTCTGGCATCTTTGCTTCGTTTGCTTACACATAGCTATGTCTGGCCTTCAGGGGCTCTCCCAGAGCACCATTTGGATGATTGCCAGCGTCCTTGCAAAACACTGAATCCTACATCATGGGTCAGTGTCCCGATGTTAATAATCCTCTCTTTTTGTGGTAAACAGAATAATGGCTCTCCAAAGATGTCCATGTCCTAATCCTTGAAACTTGTGAACGTGGTACCTTACGTGGAAAAGAGACTTTTTAGATTAATTTTAGACATTTGTGAAGGGGAGATTACCCAGGTGGATGCAAAGTTATCACAAGGTCCTTTTAAGAGGGAGGCAGGAGGGTCAGATTCAGAACAGGAGAGGCTGGTATGACACTAGGAAGAAACTGCAAGGCCAGGGAAGTGGTCAACCTCCAGAAGCTGGAAAGGCAAGTCAATAGATCTTTCCCTAAAACCTCCAGAATGGACACAGCCCTGCTGAGCCATTTTAAACTTCTGACCTACAGAAGAGTCAGATAATGCATACATACTTGTTATTGTGAAGCAAAGTATTTGTGGCTGTTATATCATCAGCAGTAAACTAACACACCTATTCAACCTTCCAGCTAATATTTATCCTTCCCCTCTCAGCCTAATTCCCCAAGATCTACTGCCCCGTGTACTTTCCCACTTCCTGCCAGTAAACGTTGGCCAAATCTGAAATGCATTCTGGATAAGGCTTGAATTTCTCTGCTAGGGCTATGCTATGACCTAGAGGCAAAGAGGAGAGGTGAGAATGGTTCTGCAGGAAAGTAAGCATCATCTTGCTGGACGGTGGGGTCACTGCACCGTCTCCATGGCAGGGGTAGGAGCTACTTCTGCTCAAGAGTTTAAAGCTATTTGGGGAGAAATATTTGGGGACTTACCCAAATATTCCTAAGTCTTAGGGTCCCATTGTCCCTTTGAGAACCCTGAGTTTGGCAAAGTTTCAAACGGAGCCAATTTTGTGTCGAGGCCACCATTATAACATGATCCTGAACTGATTTTTAGCACAAGAGGTAAGACTATTTATTACAGCTGCCATAGAGGCTCTCTGGTTTCCAGATACGTCTTAAGTTGTCAATTATCCACTCTGAACTCACGTATCTGAAATATTTTCAGGATTTAATTTTTATTTCAGTGTCTTGTCTTTAAGCTATCATCCTCACCACCTTTAATTAAATCAAAGCTAGACCACTGTCAACCAAAATAATACAATATTACAAGTGAAGGTCAAATATGAGCTGTGGAGTCTGTAGACTGTATTCCAAGCCACACTTCTCACGAAGCTGAATGGCTAATATTGATTAGGTATCTGACCACTAGAATGCACCCAAAAGGCAAACCAGAGACCGGTAAGGGGACTTTCTGTGCTACAGTTCCTTCCTCAGCCACTCCAATGACTCATTTGGTTTAGGTCAGTCAGTTTTATAGTTTTTGCAGGACTGGAAGATTGCCATTTAAACTGCCCTAAATTTATCATTTTTTCACTCCAAATATATGCTATAATCTTTCTTCTGATGGTTAGCAACTTAGAAGCGTACGGTGATGTAAGCTTAAGGGTGTGACAATGCAGGTATTTCTTTTCTAGAGTCCTCCTTATTATCAACGTTGGAGTGTTTTTCAGGGTCAGCATAGGAAGAGTGGGACTTCCGGGTGGAATCTGATTGCCAGGTAGGCTATGTAATGCTTTCTTGGGAAAGTAAGTCTGATGACTAGAGTAGACAGGCAAGTATTTTACCATCAAAGGTTGCTAAGTCATCTGGATGTCCTCAGGGTTGCCAGTTGCTCATACAGCACATTTATAAAAATTGCTAAAACTACCTCCAGACACTTTACTTCCATCTACAGGAAAATTTTCGTAATGTATTTTTCTTCTTATGACACTTTAATGCCATATTCCAGAAAAATTGTGATAATGAATATATACATCTCTAGTGTGTACAATATGAATGACTCATAGTTAGATGTGGTGCGCTGTGCACTAAACACCTGAAGAATTCAGCATGCGTGTCCTCACAGAGTCCTGACTATTGGCTATATATGTTCTTATAAAACTCTAGTCTTACATTGGTCTTAGGGGTTATGGTTTCAGTGGTATAAGACCAAGTTGGTTAGTAGTAAGGTTTAATCTAAAAGTTCACATAGTTTTCAGTTAATGCAATATAAGAGGCAAATCCAACGTTAAGTAAAATCCCTCTTCTTTCTTATAAAGTCAATTTATGGCATATTCACAGGGGATAAGTGATTGATGAATCACTAATAGTAAATGGATAATCTTAATAGAGAACCACTAAGACTGTCCAAGCATCCTCTTTCTAGTCATGCAAAAACTCCAAGAGTTAGCCTGGAATAAGTGCTATCACAGTAGATTTAACCCTCTTAGACCACGGGCTCCTGAATTTTAATCCAAGGGAATATATGAAGATTTCATGTAAGCACATGATGATATTTCAATTGAAGTAGTTATAAAGGACCTCAGTCATCAGTATTGAAAGATGATATTTATTCTGTATTACTGCAGTATTATTTCCAATGCTTTTAAATTTCTGCTTATTTTCATCGCCATAAAAATAATTTCAAAGTTCTTTACTTTCTTCTAGTGGATTCCTGACATCTTCCATGGCACCTGCCAGTAAGCATGATAAATATTCTCCAAATTATCTGAGTACCCCTTTTATCTTTATTTTTAAATAATCCCTTAAACTCTTCACCTCCAATATTTAACAAAAATACCAAAGTTACAAAAATCTAGCATAGCAGTTATTAAAATGTATAGCATTATTTTTAAAAATGCCAAAAGCAGCAGTAAAATCCAAAGCCCAAAATCTATATCCACAGAAAATGCTGGATATTGGGAAGTATTATGACATGTAAGTCATATAATCTAATAGTCATGTTTTAGACTTCATCATATTTTCATGCTCAATAACTTTCCGAACTACTTGTTCTTGTCTTTATCCCCATCCCTTTGTTCAAACACTCCCTTCCCTCGACTTTGGCATTTTATTATCGTCGCTCTGCCCAGCATTCTGTCCACTTTCAGGTTCATCATCCTCTACTTGGCTGTTAGATGTTGGAATTTCTCAGGCTTTTTCTGCTTCCATTCTGCTACCTTCACTCCAGGATATATAATCCACTCTCAGTGATTCACAAAAAATTACAATTTTTTTTCTCTAAGGAGAAACTTGACTACATGATATCTTTTTTTGTCTGAGTCCAGATTAAATCATTGATCAACCACATTTACTCCCAACTCCATTGGAAAAGTATAGTTACTTTCTGATACTCAACTTTCTCTGAGACTTTGGTCTCATGCTTTTCAGTGTCACAAGATCAATTGAAACTAACCACATTCAAAACCAGAATGATGATTTCACCTGTCTTCATCCACACTCATCTTAGGTGCCTAATTCTCATAATGATACCTCCACCTAAGAGAAAAAAATATTTTTTGGCATAAAGCCAGAATCCTTTAGACCACACATGAAAGCCCTTCACGTGAATGTCAAATCCATGGACAAATTCTGTCAATTTCACTTTCAAAACATTTTATAAGAGAAATTATCTTTTATAAAATTTTTAGTCCAGGCTATCATCATTTTTTACCTAAACTACTGCAAAAATATGGTAAAGTTTCTCCATCTTCACTAAAGCCAATTTACAATTTTAACCTCAACTATTACCCCAAGTATCCAGGACAAAACAGCTGAACAAATCCATTAATCATCACAGTCTACCTTAAAAAATAGGTGGTTTCTTAAGTTTCTGTATTGACCTACACCTTGACACAGGGCAATAATCAAAGTACAGCAAGATGTATTAGTGATTATACAGATTTCATCTTTGCCTGCAACCAGAAAGTCAAAGGGCAATTCTATCATCCCCAACAACCCTGGTGAAATTAGGCTCAACTGAAATTCTTCCCAGGGCTTACATAGTGACACTGATCACTTAATCTTAGGGACAAATTTTGAATTTAAGCACACACTTCTAAATAACATACCATTCAAAAGGAAAATTAGACAATATTTGGAAATAAAAACAACATATCAAAATGTGTAGGATGCACATAAAGCAGTGCTTAGAGGAAATCTTATAGTATTAAATGCTTATGTTATCAAAGAAGAGTTCTCAAGACAATAATCTAAGCTTTGACATCAAGATACTAGAAAAAGAAAATTAAGTTCACGGTAAACCAAATGAAAGGTAATTGTAAAAATAAGATAGAAATACAATGTAATTGCAACCAGGAAAACTAATGGATATCATCAATGAAACCAAAAGGAAGTTCTTTAAAATGAGTAATAAAACAGATAACTCTCTAGCTAGACAGATGAAGGGGGATGGGGGAGACACAAATTAACTACATCAGGAGTATAGGACATCACTAGCATCATTCTAGACCCTATAAACATAAAAAAATAAATATAATGCAGTTTATGCCTATAAATTAGACAATTTTGATAAAAATTGAGAAATTCATTGAATGACAGAAATTACCAAACCTCTCTCAAGGAGAAATACATAAACTGCATAGTCTTATGACTACAAGAGAAATTGAATTTGTAGTTAAACTTTCCACAAAAAGCATTCCAGGCCTAGATGACATCTCTGTTGAATGAAATCAAACAATTAAAGAAGAAATAATGCCAATTCTACTCAAACTCTTCAACATAATAGAAGATGAAGGACCATTTCATGAAAACACTATTACCCTGTTACTAAAACCAGACACAGACATCACCAGACAATTTTCAGGCTGTATCTCTTATGAACATAGATCTAAAACCTTCAGTAAAATATTAAGAAACTGAATACTAAGGGACATACAGAGCAGTACAAAATGATCAAAAGGTCAACCTACAAAGAATACATAGCAGCCCTAAATATGTATTCAAACTGTAGAAGTGTAAAACATACAAAGCAAAAACTGATTAAAAAATAAATTCACAAGCAAAATTGGAGACATTAACTCCCCTACTTCAACAACAGAACAGTTAGAAAATCATCAAGGATACTGAAGAACTCAACAGGACCATCAACCAATTGACATTTACAGAAAACTCAACAACGTCAGAATACAATTTTTTCAAACACCCATAGAATATTCACCAATATAAATTATACCATGAAACACAAAATAAACTTAAGATTTTAAATGACTGAAATCATAGGTTGTCTGACCACAATGGCATCAACCTGGAAATCATTAACAAGAAAGACAGCAAAAACAAATCTCCAACACTTAGAAACTAAGAAACACACTTCTAAATAATCCATTGGTTAAAGAACACATCAATTCTTTGAATAAGACTCATTCCTTTGGAAATAAAAAAAATTACAGTGAGTAGATAAAAATATAACATCTTAAAATGTGTGGAATGCAGCTAAAGCAATTCAGAGAGGAAAATGCATAGCACTAAATGCTTAAGGTAGAAAAGGAGGAATATAGCAAATCAATCTAATTTCCTGCCACAAGACACTAGGAAAAGAGAAACAAACCCAAAGGATGTGCAAGGAATAAAGATAAGATCAGAAATCAATGAAATTGTGAGCAGAGAAACAATACAGAAGCCAATATAAGAAATAACTTTGCAGTGGTGGTTAACACAAATCTACACGTGATAAAATGACATAAAACTATATACACATATTTTACTAATGTCAATTTCTTGATTTTAATATGGTACTATAATTACTTAACCAATGGAGAAAACTGTGCAAAGCATAAACAGAACGTCTCTGTATCATCTTCAACTTCCTATGAATTTATAATTATTTTAAAATAATAATGTAAAAAAAAAGAATGCTCAGAAACTGACAAGACACTTCACTAAAACAGAAATATGGGTGACAATTAAGCACGTGAAATAGTTCAACATCACTAGGCATTAGGAAAATGCAAATTAAAATTACCATGACTTTTGCTTCTACAAATCTTTCATAATAGCTAAAATTTTAAAAATACACATATTCAAACTAATAATAATGGACTCTGGCCAGAAAGCAGAGCAACTGGAAATCTCATTCCTTGCTGGTGCAAATGCAAAATGGTACAGTCACTTGGGAGAACAGTTTGGCAATTTCTTATAAATTTAATCATTCACTATCCTGAAGCTCAGCAATCCCAGTCCCAGGTATTTACTCAGGTCAGCTGAAGATGTATGTTCCCACAAAGACACGTACTTGAATGTTTAATAGTATCTCTATGCATAATTACCAAAACTTGGAAACAAGCCAAATACCTTTTAACTGGTGAACGGATAAACATACCAACAACCACCACTGCAGTGGAGTGCTGGACAGCAATAAAAAGGAATGAGCTGGTGATTTATACAACAAAATGAATAAATCTCAGATTAATTATGCTAATTGTAAAAGCTCAAAACGCTACATACTGTATCCTATTTATATGACCCTTGAGGACAGAAAAAACTCTAGGGAGAAAAAAATAGTCACTGCAAGGGGTAGGGCATGTGTAGGAAATGACTACAAAAGGGAGACAGGGAGTTTAAGATGAAGGAACGGCTCTACATTTTTGTTGTGTTGTTATTACGGGTCTTTATGTCAAATATGGTGGTTTATGTCAAAAATGTTGATATTATAAGTCTTCATGACAAAACCCATAGAACTCTACACTTGAAAGGGTAAATTTTACTGTATGTGAATTATACCTCAGTATTAAATAGGAACAAAAAGAGAATGGCTAATAAGAAACACAAATGAAGATGATAGATTTAAGTTTAAATATACCCCTTATCCCCAAAATACATATTTAACCTGATCTTTTAAAAGAAAATCTCAGATTGGATAAAATTATAAAGTCATCTAAATACTCTTAATCAGATACATATGTAAAAGATAATGGCTCAAAGAGTCTAAAAGGATGGAAATAATGTGTCATACAAATACTTAGCAAGAAAAAAAGGTTTCATAATATCTGAGTAAGTAGATTATAATGCAAAAATTAAAAACAAAATGCACAAGTATCATTTACTTTCACAGGGGACTTTTAAATGTATCTTAAAGTCTGGTAATAGAAAACAGTAACATTTGTAGCATCTGATTTTATTGGCACATAGTAGTCTTCTATGTGTTAATTAATCAAGGAGGCCATTAGGCTGAGATGGCGCTAATGCCACAGCAGCCTACAGAAGCAAACCAAAATCTAAGCCTGTAAATGCCTCAAGGTTACAAAACCAAAACCTAAGGACAACCAATCACAAACAGCCAAATACACTTTAAGCTACAGCCAGTCGATAATGTCCTTACTTTGCTTCCACCTTTTCTGTATGAAAGTGTGACCCTGAGCTCTTGTCCACAGAGATCCTAACCACTTCCAGTTCGGCATTGCCCAATTCAAAACCATTTTTGCTCAAACTCTTAGAAATTATGTGTCAATGTATCTTTTTAAATATATTTGAAATATTTTAAATGAAATAAGCATAAAAAGCAAATAAGTGCAAGATACAGTAAAGCTCTAGAAATTTTTAACCTGGAGAAATTTCCTAGGAAGTCAGCTCTACCCTTTAATTTCTTTGTCCACTTCTGGTCATCACAGTCTCATTTGAGTATCCCCTCTTATGGCTGTGCACACCTTATACACACATGCATCCCACAGATCTGAAATTTATATTCACAATAACTAAGGTTTTATTGAGAAAGCTATCAGCAAAGAGTGTGGATACTCAGGATCATACTTTTTCTTCTAGCAACAAGTTAACAGTCCCCTGGTACTAATTAATAGCAGCAAGGGATGGGTAGGGAATTTTAAAAGGCAAAATAAAAGTGATCACTGAATAATGAGCCATCATTAGATACCTGGGCCCATAAGCAGCACTAAAATAGTACAAATAAACAAAGACGGTCAACAGGAGATTCAGACAGTGATTTGAATTAGACACTAACGGGTGTGTCCTTTGTAAAAGCATGAGATGTTGTCATTCAAGTCTGAGGGCTGAGCATATTTTTATGCCAGATTTGCATATCATGGACAAGTCTGTTTAGACAGTAAGTAGTAAGGTATCAACTGGAATTTATTGTACCTCTTGGTATCTGGGAGCAACCCGTTTATTTGCCTGGCTGAAGTTCTGCTCCCACACACTAATTAAGGTAGGAAGACTTGCAATCTCCCAGAAATATGGCCAGACGACTGCCACTGTATCCCCCTTGATGAGAAAGTACAAAATAAATTAAGGCAAGTAATTGGTGTGAAAATGTCTTAAAAAAATCCATGCTTAGGAAATATTTTGAGAGGTGCGAGGAGAATAGGGTACTATGGAGTATTCCCTGAAAAGATTTCACGGAGGCAGAAATGTCATTTTACTTTTTGCTGGGCCGCCAGACTGTAGAGCAGCAGCTATGCATAGTCGATGCTTAAGCAAAGTTTTTAAATGAAGGAGTGAAAGATGGGATTCCTTCCCCTGCCGAAGGCAGATAATGCCAGTATTTTTGAAACGCTGAGAAAAGCAAGCAGGTCCAAGTTGCCTTCTCTAACCACTGTTTCCTCAAAGGCATCAGCCAAAGGGAGAACTCAGGCTGTCAGATGTATGTCATGAGGCTCTGAATACAAGAGATGAGCTAAGGTTTGGACCCCTGGTAAGAAACCAGTCCGCTCTCGAAGGGTGATTTACCGGGTTTGTTTCTAGATTAGCTTGACTGAAAGACCCAGGAGTCCACAGCAGATGGTGAGGAGTGAAGGCTGGGGTCGAGGTGGGGAGTTTAATCTAAAGGTTCTTTTAGGTTCCGGGCTGGAACTTCCTTGAGCGGCCGGTGATGATGTGCAGAAAGTGGCTGTGTAGACAGGAGCCTGGTACACATTCTGGGCAGAGAGTAGCAGAGCCAGGATGACACGTGGCCCGAGGGAGGAAGTAAGGGCAAATTGTTTCATAACTTTTCAATTCTAGTGCAACTCAAGATTATTTTCTGCACTTTTCTGTTGTTAAACGATAAGAGTTTGAGCAAAATTCAGTTCAAATCAGGCAGCACCAAACAGGAAGTAGCTAGCAACGCTCCACCCACAGGAACTTGGAGAGACTTTTATAGAGAAAACAAAACAGGAAGCAAAGTAAGGACATTCTTGATTGGCTGTAGCTTAAAGCCTAGTTGGCCGTTCGTGATTGGTTAGCCTCTGGTTTCCATTTTGTAAGCTTGAGGCATTTTTAGGCTTAGATTTCAGTTTTCTTCCATAGCTGCCAAGGCACTGAGTCTAAAGGCTTCACTAAATTATTTTAACAACTATTAGTGATAGAACTTTTTATGCTTTCAATTGATTCATTACAAATAAATGTTGAACTCCTACTTTATGTTATGCACTACTCTTTATGCTAAGACATAAAACAATGGACAAATAAAATCTGTGCTCTCAGGACTTATATTTGCATGGGGAAAGGAGGGGAAGCAGATAATGGACAAGAAAATAAATTTTACATATATGTGTGTATATATATATATATATGTATATAAGTACAACATGGTAAGTAAAGGGGGACAAGGGGAAAAGAAAAGGTCAGCAATTGGATTTGACTGCAGTTTTATGACAAGTGATCAGAGAAAGACTCACCAATAAAGTAAGTCATTAAGAAGTCATTAGCAGAGATATTTAAGTCATGAGACTGGATGAAATAACCCAAGAAGTGTATATAAAAATAACAAATTTAATTTTTAATTTTTTTCTTTTTTATACTTACTTCAAGAGATTTCTGCTCTTTGCAACCAAACAAGTTTGAATTAAAAGAAGAATTGTTACAGGAAGTAGCCAGAAGTCCCTGATGCCACTTTGTTCCCAATTCTGGATCTTAGAATGAATGCCCAGCTATGTTTTGCCTCTCTCCTTTCATTAACTCCCCTTTATTTGAATTAGATTGGTTGGGTTTCCCTCAACTATCACCCTTTATGAAACAAACTTAATAATAAATTTGGCTTCAAACAACACTGCACTTGTTTGGTCCTCTTAAAAACTCTTTGTATCCCTCTGCACAATTAGAACGAACATAAATATTGCCATTTGGCTAGGCCCCTAAAACTAGTTTTGTAGTAATTTTATTTTGATCTTCTTTTAAAACGATTAAGGCAGAGATGACAATAAGCCATTACAAATAAATTATTTCCTTAAGTAGTGAAATATATAATAATGTCTACTTTCAGTCTGTAGAAAATAATGTTAAAGCAAGCAGAATGTCGGCCATACTTTAACAACCTTCTGTACTGGCTGACTGAAGAATTCTCTGGAGACAGGCTGTCAAATATATCAAACAAATGACTCAGAAATTGTTGCCTGCTGTAGCTGAAGCCTTCCGATATATTTTTCTAGTACTTTGTAGAATCAGAGACCTTTCTGTGTCCAACCAAATTTTTTTTTCTCCTTCATTAAAAAATTTAGTTCTGGTTTGTTTATTCTTGAAACAGACAAAATAATACTCCTTACTTCGTTGAAACCGTTAATGATTTTCCCCCAAAGGCTTAAAAGTAGATGGCCAGGATAATGAGCAAAAACCAACTTAAATACACTTCGATTTTATTTTTTCTCTAAAATATTAGGCATATTTTTCACCTGTTCAATGTGAGAATTTTGATTATTATTTTGACGCAGCAAAAATCTGAATTCCAGGCTAATCATCAATAAGTTCTATTGACTTGTCACTTTAAACAGACCACTGTGCTAGAGAGTTATAAAGACTCTCGCAGGAGGGGAGGTTAACACTATACTAGCGACTATGCCCTAGGTAAGCCTAAAATCTAATACTTGTGAAACTGGGAGATCACACTGAAGTACCAGAGATGTATCAGTATAATGTTGACAGTTAGACTGTAGGAGAAGGAGAGGGCCACGTGGCCTGGAGAATTCATGGAAAGCTTCTCAAAGGAGAAAAGTCTAACAGGGGCCTTTTTAGAGGTTATGATAAAAAAATTGTTCTGATTCCCTTCAATGTTCCATTTAACAAACATTTATTGAGTATCCACCATGCAGAAAGTATCTTGCAACATCACAGGAAAGCACAGACTTCATAAACTCGAATAAGACCTTGCCTCTGACCTCCAATGATGGCAGAACTCCTGGGAGTAGGAACCACTGTTTATGCAAAGACCAGGCAGACGAAGGAGGAGGGCCATGAGCTTCAATGGGATTAGTCTCAGGTTTCCTTCCTAAAGCATTTTTATTAAGGGAACTCTTCCTTTAAAATCTGTTCTAATGATGCTGTTGATGAGAGAAAACGGTATGGCATTTACTAATAGAGCCAATGGGATGGACCGATTTTTAAGCCTGTTTCCCCCCACCGCCACCTCCCCAAATTAGACAAAAAACCTAAGTGGTGAAATACAGAGAAAATGTTAAGTGAACTATTGTACATACAATGGATTATCACGCTTTCATTTTTTATTGTACTATGCCCATCCCATAGCAACACAGGAGTATAAACACAGACATATCAATATTGACTGTTATCAGGAGGGACAGGAAACCAGACAGGCAACACTTGTGTAAACCGAACAAAATCTACTTATCTACATCATATAGAAATAGTTTGGCCCTGTAAAGATACCCAGCAGAAAGTTCCGCAGTATATTTTAGGATGATGCAAACTTCCTGCGCCCCCAAATCTCACCAATTGGGCACAAGAGAATGGATAACAATATCTAGACTGAAAATGTTACATCAGAAGTTCCCAATGAGATACCATAATGCTAAAGATCTGTATGATTTTGTAAAGTATTTTTCATAATCTCTTAAATTCTTCTAACTTCCCTAGATGTGAGAAATTAGGGAAACAAAGAATTGGGAGAATTTTGTCAACTTTGCATTTGTTTTTGGAGAAACAATCATTTAAACAGAACACGTCTGTTTCTAATGATCTGATAATACTGCCCTGAAGGACAAGAAAGACAATTTTCCAAAAGCAAGTGCATAATTCAGGTGATTATGGTATCTGAAAAATACTGAAAAGCATTTTATCCTGTGATAACTATATGGATAATTCTGATATGGCAAAAATAAAAACATAAAACATTTAATTTTTCATCATCCATGTATGCTTAAGTAAAACAAGGTAAAAAGAAATCATTGATGTAGGTTTCTAAGAGACATCCAAAACATTTAGAACTGCTCAAAATGTTTCTGTGTAACATTCTGATATTCTATTAATGACATTTTTTTAAGTCTGAGATTTGTATAATCTATCCTTCAGCTTTCTGTTTAGTTCATTTCCTAAGATTTTAAGTCCAGTGGGCAGGTTCAATTATATTTAGTTCCCCATGTACAAGAAAATTCTCTAATCTAAAAGGATTGACAATGCTCATTTCAAAGCTGGAAATCAAAATGTAATTTAATCATTTATTTTCAGATTGATTAGTTGTCTACTGGAACAGTCAACAAAAGATGGCTAATTACAAAAGATTGAGATAGAAAGGGTGCTATTTACACATAAATAGTGTTTCCAAAATGGGAAATCCAGGGGGAAAAAAATCACAGGGCTTAAAAGAGGACTGCAGAGGACTGAGTCAAGTCCTCCCCCTTTCATTGTGAAAGTTATGATTAAAAAAAAAAAATTGCTCACTACCTTAGCTGGAAAAGGTACTTGGACACAGGTAAACAGCTGCAGCACAGGGATTTTTATTCTGCTGAGCCTCCTGTAGTCTAAGGGTAGGAGGCAGAGACTTGAGTAAACCCTGTTTGTGTTTGGAATGCGGATACTAACAGCCTTTTTTGGTGTGCAAGGGCCAGGAGTATTTGGATATCATGTTGATCCTGGGGCATCTTGAGAAGGAACTGAGGAAAAGGTATGAAGTCTGGTACTAAAGTACAGATGCAGGCAGACGGCCAGTGGATGGCGGGGGAAGATGGCTCCAGGCCAGGCACTTCCCTTGGAAGGAACTTAACCCTCACCTGCATCTCAGCAAGCAGGCTTGCACCTGGAGAGAAGGCAGGATCGTGGGCGAAAGCTCTAGTTCAGATTCCACATATAAATGATATCATATGATATTTGTCTTTCTCTGACTTACTTCACTCAGTATGATAATTTCTAGGTCCATCCATGCTGCTGCAAATGGCATTATCTCATTCTTTTTAATGGCTGAGTAATATTCCATTGTATAACTAATAAGGACCCTACTGTATAGCACAGGGAACTCTACTCAATACTCTGTTATGGCCTATATGGGAAAAGAATCTAAAAAGACTGGATATATGTATTCACTTTGCTGTTTACTTGAAACTAACACAACACTGTAAATCAACTATACTCCAATAAAAATTTAAAAACAGGGCTTCCCTGGTGGCGCAATGGTTGAGAGTCCGCCTGTCGATACAGGGGACATGGGTTTGTGCCCCAGTCCACGAAGATCCCACATGCCGCAGAGCGGCTGGGCCCGTGAGTCATGGCCGCTGAGCCTGCGCGTCTGGAGCCTGTGCTCCGCAATGGGAGAGGCCACAGCAGTGAGAGCCCCATGTACCGCAAAAAAAAAAAAAAAATTAAAAACAAACAGAAAAAAGCTCTAGTTCATGACCTGTTCCCCACCCTGAGAAGCATGCTTTCTGCAACCCGACTTCATGTAACAGTGACGTTCTCTGTCCACTGTGACAGAGCACGGTCACAGCTCTGCAGTGCTGGCACACAACCACAGTGCTGCAATTCCCATTACAACAAAAAGCAGATTTTCACCTCTACCAGGAATCACGGTGTGAACAGTGCAAAGAGCAGAGTTCCACCTGCTTGAGGGCAACTGAGTGCGTCTGTCAGCGATGGGGCTGCGGAGCCTGGCGTACGTAGCCTCGGGGTTGAGGGAAGGAAGTGTGTCCGGTGCCATCGTCCAGTCTAACCTTTTGGAGTTGGGATGGACTTTGTGGGAGGTCCTACTCCATTTCTTCCCAGACAAGCGTATCACAGTGCTCTTCTTAATTCTCCAGAATTCTTTACAATAGCGGTGCAGCCAGAGTTATCCTGTTGCACCGACTCTGGGTGGTTTGTCACCTCTTCATAACCCCTCATCCTAATTATTGGGCCCTAAGGGTCAGCCAGTCTAGACTGGCCCGAAAGATAAAATCATACAACCAAAGTTTTTAACAAATGGTGAATCTGCACAATTCTCCATGTTTTGTTTCCTTGTCGGTTTTTGTCACCTGTGCACATAAAGCTTCATGCATAGCTTTACACCAGAGAAATTCACAAGGCCCTTGTGTGTATAGATCAGTTTTTAAATCTGTATGGCTATTCAGCTATTCAAGGGCTATTTAGCCCTTTTAATGTAAATGTGGTTAGTGAAATTGAGGAATGAGATTATTTTATTTAATATAAATTTAAATAGCCCCATGTGACTATTGGCTACTGTTTAGACAACATAGGTTCATAAGATAAAGGAAAAATGATTATTTTATTTAAATCTGTAACTTAAGACTCTCATTTTTGTCAGTATAAAATGTCTTCCTCACCAAGCTACCAATGAGAGGCTGGCTTACAGTTACAGCAAACTGCTAAGTGTTGTTATACACAAAATTCTCCACTAGGTGCTGGTATCTCCTCTCCTACTGAGCGACTGGTAAAAAAAAAGGAAAAAAGAATGGACCCTGATGTGGGCAGAAGAAGAATAAGCAAACAGTAATGATTAAAGGCCATTTTATCTGGAAAATATTAGCCTCTGATTAATTGTGAGTTGGCTAAGTCACAACCCAAGACCCCCAAAAGTCTCATTTAGTCACTTTGAAGCAATTTATTGCTTATCCAAGTGGTGAAATATTTTTATCAAATACTGGAAAGCATGGAGAGTTAGATCATATTGATAGATTTTGTTTTGTTCTTTTCCTGTACTTTAACTTTTGTTCACATAAAGTTATCATCTACAACTATCTGAAGTCTTCTTCTAGTCTCTAATAAATGCTGATGGAGACAGATGTGTCAATAATATGTACATTCTACCATTTTGATGAGCAACTTTCTTCTCCATGACAGCTAATGTTGACCACTTTACAAATTATGACTACTTTTTTTTTTTTTTTTTTTTTTGCGGTACGCGGGCCTCTCACTGCTGTGGCCTCTCCCGCCGCGGAGCACAGGCTCCGGACGCACAGGCTCAGCGGCCATGGCTCACAGGGTCAGCCGCTCCGCGGCACGTGGGATCCTCCCGGACCGGGGCACGAACCCGCGTCTCCTGCATCGGCAGGCGGACCCTCAACCACTGCGCCACCAGGGAAGCCCATGACTCTACATTTTTAATTTTCTTTGCAGAATGCAAAATGTGATCTCCACTTTTAGCATCAAGACGATTTTTTTTTTTCCGGTTCGTGGGCCTCTCACCGTTGTGGCCTCTCCCGTTGCGGAGCACAGGCTCCGGACGCGCAGGCTCAGTGGCCACGGCGCACGGACCCAGCCGCTCCGCGGCATGTGGGATCTTCCCGGACCGGGACACGAACCCGCGTCCCCTGCATCGGCAGGTGGACTCTCAACCACTGCGCCACCAGGGAAGCCCCAGGACCATTTCTGATGGATGTAAATGGTGGCCAACAGAATGCGACTCAGAAGGAAAGATTGACAGTCGCCATCAGTTCCCTGATTTACGGACTATTTCACTCTCCTGATCAACTTGAAGAAAAAAGAAGCACTTAGCACTTAAGATATTATCAATGACAACTTGCCATTTTCTATGTGGATTAAAATAGTGTGAAGGTAGTTTCATGCCTGAGTCATACTCTGATTATCACATATTCCTGACATCCTACTGGGAGGCATAGGTAAGGATGTATACTACATTTTAGGATTTGTTCAATTTTAGTTGATGAACAACAGATTATGAGACTAGCTTTAACAAGTTCTGTTATGCCTTATCCACATCACCCAATTTGGTAACAGTAGTATAAAATATGTCATTTTGAGGGCACAAGAATTATTGGCACTCTCGCATGTAAGACAGTAAAGAGCTTTCTCCCTCTCTATGCAGTAAAAAAAGAATGTATTGGTTAAAAATCCAGGATAAATCACATGTACCTGCCTTTTACCTTCAGTGCATCTTATATTTGTAATGGGCAGTAGCAACATTATAAAAACTTTATGAAAAGACCATGGATGACTTCTGAATGGAATCACCTGTGAAATTAATCTTTACACGCACCAGTCCCCAATCCTATTTAGTTGCACTTAAACCTACATCTTGTAGTTACTTAAAAATGTATTTTTTTAAGAAAAAAAATGCTGCTACTTTCAATTGATACAAAATTGGATTAAATTTTCCAAGAGTTTGTTTCAAATATGTACATATTTAGAAATAATGTTTATGAGCACTAAAATGTATGATTCTTATCAGATCTGTTTTACTCTTCAACGGTAAGTTATAGCTGTGATATATTTACATATTATTTATATTTTTACTTTTTTATATTTTTTATTTTTTATATTTTTATATTTTTTATATATTTTTATATTTTTTATATTTACATTTTTACATTACATATTTATATTTTTACATTGCTTTTGTAAAGTGTGCTTTACAAAAACACACTCATCTTTCTAAAAACTCCACTATGTGAGGACAATCACTTCCCCACTGCTGTGGACAGAACCGTGTCTCCCAAAATTCATGCTGAATCCTTAATCCCTAATGTGACTGTATTTGGAAGATGGGACTTTTAAAAAGGAAATTAAAGTTAAATGAAGTCATAAGGTGAAGGGCCCTCATCCAATAGGACTGGTGTCCTCATAAGAAGAGAGCACAAGGACACACCTTCTACAAGCTTGGAAAAAAGCCTTCACCAAAATCCGACCACACTGGCAACTTGATCTTGGATTTCCAGCCTCCAGATCAACCACTACAATATGTTGTAAAAATAAAGCGACTTATTGCTCAAAAGAGTAAGATAAAACATGTCAGATGTCCTCAGTATACATGCATATGAGTGAATGGTGCCCTATATAGTTATATAGCATACAGTGTAAAACGGCAAGCCAAGATGGGGTTTTCCTTCTAGAAACAAAGACTGGTAGAAGACATGGAACAAACTCAGGATCATGAACGAAATAGATTCTATAAATATCAGTCTCTAGCATTACACATTGAACAGATGGAGTATATGTAACACCAATATCCAATTGAGTGCAAAACTTACTATTCAGAGTAAAAATTAGTTACTCAGTAAACGAAAATCATACACACCATATTGTTAGCGTACATGAAAGTCGAATTTGTAGATCTATAATGTGCATGTATCTAAACATCTAGAAAATCCAAAACATTCATCTGGCAAGAATATCACCTAAGGGTTTCACGTTACCATATTTCACTTAGAAATTTAACAACACTATCACTTACTTGGAAGATAAATATAAACAAATGATTTTTACCTCGGTATTCAATAACTTCTAAAGATCCTTAATCTTAATTGATGAATTCACTTTTTAGTTAAATAAATTCCCTTTAACAGCAACTGTGTGGCATTATTTATTAGTACAGTTCATACCGTAAATCTTATCCTCAATCACTGTCCAACAGATAAGATTAAAGACGTACGAAAAAAATCTGTCTGTGACCTGAGGGAGCTGCTGTTCCAGACTGAAAGCATCACTGACACAGGGTCCTGTGCGAGGCTCTTCCCCCTGCCCTGCCCTGGAATGCTGGTGGCCACATGGTTCCAGCCTCCCCTGTATCTTCTCACTCCACCCCTTCCCATATCACCATGACATAGAGACCCCCCCTATCGGCATCGCTAAGTTTCCTCTTCCTCCCAGGATCCAGAAGGCCAGTTCTCATGCTGACCAAAAATGCAGCATTTCATAGAAATATTAATTCCAAACTGTTCCATACCAAACTCATTAACTTCCTCTTGTCTCAAAACAGCGTTCTGTTTTTTCCAGTAGAGACGACCTGACGACCAAACAAGATAAATGACTTTGTCAGCATCGTCTTTGGTTTTCTGCTCTTTATTCTTCCACAATTCAATTCTGAAAACTCTCCTTTTCATTCCCTTTGTTCCATCCCTGAGTACACTTGACCAACTGTAAACGTTTACCTTCAGTAAATCTTCCTACCTGTAACCAATTGTCCTGTTAAACAACTGAGTGTTTTCCAAGTTTTTGAAGTATTACCTTTCCACTTTCAAATGCTCAAGGCCAGAAGCTTACAACTTTTTAGCATGGCATTTAAGGAATTCTTCCATCCAACATTACTCCAAGGTTTTAATGTTGTCTCCTGTTTCCACCTACTCCATTCCTTCCCAATAAACCTGGTGCTTGTCCATTCCAAGTATGTGCCTGTGTTTGTACTGTTTTAGAAATGTCTGTCCCCTTCTCTGTGAAACCTCTTCTCTAGCCCCCAAACACATGTGATTCCAGGGCACAAAAGAGTTGACAGACATCACAGGCTCTCAGATCACAGTAGCTGGTATATGTAGCTGGTACTCTAACCGGATTGGGAATTTTTAAGAACCCTATGTAGTTTCTTTCCCCCAATTCCTAACGCATGACTTAACGCAAGGCAAATGCTTTTTAAGCATGTGTTAAAACGATTTTAATTTAATTTAACATCAAACAATTTGAGTTCTAAAAAAGCACAACACATGTATTTGCAACCACTCCCTAACTTCCCAAATTCTGTATAAATATTTGTGGCTTTATTTTTTGCATCTCACTGCACTGGCCTAATCGTTAAGCCTTTTAAGTTAAATATTCTCAAAGACTGGTCATGGATATGGGTTGCTATGGTAACGTGGTCCTGCAGATATCTAGTGCTCTTAAAACTTCATGAGTTTTCTGAATGTAAGAACCCTGGAATAAGCATAACCTTTACACTTTAGGTGCAACTATATACTTTTGAAAGTGATGTCTAAAGGAAAAAATAAAGATAAACTCATATTCACTTAAGAATAGTATTCTATGTAAGAAGCTTAGGGCCCATAGTTATCATGGGAATAGGATCTGACCCTACTGACTCTATGTACCTATTTTGAAAATACATATATATTTGTCTGACAATTTCTCACTGGAAAGATGCTAAGCAATGCAAAATCATTATCACTAATAAATAAGATCTTCTGAGATTTATATACGTACTGTGTTACATCACAGCAAAATTATATATTATCAAAACGTCATCTTCCATTTAATACTATCTGTAGGCCAAGAACTATGCTTTCATACAGCTAATTACTAAATCACAGTACTTTTGTGGTTTACCACTTATAAACCTCATTTGATATAAGCAATCACTAAATAAAAAATAAAGACCTAACTTAAGAAATCTAATATTGTAAATTTCAAAGGTCTTTAACATAATTACACTTGATTATTCATACTTTTATTTAGCTGAGTGTATCTCTGTAACTATGTTCTTTAAGTTAGTGAATTCACCCAAAATATGTCTCATGAATGCTTTATTTCAAGGCTATTTTATTCTCAGGGACATACAATTTTAAGCTGCTATATATCAATGCCTCCAGATAACAAGATAAAGAATTAACAAGCTATTTAAATAAAAATTGTGCTTATGAGTGGTTAAAGATATTGTTATTCATAAACATGCTAAATTTTGGATTTTTTCTTAGAGTTTTGTTTAGGTTATATTAACAGTAAAAAGAACTCAATATATCTTGAAAAATGCAACAGATTTTTTCCCATAGACATAATACCTCGCATAAAATTATGAAGTAACAATATAAACTCAAAGAATAAAAGATTTTTCTTTGTATTCATCCATTCTAATGAGTGAGTGGCAGTCATACATTGCTTTGTTTCTCATTACCCTATGGCTTTGGTCATAAACTCCTACTTTCAAGTGTAGAAGACAGTAGCAACTGACCACAACAATCTATTTGTGATTGAATTATTACTCATTTTTCCCTAAGTAGTTGTTACAGGAAACTGCCGGCTTCATGAAGAAAGCTCAGAAGTTGCATAAGCTAAGAGGAACAAAGATTGTGTGCTGTCTGTTACAAGCTGGTTTGCAATGGTCAACAAGCTGACCAGTTAGAGAGCAAAGAAAAGATATCTGTCCCATATGCACGAAAGTTACTCAGCTTCTTCCCTGAGGACAAATCACTGTGTAGCCAAGTTAAAGGCTCTACATCCAAAATGTTTTTTTATCAATAAAAAGTATACTACTAAGTCACTAATTCAAATTTTCATACACTCCTTCCTTGAAAAATGTAAAGAAAAAATACTTCATAATTACAGATTATTTAGAATTCTGAACGAGCACCTTCACTGAGTACCAAAGGCTTGAAATTTATTCTTACAAAACTACATTTGGACAAATCTCAACTCTCCTCAAGTTGTTTTTCCCCTTATATGGATCATTAATGTCTCACTTTGCTGTCCACATCTGCATCTATATCTCTATCTTTATACCTATACCTATGTGTGTATCTACATCTAAATCCATACCATTTCTCTGTGTACATGCATATGTATTTATTTGAAAACATGGTTTGAAATATATATGATCTGAAAATACATTTAATAAACCATGTCAGAAGCTTCTCGTGAATAGTTTATGAAACACCAAATCATTATTATAAAGGTTTATAAAATTATAAAATGAAGACTTTTAAAATATAATGCTTTTTAAACACATATGCGTGTTGTAATAGTTTACACTAACAATCCATTTAGCTAGAAATCAGTCTCTCAAATAAGGCCAAGCTGGAAAATATTCATGAAGCGAAGGTGTTCAGTTCATAACGTTTGCTGTTGTGGAACAACAAAAGCTAAAATAAGACCACAATCCAGCGCTGAGATGACCAAAACTAAAGCAGATGTATAAGAGGCAAAGTACTTATGGAAGTGGAAGGGGGCTACCCTGCAATCCTCCTCAAACCAACCAGGCATATTTAAAGATTCAGTCTGGTAGTCATCTGGCTAGAAGTTAAATTACTCATCTTACAGCATCCTCCCAGCTCATTCTCTACATTACATGTTGGAGATCAGTATCTACTAGCTAACATCATCCAGACTTAGTCTAGTCCTCTGGCTAAGGACTAATCTAGTCCTCTGAGTAAGGACTAATGCATCTTTGGCATTTTTTTCAGTTGTTCTCTAAAGAATGCTCCTTTTTATCAGGGTCAGAGAACACGTAACAGATTTTCTGTAACAGCAACCAAGCAGATTCTAAACCAAGACAATTTGGCAATTATTACTAAGTATTTACCATTAGCTAACACCAACACAAAGGTATTTCACAGGACGATGGTTAAATGGAATGAATCTAGAGCTTTCTATGCTCTTTGATTTCACTTTCAACTTTTCAAAACAGGTAAGCAAACCAAAAGCCAGAGTATCACCCTACCCCCATGAGCTCAAGCCCAGTTATAAATAAATATTGAAAATATACTTCGGCTTAGTGTAGATTTATTCATTGACCCATGTAAAGACTCATCCATATAAAATAATGGTATCACTGGTTGATGTGTGTAGATATATATCAGCAAGTTATCTTTCTACTAGGGAATCCATCAAGAGAACACTGCCACTACAATCAAGAGCTTATAACATCAGTGAAATCACTGCTTGGTTTTGACAAAATCACCTGCTTAAATTTTTCAACACCTAATTAACACCTTTGATCAATGCCATTTTACTATATTAGTGCATCATTCCGCAAATGCTAATGATATATTAAATGTGCCTGATCAATATTAAAGTAGTGAGTTGTAATCTACTTCAACTAAAAGTAATGGTATTATTTTAAGTCTTTACAGCTCTGTATCCACTGCTTCATGGACTGCACTGTGTGATCTGCGAGATTCTCTTTCACAAACACTGCAAAGAACTGTACTCAGCGAACAAAACTGCATTATATCATCAAAAATACGTGGTTTTAAAATGCCAATACTTTTACCCTTAAAAATCAATATTTGGAAGACAAAGCAGAGTGTCTGAAGAAGAAGTGTGCCCTGTGACTTAAGAATACTTTGCCTTTTTTTAAAGGAGAAGGTTTTGGCACTGGATGAGAAAGATCACAGAGAAGTGAGCAGGTCTATTTGAACAAGGAATCTCAGATCCCCTGGGAAGGGAAATTATGAATGCCTTATTTCTGAGATTCAAAGTCAGCGAAACCTTTCAGAGTAGATCTGGTGGCACCAATCACGGACCAATGGCTAAGAAGAAATGGGGTTGACATGGTAAAATCACCATGAGAAGAAAAGTGATGGATCCGAAGAGCTTGCCTGCCCTGTAATGAATGAGAATGGGTGAAAGAGCACAGTGGTTTGGGGAGATCCGATAAAGCAAACGCTGAAACCTGTTTCCACTGGATCACTGCAATGGCAGGCTTGCTCCCCACCCCGGCTCCACCTTTGCTCCTAGACTGAAGCATGGTGGGCTGGTGGGAGACACGGAAAGGTCATCTTCGCTTGCCTTTGAAAACAAATGCTGCTTTGGGATGGCTACATAACAGTAAGAGACAAAGCCCTAGTCATCATTTTGCTAGAACAAGTTGTGAACAATCTTTTCAGTATTTCCAGGTTTCCAGGAAACCACAGCAAAGTGCCAACAAGAAGTTTTTGTCACTTTTGATAGATTCTCCCAACCTCAAAGACAGCTGGCTTATCAGAGCTCTAATTTCAGTGGTTCAAATGGAAACAGGACTGTCCTTAAAAAAACAGAAGAAAACAACACATTCTTAGGGGGAATATGCTGGACTCCCTTCTAATACAGTAGGGAGGGCCTAAATTGTTCTTGACTTATTGACTGGCCACTTTTTGCAAATGTAAATTATAAAGCCATGTGTTCCAGTTCAATTGATAAATCTACTGCCTGACCTAAACCCTAGCCCAGGGAGTAATTAAGATGTGCCATAGTGAGTTCCATCTAAGATATAGACCAACTTCTCTTTCCTCGCCTGTATATCAGCAACCCAGTGTCCTCCAATAATTAAGATCAATTATCCCAGGCAGTAGAATGACTTCCTTCTCTGCTTATTTGGTCAGCCATGTGAGGGGCCCAAAATGGCTGGGAAGCTGTTTCAAATTCCAGTTCAGCAGAACCACGGCTCTGTTCTTGGGTAACAGCATGTGTCCCTTGAGCAACAGGACCTTCAAGCTGCTGAGGCCAGAGTTGCTACTACAAGGAGGAAAAGGTCCTCCTGATTTAACAGTGACAAGGGCCACTTCCACTTCCACTATTTTCCCCTGCATCTGTGAGTTCTGATTATGGGAAGAGAAAGTGGGAGGGAGATGGGGAAGGGGGGAAGGGAGAAACAGGGAGAGAAGCAATAAAATCCAGTCTTTTCGTACCTTAACCCCATGATTTATGCTGTGCAAACCCACCACGCAAATCCAATAGTTAGGAGGAATTTACCATGTCCAGCCCACTCTGTAGAAGAGATTATACAAGGCATGAATTCGCAGAGGAAATGATCCTTAAGAGTTGTTTTGGAGGCTGCCTACCACAGAGGGGATCACAGTAATGAAACTGCCATCTACAGACTGGTCCGCTCACAGTGAGACTTGGGATAAGCTTCTTTGCCAGGCAGGGTACCCATCAGTAGCAGCTGCCAGACCAGCTTTGAAAAAAGGAAATGTTCAAGGGCCCATTGAAAGACACCTGAATGGCCAGGGAGGGAAGTTGATGAATGGCCAGGGAAGGAAGTTGACTGGTATGTACAATGGGTCATCTTGTCTACCTAATATGTGAAAGCTTACTGTTACTGTCAATATCCTCTGGTAGACATTTTTGTGGGATGCAAATAGTTGCATACTCTATTTCCATTTCAAAATATATACCTTTCTCTTAGAGGTCTGTCATGAACTTTTCAGTCTTTTTTTTTTTTTTTCCTAAGTCTTCATCCAGACAGCCAATCATTGCTCAAGGATGGATGTATATTCTTGCCTCAGGCCATTTCTCATCCCACCCATGGTGGACCAACGTACTACCCAAAGTTCTACTCATGGCAATTCTCTTCATCAATGTGGTACTGGGTCAATCTGAGTGAGGCTCTAATTCTATAGCATTCCAATTTTAACTGGTACCAACTTACCCTGTAAATACTTTAACTGACCATTATCAGGTTATAGCAACCTCCTTCATGGTTCACCTCTGTAGACAGAGAGAGAAGCAGTAAAATAGGGTGAGCAAGTGCCATGAACGTCGGAGCCACCTGCCCTTTATGTTGCTTACGTGCACCTTCCAGCCCTGCCAGGAGCCAGTCTCATATACAGCATTTCCAATTTATAATGGGACGTGAATGTCTCGATATGTCACGTCACTGCCAGTCCTGACAGGAAGAAGTTCGGGCGTCTCTGAGAGAGGTGCTAACATGAGGTGTGCTGTTAGCTCACAGCTTTCCACACACGTGCCTTGGGATCTGCGACAGCGCTCACGCCAAAGCCATGCTCTCCGTGGGCTGATCCCAGCCCCTACTGAGCACAGCAGGGGCTCTATAGCTGAGCCATTTCGGTCCCATGCTGACCTCCTCTAATGAAGTCTTTGCCCTGGACCTCCTTCAGCCTGGACAACACTTTCTCAAAACTTCCCCGCATGCTGGGGCTACTCCTGCTGCCGTCTGTGCCTCCTTCCAGAGCTATCACACTGTTACCGTGGTCTAAACGTTCTCCCTGCTTACTCCCGGCTCCCTCTTCCCTCTGCCCTTGTGAGTCTTTGCCCCAGTAAATCATCTGCGTTTCTAATTTTGTCTTGCCCTCTGCTTCTCAGAGGACCTGAATTGGCATTAGCAGCATAGTTACTTGGTGTCCCATGGTCAGAGCTGCTCAACCTCTACTGGTGCTCAGTAGCAAGTCAAGAGAGCTTTTCAAACAGGACGGTGTGGCCTTACTTCAAAACCCTAGGAACCTGTACCTAATAGGCTTCTACTGAGAAAAACTGGGACTTGCCACGTGTTCCATACTGCTTCTCTCTCACTGTCACACCCAAAAGCATCAGTGCAGTGTGCCATCTGGGCCATGGTACCTACACTCCAATAGTTTGTGCCTACACTTCAGGCCATGTGGTCTGTTCCTAATCAGGCTACTGGGTTATCTGGTAATTGGGTTATGCTGTGTGTGAATGTGCAGAATTTGCCTCTTGCCTTACAGAGGTATAACTGATGTGTGCAAGACCAGTGGACCCCTAGAAACGTCACCAATAAAGCAACATCTCAGGATGTACATTGCACCTGTCGGCATGCGTCTTTTTAAGGCAACCACAGTACTTGCTACTTCCTGCTCGCTAGGCCCAAGTAGCTTAATCTTATTATATAAAAAACGGACGTTCACAGGGATTTCAAAACCATCAAGATATCTCTGGACTTTCTGATGGCAGCAAGCAGAAGGGCGAACTCACCTCTGCAGCTGTTGAGAGCCTTGTCCCTTTCAGAAGCCAACTGCTCCTGCTTTCTTTAGTGGAAACAATGGCAGAAAAGAATTTGCTACATCAAGAGCTGAATGCCAGGTGCCAGAGGCTCTACTGATTTGCTAGCATACAGACAGCACGTGCCGAAGTCCGGCTCCACTTGATACCACCACGACTCGGTCTATTCTCCCTCATCCAGCTGGCTTTTGCTGTGTCCAAACAAGCAATTTAAAACTGGGACTGCGGTGGGAACATGGCAGGAAGTGAAACCCTGCACCTCAGCAGCCTCTGACAAGGACACCAATCTCTTCCTTTGCCTCAGAAGCATGGTATTGCTTTTGGCTTACTGCCCTGATGGAACACGGAAACACGCCCAAGGGCTCCTTGTCCATTTCTATCAGAATAGCTTCTATTCCAGGGGTCAAAGAACCAAGGAGGGTTTCTGTTGGTTTCTGACTATCTTTACACAAGATACTACAGAGTCATCATGACAATATGTAATGGCAATATCTTTTCTGGTCGTACAGGTGTTCTATTCTTGGAGCAAGAATTGTACTAACTCGGGCTTCCCTGGTGGCGCAGTGGTTGAGAGTCCGCCTGCCGATGCAGGCGGTCCTCCCGGTCCGGGAGGATCCCACATGCCGCGGAGCGGCTGGGCCCGTGAGCCATGGCCGCTGAGCCTGCGCGTCCGGAGCCTGTGCTCCGCACCAGGAGAGGCCACAACAGTGAGAGGCCCGCGTACCACACACACAAAAAAAAAAAAAAGAATTGTACTAACTGTCCATGATCCTTACACTGGGAATTAATCCTAGTTATAGACCTGGAGGCTATGAACGGTAGTGGAACAGGTAGCACAGACACCTGCCAGCCCTTATGAGGAATCTGCCCCAGGTACATCCATTACAGGAGATCTGATGTAAAAGACGGTTCCCCAGGCAGGATGTGGGGGACCTGCCTCTGCCACCAGGGGAGATGCAGGGTGTTTAGGGGAACAGAGTCCTCAGCCTCTGTGTTCTTGACATCTGCCAGCATCCCACTTCTCCCCACCTGTGTGGGGTGTGACCATTTACTTGACTCTGACTCTGCCATTCTCACTCTCAGGTCTCTGGTTTGACGCTGGGGTGTGTGTCCTGCAATTACAGGAGATGAAGGACTTCTCAGCAGCCATCATCCTTTCCAACAATTGACCTGCTTCCTTAGACCCTCACAGCTCTCATTTTCTCTCTTCCCCTGTCTGTGCGTGCTCTGTGCTCTATGGACTACTAGAAGTCAGGTCACTCTCCAATCTTTCCCATCAACATGGTCACCATAGCAACCAAGCGGCACTGTCACTGGTTCTCTGGACACCTGGCTCTCCAGCTGCATCGATACACCAACCTCAGGCCAGGACAGTGAGAATTCGAGAAACAGAGATGTCACTATGCTGGGTAATACCCTGGCTCTTTTATTCCAGTTAGAAGGTCATCCATGAGCTCTTCAAGTACGTGAACAACCCAATCGTAGCATTCAACTTTGAGAGTCAGTTTCCTGGTTTGTTCTGGCATTAATTACTGTATCAGTCAGTAGAAAAGCAGGAACACTACCTGTGCTAATGTAAGTCATTATTAATAAATGCACTATATTCATGGGTGTGGGTGGGATGTAGAGAACTGAAACTGGGTAATAATGCTAAAATCCTTTACTCTACTGGGCCTGATGTAGTGAGGGCAGGTAATCCTTCAGGCTACCTCGGGCCCAGGCTTCCTCGTGTATAAAACAGGAATAGTGACAACTAACGGCTCATAATTAGTTTGAAGAGTAAATGAGATGTTATTTGTAAAGTGCCTGGAAAGTACATAATAAACAACATATTTTAAGACCTCTAATCATAGTACAAATTTTAATGATTTCACTTCCTAAGGACCCAGCACTGCACTAAGGCATATAATCTCTGCTACAACCCTACGAGGTAGGTATTATTTGTATCCCCATTTTTCAGAAGAAGAAACAGGCTCTAAGAGGTTAAGGAACTTGCCCAAGATTACACAGTGAGTAACTGTCAGAGCTGGGATTTGAATCCAGGCTGTCTGCCTCCAGAACCCTTGTACCAATATGCTATATTACCTCTGATTCGGGTGAAGGACTCCCTTGCAAATTGTCTTGAGAGCCCATCCTCTTTCCAGCGTATTCTCTTTGTGGATGATCGAGCACATGTAACAGCTGAATGGAGGCCAGAGGGTAAGTGTGAGCTCACAGAACAAAACAGTTTGGAATGATTCTTGACTCATTTCTCCCACAACTTCATCTAATCCATTTTTAAAATTCTATTTTACAGCTGTGATATATCCAGAATTTTATCTATTCTTTTTTTTTTTTTTGACTTGTAACATTACTTAATTTTACTTGGCTTTTCTGTTCATACTTGCTTTAAATGAGTCCATCGCATTGTCCTGTGATTAGACAGACAATTCTAGAAGAAAGGCTATTGCATTTCTTGGAGTTGCTGACTTGATACACAACCAAAGCTGCCTGCCTATGGACAAACCTAGGAAGATAACAGATTTCCGTAGCCACATGAGCAGAAGCAGGCAGGTTATAGCTTCTGTGTACCATTCAAGCCACATAAAGGGGAGCGAGGGGCCCAAGAACTCAATGGAGATACAGCAAGTTAATTAAAACACATAGGATCTTATCTATGCTTAACCCCTACCTCAACTACTACCTCATTCCACCTGAACCAGTCTCCCAAATAATCTCCCTGCAGTTTATTCCTCAGGTAGTACTAGTATCTCTTCTGAACTCTTAGACAAATCATGTCACTGCTCTCTACAAAGTCTTTGAATAGCTCCCTATCTAATTCTCATTACCGTTCAGAAAACTCTAGTATACATGCCTCATCTCCCTCACCCTCCTCTCACTCCCTGCAAACACACTGCCTACCTTATGGTTCATCAGACACACCAAGCATATGACCACCTTGGGATCCCTCACTGGAGTATCCCCCTGAAATGTCCATATGGTTTCCTCCTTGACATCCCTCAGATCTGTGCTCAATTGTTGCTTTACCTGATCAACTTATCAATACTACAGTGAAAATTTTCCTCCTAATTTTTGCAAACTTATGGATAAGAAATTGTATTATATTAATCTTTAGCCAGGTTAAAGAATGTGTTTGGATATATGGCTTCAGTTCCAAAAGTTAATGTGCTTGGAAATCATCACTCCTGTCCTTACAACAAGAAAACTCTGGACAAGTGATAATCAGTGACTTTTTTGGACCCATTCAAGAAGGTTACAGGACAATCTGCTTCCCTAAATCTGCAGAGAAAGGAACATCCAGAGAACCACAGCTGATATCCATGTACCTGGACTTGAAACCACCAGAACTAAAAACCACTAGGAATGCTTAAATGGTACTTCTGACTAATTCGTGTACCAGCATGAAAGTGAAAAACTCCAGGGGTCCACAGTCTTGGGGTGGGGGGGTGCTCCCACACTTTTATGGGCTTTACCTCCTGGTTCTCATGATGAAGATTCAAAAAAAATTCCCTCATGGTTCTTATGGAAAGAGGAGAAGACTAATCATTATTAAGTAAACCCAGCACCTTGTCCACAACAAAGACCTACTTTCCAGTGGAAAGGACTTTCCCAGACCCTTATCTAGTTGGGGGAAGCTGGATAAGGCTCCCACTCCAGCCCCCTCTAGCCTTCTTGTCTAACCTAAGAGGGGGAAATAGAGTCAACAGGGTTTAGGGCTTCAAGAAAATAGATTAGGAATGCTGCAACCAGGAAAGGGAGTAGGGGGCAAGGTGGAAAACAGCTATACCATTGTAGAAATATCTTTTAGGACCACAAATCTAAAGACACAGAGCCATTAAAAGCCTAAAGACTAGAAAAATTCACAGCACTCCTCCTCTTGTACACCTTATGACCATACCAACAAGGCTTCAGCACAGTAAAAGTGAATTCCAGCTAAAGAGCTTCATTACACTGATTCTCTCTGAGGAGCAGTATTCAGGGAAACCCAGAGTCAAGAGAAGAAACAAAAACAAGGACACCACCAGAATTTGAAGACTCTGCCATCTACAGCTACAGAAACATTAAACGGGCCAACTTCTAGACAGATTAACATAAATCCTCACACTGAAGAACTATTTAAGTTCATATCACCCAATGCAAAATGTACACCTTTCAACAAAAAAATTACAAGCCATGCCAAAAGAAAAAACAGTCTGAAGAGACAAGGCAATCATCAGAACCAGAACCAGACATGACACATGTGTTGGAATTATCTTTCAGGGATAAATATGCTATGAATATGCAAAAGACTAATGGAAAAAGTAGCAAAAGCAGGCAGATAGTATCTGCAAAAAGATGGAAGTTATATGGAAGACTCAAAAGGAAATGCTCCAAGTCAGAGCACTATAACAGAAATGAAGAATGCCTTTGAAAGGCTCATCCTTGCTCTTGCCATGGCCAAGAATCAGAAATGTCACAGAAATGGGAGAGAGAAATTGAGAACACTCTAAGATTCTTGTACTACACGTGAAGCAGCACAATTGAAGTTGGATTAATATCAGTTTAAAATGTATATTTTAAACACTAAGGGAATCACTATTCTTCTCAAATAGGCATAGCTGGTACAGTAAGAGAGGAGATAAAAGGGACTTACACTAATGCTCAATTAAAGCCAGATAAGGTGGAAAATGGGGTTTAAGGCAAGTGGGAGACAAATAATAGAAAGATTTACAAATATGGTAGATATTAAACCAAGTATTTCAATAATCACTTCAAATGTGTATGGTCTAAGTGTGCCAATTAAAATACTGGTTCAAAAAGACCCCAAAATTTATGCAACAAAATGTTGTCTACAAGAAACCCACTTTATAAGAAGACTCCAATACGTTAGCAGTTAAGAAATGGAGAAAGATATACCATCCTAACACTAATAAAAAGAAAGGAGGAGTATCTATATTAGTGTAAGACAAAGTAGTCTTCAGAGCAGAAATACAAGCAGTGAGAAAGAGGGGGGTATTCTTGTATTAGTTTGCTAGAACTGTGTATGTCTTCTAGGGCTGCCATACACGACATAGGGTAGTTTAAACCACAGAAATTTTCTCATAGCTCTGGAGGCTGGGAAGTCCAAGATCAAGGTGCTGGCAGATTTAGTTCCTGGCAAGAGCCCTCTTCCCGGCTTGCAGGTAGGCACCTTCTTGCTGTGTCCTCACGTGGTGAGGGTAGAGAGAAAGCTTGCTTGCCGCTGTCTCTTCTTATAAGGACACCAACCCTATTGGCTCAGGAGTCCACCCTTACAACTTCATCTAACCTTCGTCATCTCCTTATAGCCTTATTTCCAACTACAGCCACACTGAGGGTTTCAGTTTCAACATACACATTTTGGAAGACACAATTCAGTCCATAGCGTATTAAGCATAACAAAATAGCACAGACAGGGCAGCTTAAACAGCAGAAATTCTGGAGGCTGGAAGACTGAGATAAAGATGTTGGCCGGTTTAGTTTCTCCTGAGGCTTTCTCTGTTGGGGCCATCTTCCCACTGTGTCCTCACATGGTCTTTCCTCTGTGTGTTTGCATCCCTCATGCATCTCTTTGGGTCCAAGTATCCTCTTCTTACAAGGACAGCAGTCAGATTGGATTAGGATCCACCTAATAGACCCCTTATGCATTAATCACCTCTTTAAAGGCCCTAACCCCCAATATAGTAACATTCTGGGGTACTGGAGGTTAGAGCTTCAACATGTGACCAAAATTACATAAGGAAAAAGGGGTCAATTCTCCAAGAAGACACAATCCTAAACTTGTATAGCCCTAACAACAGAACACCAAAATAAATGTGGCAAATAAAGCACTAAAAGGAACTTTGGTTCCCTGTGACCTAAAATAATAGATTTCTTATTTTTCCTAATAATCAAATTTAAAAATTGGGTTCTGATATCAGGGCATGTTGGTGTAACATATTAACACTTAGAAGTATACAGGCGTACCTCAGAGACATTCGCAGGTTCAGTTCAAGACCACCACAATAAAGTGAGCCACACAAATGTTTTGGTTTCCCAGTGTGTATAAAAGTTATGTTTACACTATATTGTAGTCTGTGAAGTAGGCAATAGCATTATGTCTACAGAAATAATGTACATAACTTACTTAAAAACACTTTATTGTTAGAAAAACGCTAACCATCATCTGAGGCTTCAGCAAGTCCTAGCAGTAACAAAGATCACTGATCACAGATCACCATTAAAACAAAACAATGAAAAAGTTTGAAATATTGTGAGAATTACCGAAATGTTATACTGAGATACAAAGTGAACAAACGCTGTTGGAAAATTGGCACCAATTGACTTACTCCATGCAAGATTGTAACAAATCTTCAATTTGTAAAAAAAATTAGAATCTTCTAAGTGCAATAAAGTAAAATACAATTAAAAAACAGGTATGCCTGTACTACAATCACATTTCTGATATTAGTGGCATAAAGGATCTATATATGCCTCAACCCTTTAGCCTCTTGAACCAAAGGAGGGTACTCCTTCAGCTTTTCTAAATAATCCCACTCTTTGTCCCACCAAAGTGACACCTCGAAATCTGAACACAGTCTGTGCTATTACACTCAATAACATCTCCTCCCACCTCCCATCTGATCACTCTCTATCCTGTAATACTGATTGATAGATTGATTTTTTTACATCTTTATTGGAGTATAATTGCTTTACAATGGTGTGTTAGTTTCTGCTTTATAACAAAGTGAATCAGTTATACATATACATATGTTCCCATATCCCCTCCCTCTTGCGTCTCCCTCCCTCCCACCCTCCCTATCCCACCCCTCTAGGTGGTCACAAAGCACCGAGCTGATCTCCCTGTGCTATGCGGCTGCTTCCCACTAGCTATCTATTTTACGTTTGATAGTGTATATATGTCCACGTCTCTCTCTCACTTTGTCACAGCTTACCCTTCCCCCTCCCCATATCCTCAAGTCCATTCTCTAGTAGGTCTGTGTCTTTATTCCTGTCTTACCCCTAGGTTCTTCATGACATTTTTTTCCCTTAGATTCCATATATATGCGTTAGCATACGGTATTTGTCTTTCTCTTTCTGACTTACTTCACCCTGTATGACACTTATCCCATGTGACACACTGCTATTTATTTTTACTACCCCACTCTAAAAGTTAAGCTTCCTGAGAACAGGCACTTGATCTATTTATTGTTATATCTGAGACCAAGATACTGTGTGGGATAATTAAAATTGAATGAATGACTCATGAATTTTCTACACTGTCTGGAGATATGCTTTTGTGATAGTGTTTTTGTGTTAGTGTTTTTCTTTTTATGTCATATGAAGACCAGCATGCTATCTGTAATTCTATTATGCAGTTATGCTACAGGGGATTTAAAACATCACAATCAGGAAGAATCACTTCCTTGTTTGTCTTTTTAAGTAGAAAAAAACTTTTCTACTCCTGAGAATCTTACAAAGAAAATTCATGGATGACATAACACATCGTCAAATCCCCACTGATGACTTTTTATGCCTTTTTGAGAGCAAATTTTGGCACTGAATTTGTTGGAGTGGGGAAAATGTGGAAAATGAAAGCCACAGTGCCAAAGACCTAGAACAGGCTTTTTTTCCATCACTACAAGGAGAGCTTGTTCCAGCACATGCAGAATAACAGCTTCTAAATTTGCTTCTTAGTCCTAATTTTCCACTGTATCTAGATTATGTAGAAGGTTTAAAGTCTCCTTTCATTACTTCAGTGAGAACTCAATGTGCGCCATGTTATTCCGTTATTCACCTTCATAGCAACACAGACCACATGCTGCATACGGTAATTCGGCAGACGTTAAACATTTACTGCCGCCAGGCACTGGATCCGACTTGGGGCATACAGAAATGGAATGACGATACGCTTGACCGTAAGGGGTTAAAGTCTAGGATTAACAGTCATGAACACAAACATAATATGCTATTGTTATAACTGAGGTATGCCTGTATATAGGACATGCTACAATGGTGTAAGGTAGAGATTAAATGAGAATATGCACAAGAGGGCATAACTATCCCTAATGGAACCAGACACACCTCTCCAAAAATCACTGGGGCTCAGCTTTGAAAGCAATGGAAGTTTGCCAGGACATCAAGGCATAGGAGGGCAGAGCAAACTATGTCACTAAGCAAATTTCTTCCTTATACCAGTAGGGAAAAAATATATTTAATATCCAAATTCAACAAAATATTATTTTGCACTTTATTTTTACTGATTTTCTGTAGATGCAAATGCTGATTTGCCTTTGGCTTTTGTTACTAATTGCCTACATTATTGATATTGTAATTTTATTATGTCTTTGACATACTTTCTAGAAAGCAGTGAGAAAAATAAGCTTTTAAGTTATTCCAAGCTCTGCATTAGTGTTACATCTAGAGATTTTTTTCCCAGCCATTTAATTTATGGAATGGATAGTTGCTTGTTATATGATTCAAAAACTCTGAAGAGTCTAAAATATCATTAAGGGCCTCCCCACTGCCTTCTCCAATTCACTTTCTTGTGTTACACATTGCTAACTAGTAACTAGTAAGTAATACATCTTTGCTTCCCTGATAAAAACACGTTAAACAAACGTGAAGATATAGGATGCTTTATGGTTTCCAATTTTATTGTATAAGAGTTTTATCATATAATGCCTACCATTCTGTAACTCTTACTTTACATAACATACATCATGAATTATTCCAGAATATTTTAACAAGATTTTATCATTTACTAAGAAATATTAAGGACCAAAAATGTGCCCAGCTTTCTGATAAGCACTGGTGATAGTGTGGGGTGTGCAGCTATGGCCTCTGCCCACATGGACCTCACATTTCACCAGGAGAGAAGGCAGAAGAGTCGATGTCATGCTCATTGTAGGTGCAAGGGAGCTCTGCATTCTCCTAGTGCTGAGAAAACCCAGACAAACTAGCTCCTGGAGAGTGAAAATAGACCTTTAACAAAGCCAGAGGAAAAAGAGGAACAATTTCACAGCGTTTTCATTCACTCAGAAGATTTCAACAAGTATTTACTGCACACATGTTATTTACCAGGAATAAAATCCTCCTGCCATGTAGAAAGGGAATAAAATTAATATCAATGTATATGTAGTTTAATTTATTAGGAGAGAATGAATGCACAGAGAAAAATAAAGCACTCAAAGATACAGGAAGAGCCAGGTTAGAGATGGGAAACTGTGTTTGTTTCTTGTTGTTGTTGTTGCTGTTTTATATCGAGTGGGTGAGTGAAGTCCTCACTCATACGGAGATATTTAAGCAGAAAAAAGAAGAAAGTCAAGAAACAAGTCAAGAGGATACTTGTGAAGAGCTGTTTGAAGGCAGAGGAATGGTCAGTGCGAAAATCCTGAAGCCAGAGGAGGTGAGCGTTTTGGGGGAAGTACAAAGGACACCGTGGCTTTACCCAGAAGAGAGTTACGAGATGAATTCACAGGTCACAGAGAGACAGGAAACCACCGAGGGCTTTGCCCAGAGAAACGCTCTGGCTGCTAAGTGGAGCACTGATATTACAGAGCAAGCAGGGAAGCTGGAAGACCAGCCTGCAGGCAATGGAGGTTGGTGATTGGACCAGACTGGCAACAGGGCAGCACGCAAAGAGCATTGGTACTTCGGCTAAAGATAGTTGCAAGAACCTCTCAAGGATTTTATGTAACGATTTTCATAAAGGCTCTGGTTGGGAGAGAACAAGCATAAATTTAAATATAAGGAGTCTACTTAGGAAGTCATTACATAAATTTGGAAATTTTCTGTTTTCCTTCTTAAACAAACTTCTAAAGAAGGAAGAGAATTCATATTCATGATAGAGGCTAAGCAGATGCACATGTTGGGGAAGGATGGAGCAGAAAGCTTCCCAGGCAATCTAGAGAACTGATCAAGGGCGATAATGATTTTGAATATATGGGATTTTACACCATAAAAAAATTGACGATGCCATATTGCAAAACCCACAAATAAACACGAAGAATATTTTAAAAATCAAACCACCTTAATACAAAAGTTGTGTTGATGGATAAAAATGCCATAATTCAGCTTTATAATTTCTTTTTGACCTAAGAATTTCAAGGGTTGTTGAAGTTACTTGTGGAAATACAAAGTCATGCTTTTTTAACCCGTCACAACCATGAAGCCCTATTCATTGTAATTATTTATAATTGCTGCCTTAGTTATTTTAAAGACTGGACTTTGCTAATTAGCTCTTTGTGGATGCTCCGATCCTCGGATTCTTACTTCCTCTTCATCCAGGCTTTGTTTAGTCTCGCTTTTATTTGTTTTGACATTTGACATCCCAATTTTCTGTTTGCTTTTAAAATCCTAGCTAATTAGAGGATTTCAAATTCTTCATGATAAAGGAGTTCTTGTACAGGGCACGTAATTAGAATATCTAATGACAAGAACCGGGATTTTAGCACCTCACAGTTAAAAGATCATACCTCCAAGCAGCATTTTCCCACAGGATGCTTTGCGTTTCAGCAATTAACCTCCTGTTCAGGACATGGTCTGCTATTCATCTCCTTAAATTCCTTAGTCGGGATTATTTCAAAGTCTGCCCTTTTATTGCCTTTTATCAGATGCAGTGAACCCTAAGGTCAAAGTAAAAAGGTCTAGACAGAAAGTCTCATCATCTTGTAGAAATGATCACAGTGCCTTTTATTAGAAATGTATCATCGAAAGCTTGCAAATTGCCTTTTGCCCTACATAAAACTGCTACACTTACAATTGGTTGTAACATTACAGCTACTGATATTTCCTTGGTGAATTACAGACCTTGCTGCACCACCTATGCATTTGGATGTGCACACACATGTGCACACTTCCTATGGAGTCACAGAAATTGTTGGAATGACAATTAGTTTCTGAGTAGGCAATGAGATAGGACAGAAAGGATCTAGGAGCTTCTATTGCCACAAAATTGGATTTTCATTCCTCCTTCATTCTGTGTATGCTTAACAAGTGCCTACTCTGTGTTGGGTGCTGTAATTTATGCTCTAGACACAGATGTGATAAAACCATGTCCCTGTCTCCCAGAAGTAGAGAGAATAAATAAGCCAACTTAAAAGTGCTAACACCACCAGATGTGGTCTTAAGTGATAGTACATAAATACGTAGTGGTTAACAGAAGAAACATCCACATCTGCTTGAGAACCTAGGGAAAACTTCAGGAAAGAGGACACATTTGCCCCGAGATTTGACAGAGAAGCAGAAGCTCTGTGGAGAGATGGTGGGAGTGGGAGGGTGTGTATGGTGGGGCGGTAGTGGTAGAGAGAGGGGATTCTGAGTATGTGGAAATGCACAGAGCCCGGACAGAACATGTTCAAAACTCAGCTTAATCCCACACTGTCAGACTGAAGTACAGAAGAGCAGGGAGAGACGACAATCTGGACAGCTAGGTAGTTAACAAGTCAAAAATATACAGCTCCTCTTCTAAAGCAGTAATAAACCAGCCAAAGCCTTGGCACAGACGCCGACGCCAAAAAAAGACGCTTCAAATTTTATCCAACAGACGATGAAGAGCCACAGGAAATGTGTGTGACTGGACATGTGTTGGTATAAGATTACTTTGCTAGTAGTAGGAAGGCTATACCAGTAGGGTTGTGACCAGAGACAGGGAAGCCAGTAAGATGACCAATAAGAGAGTCCAGAGAACAGGAGATGAGGACTTGAAATTGGACAATGGCAGTGGAAAAGTAGAGGTGGCAAAAAATACAAGGGAGACTCTAGAAGTACTTGCTGACTGATTAAGTGTACCTGGTTTAGTCCCCCCCACCGAGCCCGTTTCCTGACTTGGGAGAGCACATAAATGATGATGCAGAGGCTCAAAAGGATGCTCCATCAACCCATGGATCACACAATGTGATGGAACATTCGAGAATGTTCTGTGACTCCGTGAAACCCATTTCTAAACGGAGATAGCACTGGCACCTGCCTCAAAGGGTTGCTATGAGAATTAATGAATTAAGACCCTCGAATTCAACTGTATGGACTCAGAGCAAGCACTAAGTATTAACTAGTATTTTATAGGTATCTTGAATTTATCATGACTTTGAGGCAATCAAGTTAAAAGGTCTATATTTGGATAAGTAATAGACTATGGAGAATTTTGCTTTTCAGCATAAACATAATAGATTAAGCTCACAGACAAATCTAGAAATTTCCAGAATGAAAACAGAACAGGTGAGTACACAGTTTTGAAGGATGTCCACATGTAGGGGGAGAACACAAAAAATGAAGCCCACAAAAATAGCTGAGGGTAAATGGGGGTCCAGGAACAGACTGAAAGCAGGAATCAGGCAACGCAAGATAGACTCAGTGGACTGGAGCTAAGGGCAGGTATCCAGGCTCTGAGAGACTCCTGAGAAGAGAAGGATGCCAATCAAACTTGTTTCAAAGGGTATATGGACATTCACTTATGCATTCCTATTATAATGTACATAATATTATAATTCATGTGTTTGTTTTTCAAGTCTGCCTTCCATTTTGAAAAAGTAATCTTCTGTATCAGTTATATATTGGTCATAAGAAACTGTCCCCAAACTTGGTAAGTGAAAAAAAAAAGCATTTTATTTGCTTACAAATAACGTGCCACGTTTTAGGCTGGTCTCGGCTGAGCAGTTCTGCTGCTGGTCTCTCCTGAGATGGCTCTTTGCATTCATGCAAGGGGGTGCACGTGTGGTCAGAACACTGAAGATCTACCCTCTTGGCCGATGTCAAGTATACAACATAGTACTGTTAACTACAGTCACCATGTGGTATAGATCTTCAGAACTTATTCATCTTGCATAACTGAATCTTTGTGCCTTGACCAATATCTCCCCACTTCATCCACCCTCCAGTCCCTGGCAACCACCATCCTACCCTCTGCTTCTATGATTTTGACTATTTTAGGTTCCACATACAAGTGAGATCATGCAGTATCTGTCACTCTGTGTTTGGCTTATTTCACTTAGGATAACGTCTTCCAGATTCATCCATGTGGGTTGCCAGTGTCAGAATTGCCTTCTTTAAGGCTGAATAAAAGTCCACTCTGTCTATGCTTTGCTCGTCTAGCAGCTCCACTGGGGCTGTAATAACTAAGGTGGCTACACATACACTGCTGGCGGTAGAGGCTGGTAGTGGTCTTGGCCACATGTATCCAAAAGGCAACTGCCACCTGAGAGAGAGAGACACACACACACAACACGGAAGCTCAAGACCTCAAGGCTCAGAACTCCCACATGATTTTCACTACCTTCTGTTGGTCAAAGCGAGTCATTATGCAGGCCCAAAATCAAAGGGTTGCAAAATAGACTCCACTTCTCTGTGAGACAAGTTGCAAATAATTCTTAGCCATTTTCAATCTACCATGTCACCTCAGGGCAAGAGCCACAGGGTTTGGATTTTGTATTCCCAATTCCTGATACACTATTATTCTTAAAACTATATTGAATAGCAGCATGGTTCTTTGGGGGCATACTTCCTTTCCGAACATCTGAGGTTAAGAGTTTAAAAGAAAACAAAAAACTTCTGGAACAAAACAGAATGAGATGTACAAAGATTGGCATCAAAAAAATAAACCTATGTGAGGAATGAAGCCATATCTCAAAACCGTGACTTTTCCTTTGAATTGTACCATCCCCCTGAGAGATTACTTTTCATGGCTGCCAACACCATGTACTCAAAATGATGACCCAGAAACCTTTCCTTGATACGCCCTGTCTTAGATGAAACAAATCTGAAACATTACACGAGACTTAACTATGGCAATAAAGGTCAAGAGTAACATAAAACCAAATACAGCTTACTCCCAAAGGATCTAGACCCCATTCCATTTTCATCCTTCAAGCATCCACCTTGACTCTGGAAGAGCCATCACTGCATAGCTCCATGGCTACCCTTCTCACTGTCTCAACTCAGGAAGACTGCCTTGGAGGAGAGCAGGAACTCCTTCTCCCATCTCCTTCAGAATCTTTTTTCCCTGCCTGAAGATCAAGGTCTTTTTCAGGTATTGACTCAAGGACTGTGGTCAGGGAGACTCCACACCCTGCTCACAGGGATGTGACCTTAACCTATGGTCATTGCTAGAACCGTAACTGAAGAGAACTCATCACAGCATCCATAAATGACAATAACATCAGAAGAACCCATTTTCGGTGAGGGTGCTTTATCACACAGACTTAAGAAATGTTAAAGGTAAAGAGTGATCCAACACTTCTTTTTTTCATTCACGCAAATAATTTTCCTGATGTGTCAGAGAAAGAAAGGAGGATAAGAAACATAGGAAGAAATGTCCAACCTAATTTAAAATCTGTGAAAACGTAATAGAGTCGTTCCCTATGTTAATACATTCCATGAAGCTACTTACTTCTTGACATCCGTGTAGTAAAATTTCTGAATGTTCTAACATCATTTAATTTTCCAATAACAATTTTCACTTTTTCATAGCACTAAGGTTACCCCTAGATTCACTTAATCAATATTAGGCAAGATTCAAAGCCTCAGACAAATGATCATTTAGTCTCAAAATATTCCCAAGACCATTTAATTGTCAAAGAATACAGATGCTAAATAAATCCGGCTATACCATACAGTAAATAAATCTGAAATATATTCCCACCATTTTCTCCCTTAGTTCTTCAGTACTAACCATTGTGTCACTTTTGCCTGGAGTTGTAAAACTTTTCATTGCATTCTCCAAACTAAAGATAACTTACATAATACAAAAGAAAATGGTGAATAGACGACATATAGCTGCATATAGGAAAAGACTCTCTTTTCATCTACCACAAGGCTACCTTGGAGCCAAGGTTACAAGAATGCAGGAGAACCGAGTATCTTCAAATAGAAGAACTTGAATTGAAAGGAATTCTATATTTCAAACAGAAAATGTCCCAAGGGGGAAAAATAGACGCAAGTTTGAATTTTTCTAAATGAGCAGATAACAAGAAACTATCAGAAATATTACTTTCATATGAGGAACGAAAATAAATGAAAAATTTCAGAGGCAAAGCAACAAAGCCTACTTGTGGTAATAGTGGTACATAGTATTTGCATAGAGCATTACAAGTTGATTCTCTATTAAAAAAATAACTGAATGTTTCAATGGGATTATCAAATTTTTCTGATTGAAGATGTGCATCACTCAGTGTGAGAATTATTTAGCTTGAACTCAGTAATGTGGCTCATCATAGCCAACAGCAAACTCTTTCACATAGCAATACAATCGGGTGCTGTTAGATTCAATATCCAGATGAAGACAGAGGTGACTGCTCGGAGGTCTCACGCTCACACTAGTATTAGGTACCATAAACCTTTGAGAGTTGCTACTGCACAGTGAATGGTTCTTACATAAACTGAATATAAAAGAGTAAGTCGTCCTTTTTTCTAAATTGAATATCCCAACATACGTGTTGGTACACTAGCAGGAAGAGCTAATACCAGAAGCAACCCAAAACCCGTAATGCATAGATGCAGGTGCCTGAAACTTCAGAGAATGGGAGGATGACGTGATCATTTTGGTCCCCAAAGACCCATTGTTAGTGCATCTGTTCTTGCCAGCCTGATTCCAAGTGGGTGGGCTGCTGAAGTCACTCCCAGCATTAGTTATAAATAAACTCCGGACAAAAACAGTGAAACAGGACTGCTTCCTTCCCACGTACTTGCTCCCTTTCCTGCCAATGCCTCTACACCCCCGCCCAAGTCTCTGACGCTCTAGGAAGGCATTCTGCTTTCAGGGCTGCACAAAGTGACACCAGAGGCAGGCTGGATCTTCCCCCATCATCATAATCCAATTGCTTCATCATCTCACTCGTCATCAAATGTATCCTTCACCTCAGGACTCTACTAGTTAATCTAATTGATTTCAACAAAACATTCATGGTTTATTTGGGTTTAATTTGTTATCATTGCCAGTTACCATGTTCACATTCAGTGGGGGACTTACTGGCTGGACCCAGTGAATGAACAGTGTGACAATTTCACGGACTGCAGGATAACCAGAGGGAAAACAACTTGGGAAGCTGGTGGGACTCTGGTTTCCACTGAAGTCCCACTGAATTCGTGGCTGCCGGTCTGCATGGGTTTACAAAGAACACAGAACTGGTATGTCTTGCTGTAAGAGCTACACCTATTGAGATGGAATCCTCCAACTGACAGCACTGTATTGCTCAGCTCCGGTCTTCGATTTGAAATTCAGCAGAGAACACCACATAAGCCCATAGGTTTTTTAAAATCTCTTGATGGGAATTATTGAGTTGTAGACTTTTTTTTTTATTACTGGGAAAAGGCCAGGTGAAACTGACTGAAATGTAAATTATAAGTAAAAATGGTACTACAGAAAAGGGTTTATTTTAGATTTCGTAACAACCCAATGTGTACTTATGAATTTTCAAGTGAAAGCAGAAGCTTCCTATTACCTGCTGCTCCTGGAGGGTGGACCAAGCATAGATGATTGCTTTATTATCACTCTCCTGGGAATTCGCCAGATGTTCCAGACAGTGCAACAGAAAAGTGCCCGTCTGGATTGCTGCCACTGAGTTAATAGGAAACAGCAAGTGGATAGACTAACAAGAAATGACTTCAATATTTTTCAGGACAGTAAAAGTTCAGCTTTCCATTACTTGCTGGGTTTTTTATTATTATTATTATTATTACCTTTGTAAGCCTATCAGGTATTTTAAAACTTTTTTTTTTAATATCTAAAACATAAAAAGTACTTTTCCCTGGTCTGATCATCTCACACGGATGAGATCTCTATTAGGCATTTACATTTTTGCTACACTGAAATACATTCTCTATTAGAAGTCAGTGAACATTTTCCATAAAGGGCAGATAAATATTTTAGTTTTTATGGGAGATATAGTCTTTGTCACAATTACTCAACTCCTTCATTGTACTGTTAAAATGGCATAGAGGACACATAAATGAATGAGCATGCATGTGTTGCAATAAAATTTTATTTACAAAACAGGCAATGAGCTGGATTTGGCCCATAAGCAAGAAATCTAGCGACCACTCTTCTATATGATGTTTGTGTGTATTTTTTCCACTATCACCTAATTGCTCTATATGTAGGTGGTACTCAGTGTTTCTTGTAGACTGGATGACTAAATGGCTTAAAGCAAATTATTTAATGTTGATGATAAATGTAAAGATATTTCTGCAAAGTCTTATTAGAGGGAAAAAAAAGCTTCCTAACCACTTCCTCTCTTCTCTCATAAAGCTCATGTCAAAATGTGCTTCCCAAGATAATCCCTTAAAAATAACTTTGCATTTTTAGGAGGAACACAAAGAACAGTGCAAGCTTTCACTCAAGAACTACTTAAAATTTATACCACAAGATCCTTAGGAATTAAGGCCTTATTTAAGTCTTTTGCTGTGCTGTTTTTCATAGAATATTAAATGACAGCCATACAAAAAAGGATACTTCAAAAATATTGGGGAAATCATGGTTTTAAAAATAATTAATTACAAATAATGAAATATGGCTTAGCAATTAACATAAAATCCTTTCAAATGAAATTATAATTTAGGCTTGTTTTTTTTAGTTGTAGACTAAAATTTTTTTGATTCACGTTGGATGACAATTTCACTTAATTACACGGCCAACCAACTACACTCGTAAAATTTATCCCATGCCTACCATGTTATGACATTGCAATCCTAATGGTAGAAAGACTAAGTCTTTGATACCCCACAGAATATGTAAGACAGTTAAGAAAATAAGATGTTCTTGAGGTTCAAGGAAGACATGACACCTCATTAAACTGTTCGGATCAGTAAAAGGTTCCTGGAGTCCCATCCTTTTTGTACGGCACATAGACCCATACATCATAGTCTGGACTTGAACGATTTTTCACATTTAATTTCTTGTTTCTACCATGTTTCATAAATGTCTTGTGCATTTATATCTCCTCGTGTGGTTTCCAGCTAGGAATACCAGTCTTAAACTTGGCCATCCTGGCGACCTTCCAAAGCCTACCTCAAATATCTTAACATGAAGTCTTATTAATTTTTACTTCTTCCATGCCTATCAAAATTTGTTTCTCACTCAGAGCTGTAAAGCATTTTTGATTCCTAAAAAAGTACTTACCACATGGTGAGGCTTTTCCTTGTATTGGTATATCAAGTCTGAAGGGTCTGAGACTGTACTTGCTTATAAGTTAACAAGGTAACCTGCCACAGTTTGAGAGCTGGCAGAAGACACAAGATGCCTGTGTCAGAAGCAACTTTACTATTCACAGCAATAGGAGCCAGAGTGACAATACTGCAAGCCCCAGTTTCCTTAGGCAAAGTCAGGAGGACCAGGTGATGCCTGCACACGCAAGAGGCTCATCACAGGAAAGAAACCCTAAGTTCAGGGGCCTGAATCTTTTCTAATGGGCCATAAGCATGCCTGACCTTCGCCTCAAGGAAGGTATCTTAACTGTACTAGAAATGAAAAACATCTTCCCTCTGCTCCAGGGCAGTCACTAGGCCTATCTTCCTCAGGGTCCCCTCCACAAATAGAGTTGAAATCATAGTCCAGAACAAAGCAGTCAGTGTTTCTACTAACAGACTCCCTACAATGTAAGAACCGTGGAGAATCTGGAGAATTGTCTCCCAGTAAGTGACCTTCCCTCCTTTTCACTTCAGAGCAGTCTTATTTTGTGCTCCCCCTGAGAAAGATCCTGAGATGAGGATTCAAGCAGACATGGTTTGGAGACAGATGCCAGAAAACATCAGTAGGAGAGTGAGCGTGAGAAAAGGAATAGAAGGAAGCCAATCAATCTGGGTACCATTGTAGATAACTAGAGGCTCATCCTTCTGGGAACTCAGGGAGACCGTGTAGAAGAAGTAAGAACTCTGAATTAGCCCCCTTAAGGAGAGAGTGCTGACGTATTTATACACCAACTGTCCTTGGTTACTGTTTGAGAATTGTTCCTGGGAGGTGACAATATATCTAGTGGCTCTGTCTACTGTTTTCAGAAACAGAATAAGCTCAGGTACAAAAAAAGAAAGAAAAAGAAAATCCTCTGGCCAAATAAAATAGGTGCATTGCACGTTAGCACAAAAATGGTAAGACCCGTAGGGATGTGGACAAGCCATGGCCAGTAACTGCTGCAAGGGCAGAATTTTTTTTTAACAAATAGCAAAACTGAGTTTATTGTTGGCACTTAATCTTTTGTTATTGAATGGAAAAGAAAACTTGACATAGGTCTTGAAAAAAGAGTATCGATAAGCCTAAGTGGAGGAAAAAATACAGGTTTGATCTGAAAAAATTTTACTTTAACAAGTAAATGTCTCATCTAATGTTGTACCAAATCAGACATAACTAAAATATTTAATTCTGCTAATTTATTTCTGGACCACAGTAAAAAAGAAAATGGCCCTATTACTCATGAGATCGTAAGTTAAGTGTGCTAAACTCTAGTGCAAATTGACTCTTCTTTCAAAATTTCTTCATCTTCATTGTATAAGTGAAGACAAGAGCTCAATGAAACATGTTTTAGATAAGGCTTAATTCATTTCCAAACATCTAAATTCTGTCAATTAGACAGTTTGAAATAAAATTTTCTTAAAGAAACTAAACTTCTGAACACAATTATGTATTCTAAGTAAAAGAATTGTATTCTAAATGTGTGCTTATATCATCTCACACCTGTCAGAATGGCCATCATCAAAAAATCTGCAAACAATAAATGCTGGAGAGGGTGCGTAGAGAAGGGAACCCTCCTGCACTGTTGGTGGGAATGTAAATTGGTACAGCCACTATGGAGAACAGTATGGAGGTTCCTTTAAAAAAACTAAAAATAGAGCTACCATATGATCCAGGAATCCCACTCTTGGGCATATATCTGGAGAAAACCACAGTTCAAAAAGCTACATGCACCCCAATGTTCATTGCAGTGCTGTTTACAATAGCCAAGACATGGAAGCAACCTAAATATCCATTGAGAGATGAATGGCTAAAGAAGATGTGGTACATATATATATGATGGAATATTATACAGCCATTAGAAAGAATGGAATAATGCCATTTGCAGCAACATTCAGGACCTGGAGACTATCATACTAAGTAAGTCAGACAGAGAAAAGACAAATATGGTATGTCTAATATGCAGAATCTAAAAAAAAATTGATACAAATGAACTTAGTTACAAAACAGAAGCAGACTCACAGACTTACAGAATGAATTTATAGTTACCAGAGGGGAAAGGTGGAGAGGAGGGATAGATTGGGAGTTTGGGATTGACATGTACACACTGCTACATTTAAAATAAAATGCCTAAAAAAGTTAAAAAAAATAAAGTCATTCTTAGTACTCATCTTCAAAATAAATAAATAAAAATAAATAAATGTGTGCCTTCCCATAGACTAGACTGAGACTCCTAGGGAGATTGAAACTCTCTCTGATCATGAAGATACAAAACTGACTAAGGATGCCATTATTCTTCCTGGCATACAAGAGTCTGTTTCTGGGCAGGTTTTGTCAAATGCATGCAGAGCTTCATGTACTAAAGAGTTCCTTACAGTTTAGACATTGATCAACTATTGGTTCCATAAGGGTTCCCTTTGATTTTTCTTTGAGATGCTGCAGAAATTTTCTCGAATCCTGGCTGTTGCCAGTGAGTCTTTCTTCTGCCTGCCTTTGTCAAAAACAACAGTAAGATGAAACGTTCAGCTGGGGTGGCACATCTGCACCCAAATTCACTTCCTATTATTCACAAACTATTTCAATTTGCTTCTTGGCCAAGTAGCCTCACCCAAGACAACAGAAAAACTCTCTGAAGAAGCCCAGTTATGCTTAAATACCCCAGTATCTGATGGTTAGAAAGAATACCAGGGCCAACTGATGTTATTATCCCAAGCCTTTATCCTCTCTAGAGAGTGCCTGGCTGAGAATCCTTCAGTTTCTGCTCTCCTGTCCCATAAGGTAGTGATATGGGAAGTGATAAACTTTCTTATTGTGAGCCAAAGGGTATCTTTCTTCAGCTTTTTCCATTAGCCAAGTTTAACCTCATGCAACAAAAAATAAATATCATTAAGAACCATTATATACTGGAAGACCAAGTCTTTCCTCTCTTCCCACGTTAGTTCCTTAAATCATCTGTCACATGGCATTTATCCTAAAGTTCCTCCAGACCTATCACCAACCTTTTCAGACCCCACTCAGCATTCTCTACTTTTTCAGTTATCTCTTAAAAATACTCAGTTTTTTTATTCTTATATGGTAAGATGATTTGCGTCAAATAATTTTTAAGACACAAGAAATTCAACTTACATACTTTACACATATAATTACTAGTTACAAATTTAGATTTCATTAATAGGAAAAATCCATGTCTAATTATTTTAACTATTTCAGACACCAGGGTTAAGGGCATGTTTCTAGATATATCAATTAAACTATTAAATATTTATTGTTATTCCCCTTTGCACATAAACAATACAATTACCAATAAACTAAATCAGTATTTCTGACCAGTATTAAGCACTAATGAGAGTGAATCTATTATCTCTATAAATGTTTTAACTTTAAAATTCAAAATCAAAAAGCAAAAATATTTTAAAGATGGAAGGGACACAAAAGAATAGGCTATAAAATTATCATAAGTATTCATTTTCAGGGAAGAATAAGCAGCAGCGTATGGTGAAAGGTATTTTTATGGGTTTCCTTCCATAGGTTAAAAAAAAATTTAGAACTTCGGAACACAACACACTAGCTGTAGAGTCTAGTATCTTTAGCTAATGAACACCAAAGCAGACACCAAATTCTAAAATGCTTAATATATTCAAGGAATTATCCAAAAAAATGCAACATTTTCCTAAAAACTCACATAATCTCTATACTTTTTTATACACAATGACTGCATCAATAAAAAAAATCTAAGTACTCGCCAGCAGAATATGATTGGACATGGTGTGCACCTTCTACATCATCAGCTTAATAGGAAATGTCTCACCCTGCTTTCCAATTCCTTTAGATCCGAACCCGCAAATGGCAGAAAACCAACCTCAACCTTGCACACTAGGGATGGCAGAGCAGCAAGATGTGGCAACTCTGGGTCCTTGAATAACTTCAAGTGGCAGAAATACCTCTGCCTGCCCTCTCTTCAGGCCACCACTTCTAGACAGTTACCTTACTTAAGCCATCAAGTATTTTTCTATGCTATAGCAGCCTATACGTGACCCTTGCTAATTCACCAAGTATCTGGAGCCCTGAACTTCCATCACTTCTTTTTCCTTTGGTGGTGGTTGTTCGGTTTGCTTTTATTGATGTTGTGGTAAGAGGTGGAGCTTTTAACATCCAATTTCATTGTCTTTGTTTCAACACATTTTCTAGGTTCTGCTGTCTGTGTATTCCTGGAAATGCAGAAATGCAAGAGCATTTTAAGAAGATCAGCTCTTACTTTTTACATTTCACAAAGGAACACATCATACCTGATGTATGTTCTTTGAGTATAAATTTATGGCACATTTTTCAAGGCATTCACTGTAAATTCAGCGACATTGCTATTTTGAACTGTTTTATGATGTCCATTTTTCTCAGTCTGACATTTCAGCAGGTCCTAACACACACATTCTGGGCAAGTCTAAACACTAAAGAAATACAGGGTTATCAATCAAGCAGCAAACAGTTACTGAGAGCCTACTAGGGCAAGCTCTCTGCTGTGTGAGTGATGGAGAGGCAAAACATGGTCCCGATATAAAGGAGCCTGTGATCTTGTTGGGAAGACAGAATACACACAATTGAACCAAATCACTAGCAAGCACATGATAAATGCCACTAAGCTCCAATGAAGGGTCGAAGGGGAATATTTTAAGGCAAAATTGATGCAAAAAACTTAAAGCTACCTAAATACGCTGTCAGCACTCTTGACACATTTCAGCATTTTTCTTCACTCAGTTTGGGACAACTCAGCATTGCTACCAGACTTGTCTAAGGTCTTTTTTTTCTTTCTTTCTTTTTTTTTTATTGGGGTATAGTTGTTTTACAGTGTTGTGTTAGTTTCTACTGTACAGCGAAGTGGAGTTCCCTGGGCTATACAGCAGGTTCTCATTAGTTACCTATTTTATACGTATTAGTATATATAAGTCAATCCCAATCCCCAATCCATCCCACCCCCGCCTTGGTATCCACACGTTTGTTCTCTACATCTGTGTCTCTATTTCTGCCTTGCAAACTGGTTCATCTGTACCATTTTTCTAGATTCCACGCATATGTGTTAATATACGATACTTGTTTTTCTCTTTCTGGCTTACTTCACTCTGTATGAGTCTCTAGGTCCATCCACATCTCTACAAATGACCCAATTTCATTCCTTTTTATGGTTATGTAATATTCCATTGTATATATGTACCACATAAGGTCTTTTTTCATCCCAAGAATTGTAAACATATCTTCCAGAATTAATTTCTCTATATGGGACTTGAGTTTGCCCATGAGAAGCATGTGTGTGAGGTTTGGAAAGCATGGCTCTGGGGCCATTTTGTCTAGAGGGAGTTGCAACCAGATGTGCAGACAGAAATGAGGCATCCCAGTGGGCTCGTGGAGGACTCTTGAGAATCCCATGCTGTCCTGTTGCAGACTGACACAGTTAGTGGTAGCTTCCCAGAGATGCTTCAGAATTGCCACCATTTCTCAGGAAGCACTTGAGAACCACCTGCTGGGGAGTTTCTGGCTGAGGTCTCTACAAGGACCTTCCTGAACTTCAACATCATCTTCCCTGACCTTTACTCTTCCAGTTCTTGCTACCTTTGTGTAAGCCTCTATTCCTTCATGAAACCCTTTATCCTCGGCATATATACGGTGGCTTGTATTTTCCTGTCTGAACCCTGACGGCCATAGGTGGGAATCCTTATAAAGTGAGATGATAGGAGGGAGGTGCTTGTACTCCCAGACACTCTTTCTTCACCAAAACAAAACCAGACCAAACCATACACAGTGAAAAATGCATGGGGGCAGTGGCAAAGATAAATTCTAAATCTGGTAACTCATTCACTTCAACTGAGTGAAATCAGAAAGTGGACTGAGAGTCAAACAGGAGGCTGGACATAAACCCTGGCTCAGCAGAGTCAAGAGGAAATACCTAAGAGGAAGGCAAACCACGGTGGAGTTCACCTGGAATGAAGACACAAGATCCAGGAAGAAGAAAACAAGGCAGGAAGAGACAGGGAAGTCAGAACAGCTTAGGAAATGAGATGATTTTTCAGAAATCAGAGTGAAAATAATTTCAATACAAACGATGTTGATAGCATTTGACAAATGTTCTATTTGAGGAATTGGAGTTTCTCTTCTCCACCCTCCCCATCCTAGAGGCTTGGCTCCTACACAGCTCATGAATGCCATGGATGTCAATATAAGGCCCGTTCTTCCTTTCTTATTCCTATATGTATTTTTTTAATACCAAAACCTAAGTTGTACTGTCATCCACTTTAAGTACTGCAATGAGCTGAACTTTAGAGACCTTCAGGGAAGGTGAAAGTAGCCGACTATTGTCACAGCACCTGATGCAGGACAACAAAGCAGCTACAGCACATCTGAACAGTCATGATTCCCAGCCAAAGACCAGTCTGCTAAAATACCCATGGTGCATACATTTTCAGGAAACTTAAGATTTGTTTTTAATAGTAGCAAAATTATTTTTAATTGAAAAGGCAACCTATGGAACAGGAGAAGATTGTGTACATCATATATCTGATATGGAGTTAATATTCAGAATATGTAAGGAACTCCTACAACTCAACAGAAAAATCAAATAATCTGTTTTTTAAATGGCCATATGACCTAAATAGAGATTTCTCCATAGATAACATACCAATAACCAACAAGGATATGAAAAGATGTTCAATATTGATAGAGAAATTAAATGCAAATTAAAACCACAGTGAAATATCACCTCACACCCATTAAAATCACTACTATCAAAAACAAAAAAGACAGACAGAAAGAAAAACCCCAGAAAATAAGTGATAGCAAGGATGTAAAGCAATTGGAAACTTTATGTACCGTTGATGGAATTATAAAATAGTGCAACCACCAGAGAAAAGAGTGTGGAGCTTCCTTAAAAATTTTTAAAGCTACCATATGATCCGGCACTACCACTTCGAGGTAATTTAAAAGAACTAAAAGCAGGATCTCAAAGAAGTATTTGCACACCCATGTTCACAGCAGCACTATTCACAACAGGCAAGAGGTAGAAATAACTCAAATGTCCAAATGAATAAATAGACAAAGTGTGATATTATGCATATAATAGAAGATATTCAGCCTAAAAAAAAAGGAAATCCAGTCAAATGCTACAAATTGGATGAAGCTTGAGGACATTATGCTATATGGAATAAGCCAGTCACAAAAGGACAAATACTATATGATCCCATTTATATGGGTTATCTAGAATAGTGAAATTTATAGAAGTGCAAACTAGAATGGTGGTTGCCAGGGACTGGGTGGGAGTGGCAAAGGTGAGTGGTTCTTTAATGGGTAAATAGTAAGTTTCACAAAATGAAAAAGTTCTGGAGATCTGTTTCACAGTAATGCAAATATACTTAGCATTACTGAACTGTATAATGAAAAATTAGTAAGATGGTAAATTTTGTGTGTTTTTCACTAAAATTTTTTAAGTAGCTTAAAAATTAGCTTTAAAAACATTCCAAGAAATATTTTTCACAGAAAATGTTCATCATTCCCACCAGAGTAGGAACATGTGTCTCTTCAGTTAGTCACATTTGCTGATGCCTTTTATTTCCTCATGAAGGCTTCCTCACTGGAATGTATTTACTAAGCACAAGAATTTCCATGCACACATGTAGGGCATGTAGTACTTCCATTGTGCCCCTTTGTTAGTAGTTTAGTACATTTGTGAAACTTTACTTTCACAAAGTCTCTAACTAGCTTAAAACCCCATTAGTTTACCTTTTACATATCACACCAAAACACCAGAGACCATTAGCTCAAATGCTTACTAAATTTGCTGAGATTCTAAATTATGCTTGGTGCTCAGTACATTATTACATTCAGGACCTCACAATCCACTAAGTGAACAGACAATTATAACACCATAAATGCAAAGCAAATGAACACATACGAGGTGAGAATTTCAAAGATAAAAGTACATAGGCAACATGAACAGGAGATGATTAATTGTCAGAGCACACAGTGAAAGCTTTGGAGAGGACTTAGTGAAAGCCGAGATAATTTACCAGGCAGATGGGCAAGAGAGAAGAGAGAAAAGGATTCTAACACAAAGAAGAGCATCAATAAATAAATGATAGGTATAGTGTTCAAGGAACTACAGGTCTTCCAGTATTTCTGGAACTTGCAGTGCAAGAGGTAGAAAGAAAAAAAGATAAATTTACAGCAAAAGGCAGGAACCAGGTAACAGAGGGCCTTGTAACACATACTAACAAACTTGGACTCTCCATTTGCAGCAACATAGATGCTACTACAGATTATCATACTAGGTGAAGTAAGTCAGAAAGAGAAAGACAAATACCATATGATATCACTTATATGTGGACTCTAAAATATGACACAAATGAACCTATCTATGAAACAAAAACAGAATCAGGGACATACAGACCAGACTGGTGGTTGCCAGGGGGAGGGGGTTGGGGGAGGGATGGAGTGGGAGGTTGGGATTAGTAAATGAAAACTAGTATATGTAGAATGTATAAACAGCAAGGTCCTACTGTATAGCCCAGGGAATTATATTCAATATCCTGTGATAACCCATAATGGAAAAGAATATAAAAAAACATGTATATATATATGTAACTGAGTCACTTTGCTATACAGCAGTAATTAACACATTGTAATTCAACTATACTTCAATAAAAAATAAATTTAAAAAACTAAGAAAATAAATGACATATCTTGAAAAAAGGAGAAATTTGGACTCGTTTTAAGGGAAATCCTTTGAGGGTTCAGTGGGATACAGAATATAAGATCAGATTTTAACTTTAGAAAAATCACACAAGCAATGGTGTCAATTATAGTTTTGGGATGTAGGACTATGAAACAGAAGGGCATCAATTAGAAAACTCTTGAAACATCTGGATTGATACTAAAACACCAATTTAAGGCAAAGGGGCATGTAGCACAGGCAGGAAATTTTGAGAAATATTTACAAAGTTTGCAGACTGTGATGTTTAGTTCAGTATGCTGGATAAGGAGAAATCTAAGACGCATCACTGGTTCCTAACTTTTGAACCTTCTACACACAAGAGTAAGCTAAGAGAGAAGTAACTTTGGAGAATAAGGAAGAAGAAAAAATTGGAGGTTGAGGAATAATCAAATAATATATTGAGTTGGGGCATCCTGGATCTAGATTCTTGTGGGGCATGGAGACAAAGACAGGCACAGAGCAGTTGAATATATGGCTCTAGACCTCAAGGGTGAGAAAGGGACTGGGGTAGAGGTTAAAGAGTCATCACCTAAGTCATAATAATGGATGACACCCATAGGGAATAGAGGTAGCACAAGATCAAGTACAGAGAAATATACATCCTTGGATTTAAAATAATAATAATAAATGAGTCAAGGAAGAGAAGCCCCTGGCAAAACAGGCTATAGTAATATATGAACAACATAATGCAAAGTTCCCAATATTATAAAAATTTCTTAATAAATGAAAGTATAATTAATTTTGCAGCACTAATCTGAATCTCTTCTCATAATTTACCTCCTCACTCAGAATGTTAAGTATATACATAGATACAGTAGAGATATAAAGTGCTACATAATCTTGACACCATGGTATCTTCACATCATCATTTCACGTCACTCTGATGATCTTCAGCATAATCCAACCTGATCCCCATGTATATATCTACTTACATCTGAACAGAACTTCCCTGAAACTTAGTTACCATCCACTCGTTCAATGCATTTTTTCCAGTCTTCCAATATCATCACAATTATGCTCTCTCCACAGTCCTCGTCATCTATTGACTAGCTACCTTGAAAACTATTTAAAGCTAACGCATCCTTAGATGGCAGTGGTTTAAAACCATGTGTGTTGAATTTTTTTACAGGAATTTTCCATCTCTTGACTGAAAGCAACGATTGATGTTGTATTGCAAATTACCAACATGCTATGTTAGCCTCCAAGTATGCTAACTGGTAAGCTATTCCACAAGTCACAAAACAGAAGGGCTCACCCATCACATTAAGATGCTTAAATCATACACACTGAAAACAGGAGGAAAAGTATGGGCCAAGTTAACACACTCAGTAGAGAATGCAAGCGGGTAGCAGAACCACACCACTGAATTCCTGGGTCATGTAATGTTCCTGCAGGCAAATGTTCTGCTCTTTCTACCACATCTGCCTTCTCTGCTGATGATGTGGTTATGAAGACCAGAGTTGGGATTTGAGTAAGAGGGCTTAGAAGATGGAAAGTCCTGGAACCAACACACCCTTGCTCTTTTGGAAAGTATAGTGACCATTATGCCAGGTCACAGCTGTAGCTTGAAGAGGAGCTTTTAATAAGTTTCTTGTGCAGAAGACAGGTGGAGCCAGGAGAGAGTCTTAATGCTTCTCTTAATGCTTAGTGGGTGGTCAATTTAAGATTTCATGAAGGCTGAGGGCTTCACATGCATCACGTACATCTGTTTATCTTGAATATTACCTACCTCTGGGTCCTTCCACCTCTGATCCGCATTCAGCATATAGATTTATTTTGTCCTATCTAACATGCCTTATAAGTCATTAACTTCCTTATAAACAGAATTCATAATATGAGTTAAGTTTACATTTCACTTACTACTTACATATTCAGTATATATACCTGCCACAGCTTATGAGGTTCAACTATGTTTACAATCGATTCATCATCCATGTTTAACATAAATAATGAAGCTTTTATTTTTTAGTAGTTTTCACACCACATATTTTCTCTTTCCTTATAAATGCACAATTGTAGATTCTTAATTAAGGTAGCTAAAATACATTACAACTTAATACTGGTAAAATATTCAGGCATGCGACATGTCATGGGAAAAGATTGATTTTAAAAAATGAAAACTTTAGATTTCCATGAAATCACATTTCATAGACAACCACTTACTGTAAATTTTTAATACCCCACATACTCTGATACAATGCCTCTCAAAGATATAGCTTGAATTCATGATGCTGAGAACCCCCAAGGTTGCTAGTAGTTTACTCAACGGAAACTTCTGAATAATATTGTCAGAGAGTTACTCCAAATTTCTGAAGAACGTGAAGAATGAGTAGAAATGGAGAATGATGTTTTTCTTTACTAAAATGATTTTTCAACTAACCTTTTCCATTGCTATGAGAATAAGTATCTTAATTCAGAAAAGTTGAAGTAATTAAGATGTTTCTAGAAGTTCTTATTCAAAACAATAATCACCCATTGCAGTTGCGTGTAAGTCTACTTTGTGCCATTATTTTGCTTTGTGAATAAACATTATTTTTTATAACATAAAAACACATCCCTTGAAAGTCTTAAAATTCTAATAATTTATTAATTTGTTTATTATAAGAGCCCCAAAGTGAAATAGTCAAGTACTTTGAGTTGAAGGTTGTCATTTCATTAGAGAAAGAAATGTAAAGTATAACCAATCCATGGTGCTCACATTGATACCATTTACTGTAAAAGGTTTTGGCCTAATTAATAAAAGTTTCAAGATAACAAATTTAAAAACAGTATCATAACATATCCAAAATATATTTATCTAGTAGGATTAGCTAGTAGTTATTTTTTACTATGAATTGTTTGATTCCAAATAAAGTAGAAATTTTTTGCCTGTGTTTTTCAACAACTATTTCATCAAATTGAAAATAAATGGAAGACCCTGAAGTTAAAACTACTAGAAGGAAGCATAGGAAAAAAAAGCTTTTTGACACTGGTCTTGGCAATGACATTTTTGTTTTGGGATATGACACCAAAAGCACAGGCAACAAAAGCAAAAAATAGACAAGTGGGAATATATCAAACTAAAGTTTCTTCACAGCAAAGGAAACTATCAACAAAAGGGCAACAAAAGGAATGGGAGAAAATATTTGCAAACCATATATGTGATGCAGAATTAATATCCAAAATATATAAGGAACTCATACAATTTAATAGCAAAAATAACAATTTTTAAAAATGGGTAAAGGGCTTGAAAAGATATTTCTCAAAATACAAAATGATCAACAGGTATATGAAAAAATGCTCAATATTATTAATCAGGGAAACGCAAATCAAAACTAAAATGAAATATCCCCTCACACTTAAGATGGCTATTATCAAAGAGACCAAAGGTAGCAAGTATTAGAAAGGATGTGGAAAAAAGGGAAGACTTGTGCACTGTTGGTGGGAATGAAAATTGGTACAGCTACTACAGAAAGCATGGTGGAGGTTTCTCAAAAAATTAAAAATAGAATTACTTTATGATCCAACTTCCCATTTATGGGTTTATATCCAAAGGGAATGAAATCAGTATTTCAAAGAGATTTGCACCCCCATGTTCATTGCAGTATCATTCTCAATAGCCAAGATATGGCAGTGACTTAAGTTTCCATAAACAGATAAATGAGTAAAAAATATGTGGTGTACATGAACACACACACACAGTGGAATATTATTTAGTCACGAAAAAGAAAAATCCTGATATTTGCAACAATGTGCATAAGCTTAGAGGACATTACACTCAATGAAATAAGCCACAGACAGAAAGACAAATACTGCATCATCTCACATGTGGCATTTACAATAGTCAAAGTCATTGAAGCAGAGTAGAATGGTATTTTCCACGCTGGGGGTTGAGCTCAATAGGGAGATGTTGGTTAAACAGCAGACAGTTTCAGTTATGCTGGATGGATATTGGAGGTACAGCATGGTGACTGTAGTTAATACTTCACTGTATGCTTGAAATTTACAAAGGGCAGATCTAAAGTGTCCTCACCACAAAATAAAAAGAAAATGGTAACTGTGTAGTGATGGATGTGTTAATCAGCTTGGCTGTGGTGATCGTTTCACTATGTATACATTTATCAAAACATCAAATTGTACACCTTACATATACACAATTTTTGTCAACTATAGCTGAATTAAGCTATTTTTTAGAGAAGAAAAATATATCTGAGATGCATTAAGTGGAAGAAGCAATTTCTGGCCAATATCTAAAATGTCATCCTTTTTCCATTAAAATAAAAAAACCAAGTGTCCTATTGTATGTGTTTATCAATACCCATAGAACTGTACCTTAGAGAAAGCAAGTTTTACTATACACAGACAAAAAAGTGAATTAAATCATTATGTGACCTCCTAAAGGTAAATTCTACAAACTTAAAAAAATAATAACCTATCAAAGCTGTGTCAAATATGGTAATACAAAAAAAAAAGAGCATTTGGTTTAAGTAATTTTGTCCCTGCCATAAATAAACAGATTGATAATGGTTCACTGGGGGGTCAGAGATGATTTACAGTACTAAGAAGTCTGGAAGAGTGCTCAAGGAGAAAGCCCAGGGGCAGCCCAGTGAGGCCAATGAGGCGTGACAACTGTAGATTGTGGACATGTCACCATAAAATCAAAATGACAAGGGGAGACGAGCAATAAATGCAAACTGATAGTCATACGGCCCCAAAGCCATGTGGACATCAAGTACTGATAGGGCAAAGGTGAAAGTTCACAGGTCATCACCATCAATAACCTTACCGGTCAGTCTTTAACCCCAGTCCCAAGAAAGTCTAGAAACCAAGATTTAGGCAGGAAAAGGAAAGTACTGTGAACAATCCTCCCAAGGTCACAGACAACATATCAGATGGCAGTAAAGCCATAGAAACCCTTCTTCTATGACCTAGAATCAATTGTCAGTACTGTATACTCTCAATAAACACTATCCGAGGTGGGTGTGTGGTGAGGTGAACTTCATCTTAAAGTCACCATGTTATCTAGAAAGTGTAAAATAAAGCATGAAAGTATAATACAGTTTTCCAGTTCACATTTCAAAATTTATGTTTCAAAGTGGTAAGGTGTAATTTCATCCTATAATGTGAAAGTGTTGAAGATGGAAAAAATATCACACACACGACTATTTAAAGAACTTAGTAATATTGCATCTAGTGTTAGCAAAGAAGTAGACCAGGCACAGGTGAATGCAAAGATGAGTACAGCCCTCAGAGTTTCTTATAATCCCACAGATAAGTAGAAACATCCATGGGACATCCACAAGGACATGAGAACACGCTGTGTGGATGTAGCTCTAACATCAATGTTCTCGACCTCCCATTTCCAAGACTGAGCATTGATGTTTTAGACATTTTCTAACTGAAAGGTTCATCCCAAAAGTCAGGTCTGCTAAGAGTCCTAGGAGGTGAGTAAAGAAGTAGCTGAAAGTTGTGGACTCAGAATAAAGTTAATTTCAACTAAATGTTTGGTTATAGGGACTTATTCCACCAGGGATATGGGCAAAACAGCAGGACAGATACTGCATATCCAGGCACCTAAAGATTTCCTTGAATTATGAATGTCTTGAAAATAACTTCTACCAAAAACCTAAAAAACAACTTTCTGATATGCTAGAGACTCAACAGCAAATACTCTAAATCATGGACGTGGTAGGTGCTATTTTGATGGTGAGACAAAGGAACATCTGAACATAATCCTAAATTTGTTCTAAAGAAATACTGGGTTGGCCAAAAAGTTCACTCAGATTTTCCCATACCATCTTACGGAAAACCCAAACGAACTTTTTGGCCAATCCAATAGAAATCACCAGGAGTAGAGTTAGAGAGAATACCAGAAGTAATGAGGTGACTTCCTTATAATACAGTGCACTCTCCTATAATCTGAATCAATTAAGAGCTAAAGTGGAAATTGGAGGCTTTGTGGCCAGCAGGGAAATGTGGGAAAATGTCTTACTGACCCAACCAATGCATCTTATCCAGATGACATTAATGTGTTGATACAGAGGGGAGGATATTGTGTTTCATTTTGGTTTGGTTTTCCTCCATATCTCCTGTGATAAGACTGAAATGTAAAAGCTTGTTGGCAGTAGTAGTGATCTACTGTCCTCTGTTTTCTTTCAGAGTTGAGTAAAAAAAAAAAGAAAGAAAGGTTTATGAACAGTAACATGTATACAACTAGTCTAACCACCACATACACAAAAGGTAAACTCTAAATTCTGACATATAGCTGTCTAAGGCTTTAATTTCTTCAAGAACAAGGTTAAGAATACAGATGTTTACCACCAATTTACAGTTATCTGCCTGTTCGGGTAAATGGCTTCAGTTTCCTTAGGAGAAAATGAAGCAAGACATAGACTAGGTACACAGTCTTGGAAGCCACTTCTAATTCATGCAAGAAGAAAATGCCTCCTTTTCCACTATTTCACTTGAAAAGAATTTGTTCTGAAGTAATGACGCAGTCATTAGACTTAATTCTTTCATGCTGCAGAATACCAAATTTTCCATCTACCAGCCATCAGGACTCATATCCTATTTAATACAACTTGCATTATCCAGTCGCAAAATTTCCTAGTCAAATGGTATCAAAACCTAACATAAGAAAATTTTCTAGAGTGAAAGTCAAGTAGCAACCACACGAGAACTGATTTCTGCCTACAACAAAGCAAAGCCAATACAACAGAGGAGATACTTGAATCCAACTAGCAGGGCAGAGAAACCTTCCAAAGTGATTTAGTGAGTCAGGATGAAAAGCTATATATCAATCTTTTACATAATTTGTTTTGCCATTTGGTACAGAAAAATAATTTTACATACATTTGGAATTTTTTCTTCTATTATTTATTTTAAAAGAATTTTATTATTATGAGCTTAATATCTATTTGCATAAAGACTCAAGGGAAAAATAATGGTCCTCTAACAGTAGAAAAAAATTAGGGGTATGTTCCCACAGAATCTTTTAGCTAAGGAAAAAGGCAAATCAATATAAATCTGATATGCATACCTAGGGATATGGTACATAATCCATAATAATTTTGATTTGGGAAACTACATAGATCATACCACATTTTGTCTTAAAATAACTAGCTTCTTGTGATGAAAATTTCTTCATATTCTATGAACCACCAGGATGATTAACTCAGTCTTTGATGGTAAGACAGCTGTGTGAATCTATCGCTGATTATCCCTGCTTTACCAGGGGTCATATTTAAACTATTAAGTACATCAGGGGTTCCTAACTGTGAGCTCAGGACGTCCCTGGAATTCATAGTTAGGATGGACCTTTGAAATCATTCCTGGTTTTATCCCCTTATCTGGGGGACGACTAAGAAAGAAATTGATTTTGCCTCTTTCCCAGGGAACTTGGCCCAGCAAGAAGCTCTGAGGAAACTACAGAGCCCTAAAGCAGCCTTGTTTTCAGAATAAACATTGGGAAAGATAAAGCGGGGTGACAATATGGGAACAGATCAGGCGCTGCCCCAAGCAAGCACAGGGGACAGACATTCAGTTAACACTCCTCTCTGGGAAATAGAAAGGCCCTAGATTATAACTGTTTCCCATGACACAACTATTTCACTTTAGGTGTCAAAATATTAGCAATAGTCATTGAATTATATTCGAAATTTACCATTTCTTAGCTTGACATTTGGAATCATTACTGGAATCCAGATTTTAGTCGCATGTCTTTCTTTGCATAGTATCTAAAGTCAAAGCCTTCTATAGGAACTTCATCCACAAGGGAGGGGGCAAGATTTCATCAGTGAAATATGTGTAAGTTTTATTGAGGTTCTCCCAGGTAACGTGTTGCATAATATTAAGCGTAATGCTGAAGTTATTAGGTCTTAGCAAATAGCATAATTAACTATCTATGTTTAAATAAGAGACAAGTGAGAATTTATAAACTAAGTAAAATATGCATTATGCAATTAAGGTATGAAACATTCTTCTCTGTAAACAAAAGCAAACAGCTTTTTTTCACAGTGCTAATGTCATTTTGAAAGTACCATATTTCTCAAGGGCCATCAATAAAGGCACTGCATCCATCTTTGTCAATTTCTTGGAGGAGTCATTAGCGAAATGTCACCTTCTGAGTTCCTCACACCTCGAGGACAGAAAGTTTTCACTTTAAAACAGCAACAATAAAAGCAACACCTGATGATGCCATCATGCCTTAGAATTTTGCAACTAGAAACACTGTACAGTTTGAAGAAAATCTCAAATGATAACAGGATCCTTGCTGTGATCATCATTAATCAGTTATTATTATCACAAAGTTTACCTGTTTTCTTTCCCCACTTAAAACTCTCTCTGAAATATTAAACCACAAGACATGTAACTTAGAGGAAAATTGTCATTAGAGTGAGATAATGCCACCTTACTCTTTAAACTTTCCCTATTTAGGAATCGTTTTGCCACTGACTAAAATCTGGAATCTGGAAAATGAAAAAAGATATTACAATCATATCATTCCCCATAATTCTAAACAGCTAGAGTGTGAAGACCAGGAACGGGTATTAAACTACTTTGTATGAGGCAACCTTAGAAAAGCCCAGATGGGGCTTCCCTGGTGGCGCAGTGGTTGAGAGTCCACCTGCCGATGCAGGGGACACGGGTTCGTGCCCCAGTCCGGGAGGATCCCACATGCCGTGGAGCGGCTGGGCCCGTGAGCCATGGCCTCTGAGCCTGCCCGTCTGGAGCCTGTGCTCCGCAACAGGAGAGGCCACAGCAGTGAGAGGCCCGTGTACTGCAAAAAAAAAAAAAAAAAAAAAGAAAAGAAAAGCCCAGATGTCTGGATTTTCAAACATGTTGGTGGCTGAATCACATTACCTGCCAAAGTTAATGTTAAAGAGACTATTACACGTAACGGATAGCAGAGCTGATGCCTGACGTCATTTCCAAATACAGGATGCCAAGAGTATAACAATTATAGATAATAATCAAATTTAATTCTCACATTTCAAAAATCTGTACTTTCAAAATATTTAACAATGTTACCAAATTCCAAATATTTGTTTTTAAGAAAGTTGTAAAACATAGAAGAGCAAAGCTGAATCTGCTCATATTCCTGATGAAAATTTATTTATATTAAATGTTTTCCTAGTCCCTTGTAAACACCAAGTTATGATAGAGTGAATTAGGAGCCCTATCACCTGTCTATTGCTTGCATGTCTCTAGGAAATTCAGAACACATAGCAGCAACCACTTAGCTCAGTTAGCAAGGTCCAGCCATGAGTTCTTCAAGGATGTCTTGAGTCCTACTAGGTGACAGGAACCTTGGAAACAAATAATAGTCTTCAAGACTATTATAATCTCATTGGAGGAGACAGGCAGGAAAACAAAGTGATAAATGCTATGATGGATGTAAGCACTGTATTTTCTAATTGTGTAACCTAGTCTCCCTTTGAATTCTATTCCTTTCTTATTTCTACTTTAACAAATCACTGCAAATTCAGCGGCCTAAAACAACATGAGTTCATTCTCTTACAGTCTTGAGGTCATAAATCTGAAATCAGTTTCACTAGGTTAAAATCAAAGTGTCTTCTAAGCTGGTTCTTAACGGAGGCTCTCGGGAAAACTCTGCTTCCATGCCTTTCCCAGCTTCTGGAGGCTGCCTATACCCTGTTCACTCATGGCCTCTTCCTCCATACTGAAAGCCAGCTGAGTAATCATTTCCCTCCTCTCTGGGTTCTGCTTTCCTCCTTACACTTTCTGCATCTCATCCTCCACCCTCCCTCCTCTAAGGATCCTTGTGATTACGTTGGTCTGATCCAGATAACCCAAGATAATCTTCTCATCTCAACCTTAATCATCTTTGCAAAATCCCTTTTTCCATGTGAAGCAACACATTCATAGATTTCGAGGATTAGGACACAGACATCTTGGGGGAAGGAGTGCATTATTCAGCGTACCACGTATACTATGGACAATTTCTAGTGTATCATAATTTATGCAGTTTCAATAATCTTTTGGAATTTTACAAAGCCATATTTTTAATATGTCAGTCCTGTGCCTTTTATGTAGCAGAATAAATTATGCTAGTTAGATATGGATGCAAAATTTCTGTAAAAACTTGATATATTTCAACACATTTAATGGACTGTACAAATTGATAGCAACATAGCTGGGGCTTAAATGACCCATATTAGCTTTTTTTAATTACACCAATAAGTTAGCTGATTTTGTTTCTATACTCCTTCTGGCTTTGAAGAGCAACTGCAGATTATTTGATTTCCAATTGCAATTTTTTAAAGTGTGTGTGCATAGATATATTTATATATCTTTTCCATGAAGAATATCTTTTGATGGATGTAAATATACATTTTATATATATATATATATATATATAACATATTTATTTGTGCTTGGGCTGAAATGTTTAGTTTTAACTGGCTTACAAGATTCAAAACTACTGTACTGATGAGATTCAGGGTTATGTGTTTACAGTTTCTATAATTCCTTTATTATTAAGGGTGTGTAATGCAATTCTCTTGATAGTGTAAATTAATGAAATACTGTAGAGCTCTAATTGATGGCTTTCTCAAATTTCTTCATAAACCATTATTACTATCTGTCTGTGGAGGCTTGTAAACTTTGAGAGTTCCATGCCATCTTCACATCTTGAGACAGATGTTCTGAAATCATTTCCAATTACATGTCCAAATTTGTGAGTCTAAGGTAGACTGGAAAGAAAGAATGGAAATCAAATTCCAACCTACTGTCTTACTTTTAGCAGATGTCTCAGTTTGGAAGAAGGATTCTTGAGGACTTTTTTATCCATCCCCCTATCCTACCCCACTGGATGCCAGCTTGTATCACATGAACATCTTCTTTTATCAGAAAGAGAAAAGAGTTAATATATGTGGTGTACCTACTACCACAAACACTGAATTAGGCATTTTGGACATTCATTTATTCATTTAACAAACACTGTATTCATTTGTGAAAACTTGTATGCAAGTTGCTAAAGATATAGAGTGAAGTAAAATACTCTACCTTTCCTTAGAAAAATTAAGGTCTAGTGAGAATGGACAATTCACCTGCGACTGCATTACAGTATAGTTCCTGGCTCACCAAAACTTAGTATCTAAATCCAACTTCAAATAAGCAAATTTTTTTCTTGGGAACTGAATTTTGAACAAGGAGGAATTAGCTAAATGACACAACAGAGAAAAAGGCATTCTAGGAAGAGGATACAGCACAGATAAAGCAAGGTTGGTGGAAAAGCATGACAGGACACGGCAGCTGAAGGAGTCAAGGATTGTTCCACAGCTGGAGAGAGGGAACTTTAGGGAGGCAAGAGTTGGGCAATAACTGATCTTGTTCTAAATTAAGAATTATGAGTTTTATCCTGTGAGCTAAAGATGTGTAGCACAGTGCTTGCATGATCCAATTTATACGTTACAAGAATACACGTGGCACCAGTGTGGGGGACATGTTATTTGATCATCAGCTCTGTTCTGACTTCTCCAGACTCCAAGCTGTCCCTGCAAGCCAAAGAGCTTTCTGGGATCTACTGTCAGTTGGGTTCCACCAGTGGGTCGTCCCCAAAAAGGAAGAGAGGAAGGAGATTAAGGTCAGTATCTTCACTCTTCTGACTCCTTGTCTGATTGTCTCAGATTAGATGCCTCCTTCATTCAAAGTCAGGGCTCCTACAGAAGGCTGTCTCCAGGTGGTATGGCCTGGCCATTCTGGACTAGCGCTGGGATATAGCGCTATCTGTTGGTTTCCATACACTCTGCCTGCAGCTGTTTAAATGGTCCCCTAATGAAACTCTGCTGCAATTCTCCAACATGAATGGACCACCTTTTATTCTACCCAAATCCTAACTGATACCATTTTTATCCTCATAACACAGTGAGGTCAAAATCATTTTCCAACTTTTCACAGGTGAAGAAACTTATATTCTGAGAACCTAGGAATCAATGTTCTTCTCTGCCTAGAAAACCGGCTTTTATCCACCCCCAACCCAGCCCGTGCACTGGCACAAGCTCCTTAGTCACTAGGGGAAGGCTGGCAGGTCCTGGGGCTTGAATCTGAAAGATCCTGCCCCAGTAGTTTGTGCATTCTCACCCTTTACCATGGTAACATGGTGGATTTGCAGAAAATAGGATGCGATTTTCCATGCATTTTGTCTTGCTTCAAAAGAACCATTGGAAAACCAAAAAAAAAAACCCATTGAATAAGCCATTACCTCCTTACCTCCAGAATGAATACATCTTCACAGCTATGCCCTTGCCAAAGCAAGATTGTCTGTGACAATCACTCCAATTTTCCAAGACCTATGTTTTTATATACTATATTTTTATATTAAAACATACTACTATCTTTTTGGTATATAGTACAAAAATTTCTTCTGTAACTATTATTCCTCCAAAGGAATGGTCAACTGCACTGAAGGAAAAGAATATAACTTTCTCTCAGTTTTAATATATGAATTTCAACACAGTATCTAATGTGCACATCTTTTAATAGGAAGTATTTAACAAATGCTAAAAATATAAACAAGCCCAATGACACTGTTTAACCAAAATTCATACCGTGAGGTTTTATTTTTTTAACCAAAAAGTTTAAGACAATTAGCTTGTCTACATAATGATTTATTCTTATAATACCATCATATGGAATAGGGCATTGATATCTTACTAAAGGAACAGATGCAAAATGCCAAAACTTTTGTTTTACCACCTTCTGTATTAATATACTAACACTGCTGTCCTTTTTTTATTCAGGGCCTAATATGCTCCTTCCTCTCACAGCTCCTTCCTTCCCTCTATTTGTCTCCTAGTCTGAACTACTGATAAATCACTGATAAAGTCTTCAAAAACATGATGTGTCAAATCACTGGCATATACTAAAAACCAACACAATGACACCTAGTGGTAACAAGAAAATGCATTTGCTTGAAACTAAGTAAATTCAACAAATGTGCATAGAACACTGAGACGATTGAAGGATTTCCAGCTTAAACACGAAACCACATGCATTTGGTATGTGAGTATGTATGTCCTTTACTTCTTTGACTTACAGTCCAGAAGGTACAAGTCGAATTAATTCCAAGGTGATCTGTCTTCTTACAAATCCTTTGTTTGCTGACAGAATACACTTGAAAGTTAAACAAGTAGACAAGGCATGCTACAAAAAGATTAATCTAATTTGAGTTAATGAAATATTATTTAATAGGTCATTCGGTTTTGATTTATAACTCCAGCAAAATTTCAAAGAGGTTCTACACATTTTTTTTAAATTCATAGCTAACACAGAACTAAATGAAGTGCTGCACAACTTTTCCCTGTAATATTTACAAATAAACAAGTACCCATCTTTCCCCATTCCTCAGAGAATTTAAAATGACAACAGGGGACTTCCCTGGTGGCACACTGGTTAAGAATCTGCCTGCCAACACAGAGAACATGGGTTCAAGCCATGGTCCGGGAAGATCCCACATGTCGCGGAGCAACTAAGCCTGTGCGCCACAACTACTGAGCCTGCGTTCTAGTGCCTGTGAACCACAACTACTGAGCCCGTGTGCCTAGAACCTGTGCTCCGCAACAAGAGAAGCCACCGCAGTGAGAAGCCCACGCACTGCAACGACGAGTAGCCCCTGCTCGCCGCAACTAGAGAAAGCCCACGTGGAGCAACGAAGACCCAAGGTAGCCAAAAATAAATAAGTAAATAAATAAATTTATAAAATGATAACAGACTTGAAATGCCAAAGTCTTCAGGATAATAATTTAGATGGTGTCTGTTATTTAAATTATCAGAGTGCCATCATAAAAAGGACTTTATGTTTAATTTCCTACCTGCCATATGAAAATGTAAAAGTATATTATAATAGCTGTTAAGGATGACCCTAAAATGTGATTCTGCCTTCTGTCCCAGAAGGAGTTTGGCTCAAGGCACATGTAATCTCTGCCTTACTGAACTCTAAAGAAAGAATATAAGTACAATAGCATCTCTCAATTTTATCACATAGTCGTCATACCAAATAGAGAAGACGTCCCTGCCTTTTGCTATAATATATTATTGAAATAGTAAAGTAAAGCATGGATTTAACTTGAAAACTGCCTGACCATCTGAGCTTCAGATTCCTCACTGGGAATACTAGAGTGTGTGCCTAGATTATCTTTAGAGTTTCTGTTACTATGATAACACACTGTTATGGCTGTCAAACCCACCGCTAACAAGATGTACCTGATTTGCTCCACAATTATAAAATTTCCAAAAGTAATTTTCTTATCACTTTGTAAGCCTATTGTGTCCATTAATCACATTTTCTCCTCCAGATATGTAAACTCACCAGAAATAAAAAATCCTGCTGACGATTCCAGAAAACACTAAAATAAATTCATTAAATTTAAATATGCAACACTAAAGCAATGAAACTGATTTCTGTAAGACTCTCTATATAGAAAAAAATATTTCATTCACTTCTAAATTGTTTTTGTGAATGACATCCCATTATAGTTAATTATGCCACAAAAGGCTTTATTGCCTACACTGATTTATTTAGGGGAAGGGAGAGAAAAACACAAGGAAACCTTCAGTACATTTGATTTCTTGTAAGAGTGAGCTGTGAACCCCACTGCATAACATTTACAGAGTCTGATTAATAATGTACCTCTATTAAATTTCTGGCTTCCCATGGGAATTATAATATATATTAAACATGACCTAACTTCCTGTTTCTACATTATTATTAAGATCATCTTGGGGGTGGGGGGGGAAGCTATTTCTGCATTCTAACACATGCGCTGTAGGAAGAAGCTATAAACACATTCTCCGGGAAGGGCAATCAATTCTCTAATTATCTAATAAAAGCAGGGACTCCTCCTTGAGTTCGTATCATTCTCGCCCTCGATCAACAACAATATCACAGAACCTGGACCAAAATATGTGCCAGTTTCATTTTGGAGGAGAAAGACCTAGGAAGAAATTATGAAAACCTCCACATACCGCCATAACATGATACCCTTAGATCAAGAGTTTGCACATTGTTTTTTATAAGCTCACATCTCAGTATAAACAATATAAGCAACCTTCCATATTTCATTATAATTCAAATATAAATTTTTACTAGAATGAAATTTGATTATTTTCTCAAATTTATATTAAACCCCAAAGAATAAATCTAGACAGTCTACACATATTCATGGGTTTCAAACAAGGTATCTCTGTTTCAATTTAATGAACATTAATATCTGCTTAAATGTATGAACACAAAACATACAAATATGCATGAATTTCAAAGCATGACGTTAAAAAGCTCTATTTCCTTGAGCTGTTAATAACAATATAAATAAGATGAACAAGGCCAGAGTATATTACATGTGGACTAAAATGCCAAAATGTGAATATCTTTCTAATAAGTTAAAATGGGAACTAGTTTATTACTTGTAATAAAGTTGTTGACAAACCTATTTACCCTACAGTAATGTTAATGAACGATACTTTGGACTATATACTCTTCAATCCATGACTTTTTCCTATATACTTTCAAAATTTTTCTTTGAAACACATACCATTATGTCCATTTTCCAGCTAGCTCAAGCAAGACTACAGTATATCAATCAGAAATCAGAGTCACTTTTTCATTTTGTTTAACTGGAAGTACAGTAACATTTATTCAATATATTTGATCCATCTGTATTCCTCATGAACCTTTGTCTGAATCTACAGACTTCTTATAAACTGCTAGGAATCTGAGTTTATTGAATCAGCTATACAAAGTGTGTGGCATTAGAACTATTGTAGGAAAAGGGTAGAAAAAATAAACTGAATTAAAAAGTGTAGAATGAATAAATAATTACTGTATTATTCTACATTTGAACCCAAAACAATCTGAGGATGTTTAATTTACATAAAGGAACTACTTATTTTTACAAAAGCCTAATAAATTATTTGATGTTAACACAACTGTGACACAGTCATTGGTGGCTTTGCTATCAAAACAGGAGATCCAGATGCTCTAGCTTTAGTTTCCAGAAATTACTTAAAACGACTCAATTGTAAATTAATCCCAACCACAGAGTATTATGATTACAAACATCCGCTCCCATTCATTCCTGGTCTGAAAGCTTCTGTTCCATGTAACCACTCCAAGAGCCCTACTGCGCTTCTCCCACTGATGAGGTATTGGGCCAAGACAGCACTCTCTCTCCGGGACTAGGTATTATGTGCAGCATGAGAATAATCTCACACAGAGTTATTTAGAAGAGTTACTGGCGATTAATTCATGACTATAAAGCAATTTTCAGCTATTCTACATTCTTCCTAGGGAATGCAGCCAGAGGCAATTTTACCATTTCAAATAGTCTTACATAAAGCCTGAAGGATTCTGAACATAGTATTTTTCTAAGTTTTATTCCTTCCAAACATCTGTAATGACTGATTGTTTTACATTCCTAAAATGCAAAATTCATACCATCAAAACTTTCTCCTGGTTTCATAAGGGCAGAAGGTTTCCAGAAACCAAGGTTGTTAAAAATCATGTGAGATAATATTTAGTTAAATATTAAGAGCTAACTTTATTGAAACGAAAATAACACTGCCCTATGCAAGTTCGGCTTTTGCACTTTTTTTTGATGTCTGGCTCTCTGTTGATGCTTCCTTATTATAACTTATCCTCTGTTTAAAAAGCCTGAAGAGAAGAATGCTATAGCAAAAGCCAGGTTGAGCTGCATGGTCTATAACTTGTGGGAGTTGGATATCAAATATCCTGAAGCTAGTAATTTTTAAGCAACGACCTCTGCGTATTTTTTTTCATTAGCAGTATGCCTCAAGATTGCCTGCTTAAAAACTTTTTATACGTCTACCTGAAGTAGAAATACACTGAAAAAGATAAATAACCTTGCATAGATCATTAAGGTTTTCTCTATTTCATTAAAAAAAAAAGAAAATTAAAACACTCATCACTTGACAATAATAGAGGTGAAATTGGGGCAAAAAATTTAAAAATAGCTGAATTTATCTTCAGGATAAGTGTCCTATGCAATATATTTGGCTTAATAATAAATTTATATTTATATGTGGATACGGGGATGTCTGAGATTTTCAGAATTCAGAAAAGATATTAAGAATGTAAAGAGAGACTGAGAATTTAAAGTCCAGTTTCTTCAGAGCAGAGATTCTGCAGAACTTCTTTCTGTTTCTATTGAAGGTATTTCTATTAATAGTAGACTTGAAATGTATAGAGGTTTGAATAAGGACCAAGAAGCAAGCTTATAATTTATAAAAATAAACATTTCTTAGATATTACTTTTGCATTAAAGGCATGATGGTATTGCCCACATGTCAAACTGGGAAAAGGGAGAAAAACAACACTAATACTCATTGAAGATCTATTCCATAGCAGACTGTTTTAGGTAATTCAATACACATGATCACATATTGTTCTCCCTCATTTCTTTGCCCCCCCCCACCCCGGAGACAGAGGACTTTCTTTCTCAGGTGGATTCTCGGAACACTTCTCAAAATTTGCCAGAATATTCTATCCCTCTCCTAAGTATGGCCTTTTTGCTTAAGCAAACCATCCCGTTTATTTCTAGGCTCTAACACTGCAGGCTACCTTGTAGGAAAAGGAGTAAGCAGAGGGGGAGATGATGTCAACAACAACAACAAAAATATTCTGTAACTTGAGTCAGCATCAACACCTTCGAATGGTGGAAAGTTAAGGCACAGAAATGTATATATCTTCCCACCAACACATCAGCAAGTCTGATGGCTTTCACAGCTGACTTGTGGTAAAACTGCCCCTTGAACGAGATGTGGTGGGCATGGGTTGAGGGGGCCCTAGGCATGATCCCAGACTCACTTTTTCATAAACACACACTTCTCACCATACAGCTTGCTGCTGGTTGATTTTGAGTTGGAAATAGTTGTTTTCACAATTTTACCTCGTTTAACACTTATTTGTGGGGGAGTGAAGACTCTCTCACTTCTTCATACAATCATAAACAGAGGTACAGCTTTTCTATTTATCTTTGCTATATACTTTTCCTTGCCATTAAATAATCAAAATCCATAAATAAAGAAAGCTTTCTTCCCCCCAAAGTTTAGGTACTCAGTAAGTTATCAAATAATGTTTATAATTTGTAAAGCATTTACCTTGTCAAAACAGTACTTTATAAACAGAATAAGCATAATAAACTAATGATTTAATGGCTGTGCAAAAGAGTAATCAGTGGCTTATTTACACAATAAGATTATTCATGCAGTTTATTTCTACTGAGTATTTATGCACATTTGAAGAATATGAATCCATAAGTCCAAAGCCAGAAATTGTCCTGAATTATCTGTATTGGTTGTCTACAAACTTCTTTGTTTACATGTTATCAAAAAAATTCTATTATAATATCCTCCATTATACAATTTGGTTGTCTCTAAAAATCCTTCACTAAATTTAAATAGGTGAAATGAACATAATTTCAATTTTATTTCAACTATTAAACTTTTTAAATAAAAATTATAAATCCTTTCTATATGTATCCAATGGAGATTTAAATACTCACATATAAAAAATTTTATGGACAAAATCTTTAATAATTTGAAATTGTCCATCATTTCTTTTTCTCCTTGAACTCTTAATTCCCCACTACTTACTCCTGAGAATTTTAACCTGATATACATACATATATATCTCCTATGCTTACTTTTAGCAGATAATATCTCTAACAAAATTTTGGATTTTGCATCTCTTATTGCACTCTTTCCCTAACCACCTACAAATATAATGTCTTGAGTGAAAAAAATTGTAATTTTATGTAATTATTACAATATTATTACAGTAATTATACAATATTTTACATAATTACAATTTTATATAATTTATCAAAACTAAATATGAAAAATAACTTAAATAAACATTAAAATCTTATTAAAATTGTATGTCTCAATAGATGGCTGAGGCTTTTAAAAATTTGTTTGATGTTTTTGCAAAGCATTTAAGACTCCCTTAGTGAACACAATTTATAACTAAAGCCAGGCACAGTTAAGCATCAATTCTACTAATTCCTATGTAAATAGATGTAAGCATTAAGGTATCTTTTTTATAGAAATTAAGACATAAAGGGCTTTATTATAAGAAAAATATACAATATTTTTATTCCCTCTGAGTTAAATGTCAAAAATTACATTAAAACTCATTATAATTTTTTTTCTATTTTGATCTTGTACTAGATAGCTGTTAGGTGCTTGTAAAATTATTGAAAATAAAGAATTTCTTAGGTTTCACTCATAAAAGTACTTAGTGCCCAGTCATTAATCTCATTCTCAATATGGAGAACAGTGCTTTCCATTACAATTGCTTTGACATTGTTAGAATAAGGCACCAGAGGGAGATTCAGGATATGCTAGAAGGATGGTTTTCTTTTGTAGGCTGGGTGAAAAGCAACGGCAAAATGAGAGGTGGAAAACTAAAACTAATGTGATGACTTGACTAAGGGATTCAGCTCAGAAATATCAGTTTAGAGAATAAGTATGTATGAAGTTTTAGGCTCTTGAAATTAATTCTCCCAACTATTAATTCCCAGGTCACTGTGTCATGTACACTCGGTGATCAGGGTAACTCAGTTTTAAGATCACTGATCTACATCAAGCTCTAACTGTAAATCAATTAAACATGCCTAACCTGAAGCTCCATGTGAAGGATGGATGAGCATATACCATCCAATATATGGTGGATCTAAAAATTGTGGGCTTAATTCATTAGCATAAAGTAAACATGATTCTATGTCAGGTGATTTGCAAACTCCAATACTCAATTTCAGTGCATGTGAAATCATTGTGACTAAGATGATCCACTGAGATGCTGTTAGACTCCTCTTCCTCTCAAATGCTGAAGAAATGTATTTTACTATACAGCAGTTCTTCTTGAAAACTAAAATAAAATTTAGAGCAGGGATCCTTTCTTTACACATGTGAAACAATACAGGGCAAGCAGAAACATCTAGGTTATTTTGTTCCAGGACATACTTGCTCCCAGAAAAAAGAATGTGAGCCAAGTAACATAGCTAACTTACTAAGATTAATAACTCGTTTAACAATACTTGCCTTCCAAAACTTCAGCTAAGTGAGACTAGTCAGACAGAGAAAGGCAAACATTGCATGATCACTTATTAGTGGAATCTAACAAACCCAAACTTGTAAAAACAGAGTAAAATTGTGGTTTCCAAGGGCTGGGGTGTGGGTAGGGAGGGGGTAACAGGAGAGATGATGTTTAAATGTACAAATCTACAGCTAATAGGTGGAGATGATGTATAATATAGTGAATACAGACAAAAATGTATAATATTATAATCAAACCTGCTAAGAAACTAGATCTTAATTACCCCTACCACAAAAAAGAAATGGTAATGATGTGACATGATAGAGGTAGCACTATCACTACAGTGGTAATAGTATTTCAATACACAAATGTATCAAATCAGCATGTTGTATACTTTAATTTATAAAATGTTACATGGCAAATATATTTCAACTGAAAAATAAAAATTAAAAACCTTAGTTCACTCTGTATACCCATCATGAGCCTTGATGAAAGGGACCAAATCAGAAGGAGCTGTTAATCCTAGTATAACATTAATCTCTCAGACCTTTAGATACACATCTCTCAATTAAAGCAATATAAGCCACCCTTGAATTACTGAAAAAAGTCCAGATGGGGGTCCTGAATTCAGCTGAGAACTTTTAGAAATCCACCAGAAACAGAACATCTTGGAGGAGGAGATAGATTTCGAGCTAGACCTTAGGATCAGGACAATGAGTGTATGAATTAAATACACATCTTCCATCGAAGGCCCAAGAGTAAGATCCAAAAAACTGGAACCTCTGCCTGTCACATGTTAACCTCAAAGTTCTCATCTTTATCTACCCAATTACGCTCACTCAGCTTTGCTGGTCTAATACAGTAAGTCCCCTACATACAAACAAGTTCCATTCTAAAAGCACATTCGTAAGTCCAATTTGTTTGTAAGTTAAACAAAGTTAGCCTAGGTACCCAACTAACACAACTGGCTATATAGTACTGTACTGTAATAGGTTTGTAATACTCTTCACACAAATAATACATAAACACACACACACACACAAAATAAAACATTTTTAATCTTACAGTACAGTACCTTGAAAAGTACAGTAGTACCAGCTACATCACCGCTGCTTTTACACTTGCTTCTGGACACCCTGGGTTTGAAATAAAGACACTGTACTACTGTACTCTATACAGTACTGGACAGTAAAGTGCACAAAAGCACAGCTACTTGTAGAGGATGCAGGCATGTAACAATGTATGCCAACATGTGAACTAACATACGTGACTGGACATGTGAACTCACGTTCGCATCTGAAAGTTTGCAACATAAAGGTTTGTACGTAGAGGACTTACTGTATGCTGCATTGTCTTAGGCACTTGGAACTATAAAATTACTGACCTTTTATATTTTACTTTCTTCTTTTTTACTGGCTCTAGTTCTGAGAGCTCCTGATTCTGTTATGGGATCAATTCCCTTGGTTTAATTTGGGCAATTACAGCTACATCGCTACAGACTTAAAATAGTCATCAAGTCCTTCCTTTAATATTCATGTAGCCATGCTCAACTGTACGCTCTCTGGAGTCTTAAATGCTGCCCAGCAGCCACTGTACCATCAAATGATCTGACAAATAATGTTCCATTTATAGAAAAACAAAATCTGACCCTTGTAAAGACTGGAACGACTACAATCAAAAACTCTGCATGCAACCATGACACAGTAGACAGCGACGAGTATCTGGATTGATCATGTTCCCTAACAATAATATTCTGTCCTCCAGCTGAGGCTGAAGAATGCAAAATTGGAGGGCTCAAAACGGAAACCAACAAATTTCCCTGCTCCTTTGTTCAATAATACTGGAATCATATGAGCTTTTCGTCTCTAAGTAAAACAGTATTGAGAATGAATAGAAATAAGTTGGCTATTTACTCCAAGAAATACTTGCTCCTGGAAAATAATACTATAAGTGCAACAAAATAGCTGACCAGTCGACGTGAACTCTTTGCTCATCCACATTTATGTCAAAAACCTTGCCTCCCTCTGCCCACTAATCTAAAGCTATTCCAAAATTCTCCCCAATCCAATCCTTCCCCCTGCCTTAAAATCACTCCATTCAGGTTCAAAAACTGTATTAATATCCTCCCTTGAATTCCTCCTAGGAGACACGACTAAGATTCTGCCAACACCATATTCCCTCTACACTGAATTAAGTCTAACAAACTTACATTTGCTTAAGGGCTTTTCATTTAAAAAAAAACAACTTATTTTTTAAATCAATGGTTGGCAATATGTACTGATACTAATGCTTTTTTATGCATAGAAGTGTAATTTACTTTGATATCATTATTCAACTATTCATATGATTTATTTTTATTTCCCAGATTTTGAATGTTATTAGCAGGGCTTATACCTCATTTGGCTGTTTATACTACACATAGCACTAGATCTTAAGCATCTAATAGTCTGAGCAAATAATTATTCAATAAATAAATGCATAGACAAATATGATTAAGGCCTTTTAATATATTATATAATTATTAAATTCCCACTGTGTAAATGTCCAAATTGTATACACACACAGAAATACATGTATGTGTATACAATTAATACACATTAACTATTAATTAGTAAATACAACATAATACCTACAACATACCTAATACTGAAATATATTTTTACATGTGTTTGTGAATACGCCCACATGTAACTTTGAGACTACATATACATTATTTGTAAGACAGCATATATTTTCCAATTTGTACTTTTGTTTTTGACCATTGTATTGATAGATATTACATACAAAAGAATATTCATTCAAATAAACATCTGAAAAAATCTAGGCACCTGCAGTCTTACAAGACATCATTTTAATACCAAACTTACATAAAAGTAAACATGTATAAAAATGAGACAGCAAAATCATAATTAGCACTTTACTCCAAAGCTTGAGTATGTGATATTAGCCACTGACAGTGAAAATGCTATTGATAACTTGTCTGATCCCTCAAAATAAAACCTGAGATAGTGTACATTAGTGTACATTCATAATTATCTTTCAAATATAAACATGTTTTCTTTTCACTATTTATCCTCATACTCAAAGCTATAAATCATCATTTCCTTTATAGCTTCTTGTGATACTCTGTGCTATGAGACTGGTATAACAAGCCAATGACTCACATTTATATGCCCAGATTTAAGTTGGAATTTTGTTTGTTGTTCTGCACCTGTGAGTTTCAAGCCAGTTAAATTTTTGCCCTGAAAAAATAAAATATTCAATTTAAGATATTTGTGGGAAAAAAAATCAGTTGAAGCCATAAGAAATTCCTGAGAGTTCTAAATATTCCAGGACCATATTTCATAGTCCCTAAGCTATGAACACGAATTAAGATATAGCAGCTTGGTAGAGGCAACATGCAACCCTTATTCACATCTGTCAGCTAATGGAAAACTAAAATGCTACAGCTGCCAGGGTAAATATTAATCACTCGAAAAAGGAAAATTATATTAATCTCTTGTGCATGATATGCTTATATGTGAGTGCTATTAATGCACCGTATGCTACACTTTTGCTAAAATAACCCTGCCCTTGATAAGCCATAGGGAAGTTTTGTGACTGGAAACAAATCATGAATTTAAGTGAGTTAAAGCATCAGCATACATTAGAAATAAGAAAAGCCAGGTTTAATATTGAATGCAGAGAATCAAAGATAATTGGAAATCAAAACTGTGGCTGTCCTTAAACAGGATAATAGAAAAGAACAAATATAAAACCTAGTTTTCTCAAATAACTAACCTTTATTTTTCACTACAAACCATATGAAGTCCATTTTTGGATATTCCATTTTTGGATATTCCAATTTTGGATATTGGATCCAAAATATCCAATTTTTGATATTTTTGGATATTCCAGTTTTGGATATTCTAATTTCTTTTTTAAAAGGCATATAATTGGGGTACAGATTGCTTAATTTTAACTTCAGCTTGAAATCCTGAATTACAATCTGTTTAGACAATCTTTTCAAACAAAAGTAAACAAGATCTGGTATCTTATAAATAGCAAATGCACTGCTTCTTGTTGTGACATGATTGGCAGCTGTTCCTCAAAGCACAACACAGAGAGGAAGCTGTCTATCAGCGCAGCCCTCTGTGAATCTTGTAAGTCAATGTTATCTAGGTCCCAGATCATCTTTTCCTGCCCCTGCACACCTAAACACAACCAGCTGCCAAGGGCCCATAAACTCTATGAGAGCAATGTTAGAAATGCTTCTATTATGTGGGCTTCAGCCTTTGGAATCAAAGTCTACTATTTCTTCTGATGGATTCAAAGTACCAGAAGCTAATTTATTTTTTTCCTTCACAATAATGAAACACATGGGGAAGGGGCTGAGTTCTAGTTAACATAGAATGATCTCATGATTGTCAACTCATTTTCCTACAACCTAATAAATTGCAAAGAATAAAAGCAATGATAAGACACAGTGTAAAGGTCATAAATCGAGAAGAAATTTTAATGAACAGCTGATGCAGAGCGGTAAGGAAGGATTAAGATGGGTAAAAATACTTGCATAGTGGAAGCAAATAGAGGTTGTACTGACGGAGCATTTGGCTTGAAAATGACAGAGAATGAGGGTGAAATTTGGGACTGAAAACATGATAAATTGAAAGTCCTATATGTGGATTTTTAATAACTTCCAGTATCATGCTTCCATCTCAACAAGCAGCAAGAGAACCCAGGTTGCTAAGTCCAAGTTAAAAAGTTCAGTGAAGGACTCTTCTTTGGATAGTCTGAAAGCTATTAGAGAAAAGAAATGCTTTAGACATTTTGTTATCTTCCTGAGTGATGGTTGGTTTTTATCTGCTTACCCTAAAATACAGTAGGAGATACATCAAGCCCTCCATGACCATATGCTCCTAATTCCCAATGAGCTCTTTTGTATCTCTGTCTTAAAAGAAACAAGGACCACGGACCTCATTGGAAATGACAAATATAAACAAAAATGACCTCTGAAAAAGATATAAATTCTTAATTATGAAATATCCCCAATTAGATTCCTCAGAGGCATGTACCATTAATCACAGGCAGAAAACAAGGTCAATGCTTTTAAAAAAACAAGTAGAGGATACTACTGCTTAGAAAGCAAAATAATATTAAAATTAAGAAGTCAATGAAAGGTTTGGAAGATCATATTAAAAACACTTCTCTGGGGCTTCCCTGGTGGCGCAGTGGTTGAGAGTCTGCCTGCCGATGCAGGGGACACGGGTTTGTGCCCCGGTCTGGGAAGATCCCACATGCCACGGAGCTGCTGGGCCCGTGAGCCATGGCCACTAGGCCTGCGCGTCCGGAGCCTGTGCTCTGCAATGGGAGAGGCCACAACAGTGGGAGGCCCACGTACCGGAAAAAAAAAAAAAAACATTTCTCAGAGTTGAACAAAGGTCAGAGATGGATATATGGAAGACAACATATATAAACAATCAAACTAGGAAGTTCAACATCTAATTAATAAAAGTTCTCAAGGGAAAAAAGGAAGGGAGGATAGAAGAGATAGGTATAAAAAAGTCATACAACAAAAATTTCCCAAGCTTAAGTACAGAAGTCTCCAGATTAACAAGTGACATCAAGTGTACAAACTAATGAACAAAAGAAAGGCCAATAAAAAAGTGTGACCAAGACGGTCTAATGTTCCCCTCAGCTTGACTAAACTTTGACAGGTTTCTTCCTGGCTATAGCTCCCTGACTTCCCTTTCTTTAGAGCACCTACTGCAGAAAACGTCTAATTGTAAATCCTTTCTTTGCTTCACTGAGATAAAAATCTCCCAGCCTCTTGCCAATTTTACAACCCTGGAATGTCCTTCACTACTTCTTCACTAGCTTTGGGCAGCATTTAAAGATTCTCCCAATTCTTATTTCAGCAGAATTGAGTTCAATCTCTCAACTTGCTCTCAACTTAAGTTCTGTTTGCCTGTTTAACTCATTTGGTGCAATTTTTCTTTGGCAAGTTCATCATCAACAATTTTCAGAACATCAAGGATAAAGAGAGAATCTAAAATAACTCCAGAGAAGAATAAAAGATGCTCAATATTCCAAATTTCTAAACAGCATTACTACCTACTACAAGAAAAAGGAGCAATTTTTTCAAGTTATCAGAGAAACTTTAACCTAGAACTCCATCTTTAGCCAAACCAATAATCAAGAAAAAGAGTATGAATAGTTTTACAGACACAGAAAAAGTTTTCTCCTTTAAATGCTGAGTTTAGTCAATAGGATTAAAATAAAAGTGTTGGTGTTGAGGTTACTGGGCTGTGCCTTTTATCAAAAGGCTTTATAAAACCAGAAACTTGAAAATAGAAATAAATTCCTATGTTTTCAAGATAGCTATCTTATATACCAGGGCTGCTGTACCAGCAAAGACCCCGAACTCTTCAATCTCTGTTTCATCTTTTTTGCAATGTGGTATTCTGACACAAGATAACTGCTGGAGCTCCAGTCATTCCATGCTTATTCCAGACAATTGGATGAAGATGGGGAAGAACAGCAAATCTTCTCTTTTTAGAAGCTATCCCAAACAATTTACACAAGGCTTCTGCTTATAACTCATTGGCTAACACCTAGTCACATGGCCAGCATGATACAACAGGGTCTAGAAATTTAGCATCATGCTAAATGTAGGGCACTGATATTAAAGAATAATGGTAGAAGAATTTATATGGATAACGATGCAACTAGTATCCATTATAACATGGCACTCAAAAAAGTTTGAGAGGATTTAGAGACTGGGAAGACTGTTAAGGTATGAAAAAGGAATAGAGTATAATAAAAAAGTGAGGACTTCCCTGGTGGCGCAGTGGTTAAGAACTGCCTGCCAATGCAGGGGACACAGGTTCGAGCCCTGGTCTGGAAAGATCTCACATGCTGTGGAGCAACTAAGTCCGTGCACCACAACTACTGAGCCTGCGCTCTAGAGACCATGAGCCACAACTACCGAGCCCCCATGCCACAACTACTGAAGCATGCGAGCATAGAACCCATGCTCCACAATAAGAGAAGCCCCCACAATGAGAAGCCCATGCACCACAGATAAGAGTAGCCCTCGCTCGCCACAACTAGAGAAAGCCCGCGCACAGCAACAAAGACCCATGGCAGACAAAAATAAATTTTAAAAATAATAAAATTAAAAAGTGAATTACTAATTTCAGAACATATTTTAGTAGTTCTTTCTTAAAACCAGACAGATAAAATGGACAACAAAATAGCAAATATTCTAGAGATGTAACACAAATATAAAGCATATTTTAATTGATATATAAAGATATAGGTAAAGTAATTCCTGCAACCAGAAACAGAAAAATACAAATTAGTTTCAAGTACATATGAAATATAAAAATTGATTGTATTTGACCACAAAGAAAGTTTCATTAAAGCCTCGAGGAGGTATATCATAACTATTAAATCAAAAAGGAACTCTAGGGCTTCCCTGGTGGCGCAGTGGTTGAGAGTCCGCCTGCCGATGCAGGGGACGCTGGTTCGTGCCCCAGTCTGGGAAGATCCCACATGCCGCGGAGCGGCTGGGCCCGTGAGCCATGGCCGCTGAGCCTGTGCGTCCGGAGCCTGTGCTCCGCAATGGGAGAGGCCACAGCAGTGAGAGGCCCACGTACCGCAAAAAAAAAAAAAAAAAAAAAGGAACTCTATTTAAATTCCCCCCCGAAACTTTTTGACTCAGACCATTTTCTTCCATAATGAAAATAAATTAGAATTTATTGGTAAAAAGGCATCCATGTCTAATATCTTTTCATGATGAAGAAAAAAATCTCAGTAAACCTCAGAATAAAAGGAAATTTCTTCAACTTGATAAAGAGTATCTACAAAAACCCTACAGCTAACATCATAATTGCTAAGAAAGCCAAAGCTTTCTCACTAAGATCAGGTACAAAAGCAAGGATGTCCCCTCTCACCACCCCTTTTCAACAATTCTAGCTAGTTCAGTGAGACAGGGAAAAAAATGTATATAGTTTATGAAGAAAGACATAAAACTGCCTCTGTTCACAGATAACATTATTGTCTATAAAGAAAATCCTTAACAACAACAACAAAACTCATGGAACTAATAAGCTTTTAAAACAAGCTTGTAAGATACAAGGTTATTATACAAAAGTCAGTTGCTTTCCTATATACCAGCAATGAACAAGTGGAATTTGAATTGAAAGCAGAACACATTTATATTAGCATCTCAAAAAAAAAAAAAAACTTAGGTATAAATCTGACAAATATGTGAAAGATCTGTATGAGGAAAACCAAAAAACTCTGATTAAGGAAATCAAAGAAGAACTAAATAAATGGAGAGAGATTCCATGTTCACGGTTAGGAAGACTCAAAATTGTCAATGTGTCACTTTTTCCAAACTTGTTCAATAGATTCAATGTAATCCCGATCAAACTCCAGCAGAGTATTCTGTGGATATTGACAAACTGACTCTAACATTTATGTGGAGAGGCAACAGTCCCAGAATAGCCAACACAATATTTAAGGAGAACATAGACGAAGTACTGACACTACCAGACTTCAAGACTTACTCTAAGCTACAGTAATCAAGACAGTGTGATACTGGTGAAAGAACAGACAAATAGATCAATGGAACAGAATAGAGATCCCAGAAACAGACCCACATAAATACAGTCAATTGATCTTTGACAAAGGCAATATAATAGAGCAAAGATAATCCTGTCAACAAGTGGTACTGAAACAACTGGACATCCACATGCAAAAAAAAAAAAAGAATCTAGACACAGAACTTACACATTTCACCAAGATAAACTCAGTATGAATCACAACCTAAATGTAAAACACAAAAACCATAAAGCTTCTAGAAGGTAACATAAGAAAAAATCCGTATGACCTTGGGTATTGCAATGACTTTTCAGATACAACACCAAAACCATGATCCATAAAGTAAATAATTGATAAGCTGGACATCATTAAAGTTAAAAACAATTGTCTGCAAAAGACAATGTCAAGAGAATGAGAAGACACCACAGACTGAGAGAAAATATTTGCAAAAGATACATCTGATAAAGAACTATTACCCAAATTATACAAAGAACTCTTAAAATTCAACAATAAGAAAACCAACCCTTTCAAATAATGGGCCAACTACCTGAATAGACACTTCAGTGAAGATATACAGGTGAAAAATAATCATAAAAAGATGTGCTATATCTTATTTCCTCTGGGAATTGGAAATTAAAATGAGACACCACCACACACCTATTAGAATAGCCAAAATCTGGACCAAATTCAAATGGTACAGCAGTTTGGAAAAACATGGAGGAAACTTACATGCTTATCACTAAGTGAAAGAAGCCAATCTGAAAAGGCTACATACTGTATGATTCCAACTATGTGACATTCTGGAAAAGGCAGTATTATGAAGAAGGTAAAAAGACCAAGGGTCGCTGGGGGTGGGGAGGGTGGCAAGATGAACAGGCAGAGCCCAGAAGATGTGGGGAGTGTGAAAATACCCTGTATGATGCTGACATACATTCGTCTATTCCCACAGAATGCACAACACTAAGTGTGAACTGCAACATAAACTCTGCACTCTGAATGGTTATGACAGGTGAATTTCGGTTCATCAACTGTAATAAATTGACCACTCTGTGGGGATGTTCATGAGAGGGCAGGCTGTGCATGTGGGTTGCAGGGGAGGGGAGAGGTTAGTGAAGGGGGAATCTGTTCTCAATTCTTCTGGGAAGCTGCTCTAAAAAAAATTAATTCTTAAGATTTTTTTAAAGAGCCAAAGCTGATGTTTTACAAATTAAAAATCATCACATTGAGATTTAAACATTTCAGTAGATGCAGAAAAATCATTGGAGTGTTTCCAGGATTATGGCAGACTAGGTATGTTTTTAAATTTCTGTAGCCCTGGACCAAATATCAGAAAGTTGCAAAATTAAGTACTTAAACACACTGAGCTCAAAACATTGGGAATAACTCTAAAGAGGTAGGAAAATAAAATGTAACTATATAAACTTGAAAGAAAACTGTTCATCCTTTATGGAAATGCCAGTGATGGAAACTTGAGAGACTGGGAGAGGAGAGGAGATCAGGCATTGTTACAGTAAAAGGGGGAAGCTGACACAAAACACCAGCCATAATGTTAAGATATTCAAGAAAAACACTTAGCAAAAGGTGACTAGGGTGTAATTTGTCTCCATATAAGATGACCCACAACTGAATGCACTCCTGCCTCTGCTATCAAGAAATATTACTGGTGACGATGCTGATGATAACAATAATAATAATGATGATGGAACACTAACAACGACACTAACTGTAGAGTCCCTTAATAATTTGTAACCACAGGCCTGATAACGTTTGGGTCTGGGATTCAAATTTAAAGAACACGTTCCCGAAGGCAGAAAATCTCCAGGTGGAGAAGTTAAACTGAATTGATTGCAGCTTGCTAACATCAGCTGATACATATTGAATAAAACACCAGTCTTCTTTGGATATAATCATCCTCAATTAAGGTATTCCAGGATCCCACAGATGCAATTCATATAAGTATGAATGTAAAGGAATTATCAAAGAACAGATGATACAAAACATAAATAACAAGTATTGGCATAAGTATATCCAAAACAAGATCAGATTTAGACTGCTGAAAACTTCTGACTTTAGAATTACTAATTGGAGTAAAGCACTACAATGAATAATGTGTTGAAAAGCTTAAGTGGTAAAAGTACAAAATTAAGTAAGCAATAAAAATGTATCAATAAAAGGCCAGAGAGACTTGAGGAATAACCAAAAACGGATACAGAGTGTGCATACAAAACCAAAGCTTTAATTGACAGGATAAACACCAGTTAAAGACACAGTTGAAAAGATAATTACTGAATGTACCATAGAATTGTAAGGATTATCCAGTGTTCAGAGAAATAACGAGAAAAAAATATGATTGAGGTTAAGGCACTCAGGAGCAGAAAAAGGTCTATAATGTATATAATTGGATTTCTAAATAAGAGAATGAAGGAAGAATTATAAGGAGAGACAATGGATGGAAATAACCCAGAATTAATGAAAGACATAAATCCAAAGATATAGAAAGTACAATGTATATTAAATGAAATAAGAAATGCCCACTGATATATTATTGGAATTGTTAATACCAAGAAAAAGGAAGATTTTCAAAGAAATCAGAGAAAATGGAGAGCTCTCTAAGTTACTGTAACATTAAAAGCAGAATTCCCTCATCTCCTGCTACTCTGCCCTTGTTCCCTTGCTCACTCCAGGCCAGCTGTTTCTGGAACATTCCAGACATTTTCTTATCTAGGGACCTTTGTTCCAGGTGGTCCTTCTTCCTGAAGCTTCTTCTACATGCTGTTTGTCCTACATTCCCCCGTCAATTCAAGCTTGCCCTAAAATACCTCCACCTCAAGGATCCTGACAACCTGACAATAGTTAATATTTGAAGCCTTCCTCAACTTCCAACCCACCTTATGTGCTCTACCTTTTATTCCTATAGCACTCATTAATTCTAATGTATTCTATTATTTACCAGTAGTGTATCACAGATTTATCAAATGATCATAAACAACTTGAAAACAACTAATGGGACTGTAAATAAATTATAGTTCCTCCATGCAATGGGAAATCATATCTTTATTAGAAAGGATCAGCTAGCTCTAATTACAGTGTAGGGAACAGTACCAAGATATATTGGCACCCAGAAATAAATATATAAATGAAAAAAGCAAAATGCAGAGCTATATGCATAGCATGCTACAATTCTACATGTGTATAAACCACATACATGATCTATATCTGGAAAGAAACGGGTACCTTATAACGCTGGCATCTTCAGGGTGAGCAGACTACCTGGCTGGGGGACAGATAAGGAAAGGAGCCTTTTTCCCACATCTTACTTCCAAAATTTTCTTCCATGAGAATGTAATAGCTATCAAACAAGTAGACGTAACTACTAAAACGTACAGGCACAGAAGTCTCTTGCTTTTAAATGTATGTATGTGTTAGCTGGATAAATATGAAAGTTAAAAAAGAAAAATGACCTGATTATGTTCCATTTCCTGAAAAAGTAGAACTTTTAATATTTGTAGGAAAAATGGCTACCGTTATTGTCTCCAGGGTACGCTTCATATTCCCGTTGACCATGACTGAAACATGTTTTCCCTTCCGAAGATAAACAAATGACTCTCTACTACCTCTTTACCTGCTTCAGAGAGAGAAAAGTGTGTGCACCCACAGGACACACACACACACATACACACACCCCTAACCTAGGTCATGACTCTTTCATCATATTGCTCATTTTTCTCAATTGTGTGTTTCATGGAACATTTATGATCAAATATGCCATTAGGCTTTGGTATGTTTTTCTCTTCCTCAATCTAGCATTTAGCCATCATCATCCAAGACTATCTTGTGAAGTTGCCATCCTCATGCAAAGTGAGTTTCCACAATCTTTGTCTTTAAGTGACAGGTGGAAAATGTATCACAAAAGTCATACAGCATAGAACAGGCAGTAACAGCAGATCGGCAATGAAACCGTGAGCCTGCATTCAGGTCAAACAGGGTATTTGCTCTGAACCAATTAAGGCCAAGTTTATTGTGTCAATGTCAAACTCATGGTAAACAAAGTTTTTGCTTCTCTCTCATCATGAATAAATCACTTGTTCAACCCAATGACTCAGGCCTTATCAAGCAGTATTTAATTTCAGTACAGTTGTGCTGACAGACCTAATCACAATTCTCCTATTCTTAAATGCAGAGAAGACCCCCTGAGGATTCCCACTAGGGACAGACTCCCTGAAGCATTTCCCTAAATTTCAGAACGCCTGCCTTACACACGTGTTTTCCTTAAGGCTCTGTGCTCTGCTTTCCAAGGGGGCAGACAGACAATGTAAGTATTCACTCCCCAGTGTGAATGCAAGATGCAAGAGCATCAGGCAAACCATCAGGAAACTGGAGTTCTTGTAAGAGGACCCTAATTCTAAATATCCATACATCTTGAAAGGGTCTTTAAGAACTCTGGGTCTCTTTATGTGAAAATAAGTTGGTCAACTTCTAAGACTCTTGAAGTTCTAAAAGCCCATGGATATCTACATGGACACTGGTATATGAATATATTTAGTTGGTTCTTAAAGGAGTATATTCATTTACTAGGCTGATATAACTAGTACCATGAACTACGTGGCTTTAAAACAACAGGAATTTACTCACTGTTTTGGCAGCCAGAATTTCAAATTCAAGGTGTTGGCAGGGTAACACTCTCTGAAGACTCTAAGGGAGATGTTGGCAGGGTAACACTCTCTGAAGACTCTAAGGGAGAATCTATTCCAGACCTATCTCCTGGCTTCAGGTGTTGCCAGTCCTCCTTAGTGTTCCTTGGTTTGTACATGCTTCACTCCAACCTCTGCCCCCATCATCACGTGGTGCTTTCCCTGTGCCTGTCTCTGTGTCTCTGCTACCTTACAGAGAGCATTCCTAGTGGATTAAGGACCCATCCTACTCCAGTATGACCTAATGTTAACTTGCATCTGAATTACAACAAAGGTCAGGTCACATTCACAAGTACTGGGGGCAAGGGCTTACAGATATTTGGGGGGGGGTACATAATTCAACCAGTCACAGGTGATGCTGTACACTTCTCTACATACACAGTTTAAACCAGATGCTCAGATGATGCAATCAGTTTGCCAATCTAATATTCGGAGAAACTGAAACACAGACAATTAGAACTTAGAAACCTAAAAATCCCATAGTCACGAAGAGCATCTCAAAGGACACTATCTTTCATGCCTCTGCACTTTATAAAAAAAATGTGCCTCTCAAAAATATTGCTTCTTCAGGAAAATATATTGAAATTGAGACATAAAAGTAAAGAAGATCCCATATCATATTATTGCAGGAAATTCAAAATCTCCCTCCCACATAAATATCTGAAGAAACAACTGACTTTAACAAAATTACAAATTCTGTAAAGTTTAGATGCTATTGTCAAGGTTTTACAGCTCCTGATAAAGTAATATACTGCTGGCAGAAAGAATACAGTAGTGAAATTTAGATTTACATAAACAATTTTTACTTTACTAAAAAATTTTATTACTACATTACTATATGAAATGTAGCATTATAATAATCCTAATTCTACTATGTATTAGAATCTAATAATTGTTAAATTATTCATTCCCTTGTTTTCAATAGTGAATGGAGTGGATAGAATGTATGGCTGATGTGCATTCAGAAATGTCCTGGTTAAACCAAAAACAAAAAGTTGCAAATGGCCTGTGAATAGTTTTCACACTTCTTCCACAGGCTGCTCTGAATACAAGAAGAACCATCCCTAGAGAAGTGGTTATGAAAACTGTACTTTGTTTTGTTAAGGTTCTATGCTCTGCTTTCCAAGGGGGCAGATAAGCAATATAGGTATTCATGCTTAAAATCAAGGCTTAATAGAATGGGCTACCTTGTCATCTGGTAAAATCGAGAAGGTTCAAATGGTGTAACCACAAGCTCACCTCCCCATTCTGCTCCTGTAGATGAAGTCCCCTAGCCAAACCACCCAACTTATCCAACAGACCCAGCAGATGCCTGCTTATCCCTGAGTAGTGAGTTTCAATTCCCTGCCAGCCCACAGAAATAAGAATCAGAACCATTCAAACAAGCCAATCACATGCTCCAGGGGGAAGCAGGGGGAACCTCGCCCTCTTAATACTACAAGGACTGCTTCCTACAGCCGGATTATCCTTTCCACTCCCAAGTATAATCCTGGTACATCCTGCATGGCATGCAGGATCCTCCTCTCCCAGGCTGTGAATATAGGTGACTCATGAAATTGCTGTTGATTTCATCTGTCCAAAGTTGGGGGTCATGTGTTCCACCATCCACATAACCCTAGGGCAGGAACACCTTCCTCACCAATGGCGTCAAGAGGAGGCAGTCAAAACATACCTTTACTTCAATAACTACCTAAGCAAGAAACCTCTAGCATCTTATGGCATTTCCATAAGTATTTTGCACTTGACTGGACAGTGTTGCTAGGTCTCATGGGGCAGGAAGGAGCAGCAGTTACCTGTGCAGAACCATCTTCTCACAAGTCACGTATTAAACCAGGATACAAACAATATTGTACCACCTGGTGGACAAAAAGGAGGCTAACTGGGCTACCTGATTACAATCATGTGAAAATAAAGAGTATTCTGGCTAAAGAGACTGAGTTGATTAGAGTTTGGATTAAAACCTAGAAGCTTTGAAAGAGATGTCTGTCATATTTACTTGTTCATAAGCCAATATTTTGAGGAAAATCTCGTAACGTTTAACAGTATCTAGTCTTTTTGTTTGTTTTCATTTTTGGTGTTGGGTCTTCATTGCTGTGCACAGGCTTTCTCTAGTTGTGGTGAGTGGGGGCTACTCTTTGTTGCAGTGTCCAGGCTTCTCATTGCAGTGGCTTCTCTTGTTGTGCAGCATGGTCTCTAGGCACACGGACTTCAGTAGTTGTGGCACGTGGGCTCAGTAGTTGTGGTGCATGGGCTTAGTTGCTCCACAGCATGTAGGATCTTCCCAGGCCAGGGATCGAACCTGTGTCCCCTGCATTGGCAGGCAGATTCTTAACGACTGTGCCACCAGGGAAGTCCAGCATATCTAGTCTTTTGCAGAACACATTTTAGGAACACTGTTTACACTCTTGGATCCTATGTACACCTTGACCACCCATCTCCACGTAGCAAACAGAGCCATCTATCTAAAATCCCAGTAGGACCATGTCCTGCCCCTGCTTGAATTCCTTCGGTCTCTCTCCATCCCCTGAAAAAGCACAAGCTACTAAGTATCACATACAAGGCGCTGAATGACCTGACTCCCAGTCCCCTTCTTCAGTCTCGTCTCTCATGGCTGACAGTGGCTTTTCGTTTTAGGCAAAGAAAGAATGAGTTTGTGTACAGCCCAAGGAGAAGTACTGAGTGGAGAGGAAGAAGTTAAATATATATGAGGGAGGGGATGAACAAAAGAATGCTATAAATATGAGAGAGGGGATGAATAATAGAATGATATTCTGGACAAGGTTGGAGGTGGGCTCGAAGACTTAAATAGAGACATAGCTCCCACTCCAATCTTGACATACTGGAGGTAAGATATGGGCTGCAAGAAAGTGAATGTTGGGGTGGAAAAGAAGCAGGATTGTTACTGAAAGCCCTTATATTCTCACTCAAGTAGAAGAAAGATCATCTGCTGAGGCTGAAGGGAACAGGGATTGAGCTGGTGTTTTGAAGAGCAAGGTGAAATTTGGGATTTTATCCATGCAAACAGGAGGTGGATGTTACTAAGAGCTCACTGAGGGCCAGGCTGAGGAAAGGCTCTAATGTGTAAGGGTATGTGCTTTAGCCAAATGTGATTCAGTCCCACCCAGGGGCGGAACTATCAAAATAGGGAATAAATTATTTCATTTCTCCAAAGTTATTGTTTAACCAGACTATTCAGTGAGAAGTGGTTTCCAAGATAACTGATAAAAAATATAGTTCCTATCACTGAAGAAATAGGCTCACTGGATGTGATGGGTGAACCAAAGAAAAGAGAAGGACATGACTTGGAGATAATGAAAGCTCCTAAGGAACAGAGATCTGAGATCAAATACAATATGGATACCAAGGGGGAAAGGGGGGTGGGTGGGATGAACTGGGTGATTGGGATTGACATATATACACTACTGATACTACGTATAAAATAGATAACTAATGAGAACCTACTGTATAGCACAGGGAAGTCTATTCAATGCTCCGTGGTGACCTAAATGAGAAGGAAATCCAAAAAAGAGGGGATATATGTATATGAATAGCTGATTCACTGTGCTGTACTGTATAAACTAGCACACTATTGTAAAGCAACCCCAATAAAATTAAATTAATAAAATACCATATGGAGACCTGAATTGGTGGTAACATTGTGCTCATATAATGGACTCAATATTTACCATTTCTGAGGTTAGAATACTTCTAAAGGATAAGAGGGTCTAGCCAATCTCTCAAAATCCCCCATAATTATGCTAATGGTTGGAGTAAAGAGAGAGAGATTAAATTGTTCCCAAATCTTTAGTGAATGGGGGGAGTGTATCTTTTATGATATTTTGATTTTAAGTGACAGAAAAATCTAAGGAACCTAGAGAATGTATTGGCTTCCATATCTGAAAAATTATAAGGCTGGTTTCATGGATTTAAGAGTTTAAATGATACTATAAAGATTATATCTATCACTGAGTTCAGCTTTGCTATTCTTTGCATGTTGGCTTTACATCAGTTTCCACATGGCAGCCAAAAGTCTGTAGCATCTCCAACTACATATCATATTATATGCAAATCTGGCAGGAAAACACCTCAAATCAAAGCATTAATTTAGCTCTAATTGTACCTCAACCTTCAAACAAACACCATCCAGAGGTTTGGGGGCACTAATTGACTAGAGCTAAAGCATACTTTCTACTCCTAGAAAAGAATGAGATCTCACCCAAACCTGAAGAACTGAGATTGAGGAAGGAGGCACAGATCTCAAATGGAAGTCATGGTCTGTTAAAAGAACTAAGATGAATGAGTGAGGAAAAACCTCCTGAAACGACCATTCCTCTAGAGCCTCTCAACCTCAAAAACCATATGATTCGAGCCCCAAGATATTGTACAGAACAATTTAACCAGCTATGTTGCTCCTATATAATAAGAATTTCCAACTTCCTAACCCTCCACATAACCTCAACTAAGCCTAATTCATGTTTTACAGTCTGTCACTTTCAAAATCCCACTATGGTACCAATTTCCATTTCAGTTAAGGTTAGTTGCAAGAAAAACCAAAACTACATATTTCAAACAAATAGCAGCAAAGAAATTGAAATGAAATATGGAAAATCAACCCATTTTTTTCAAAGCCTGAAAAATCAGTCTCAAAGCCCACGGACAAAGGCAATTCTGAATGTTGGTTATAAAGAGCTCAACTTCACTTTCATCATGGAAACACAGGATTGAATAAGCTCCCATCTTTGTCAACATTTTATGTAACTGTGTCCAAGACTCCATTTCCAGGGAAAAAGCAGTTGATTGGCCTAGCTCAGGTGATGTAGGTCATGACTAGAGGAGAAGTGGGCACATTAAAAATCATGTTAGAATGATCCAAAGACTATGAAGATGTTATATTATCAGCATACCAAAAACAAAAAGCTGGCCACTACAGGTAGTAATGCAAAAGTCTGTTTTGCTGGTGAGAACAGCAAGAAAGCACAGAGTACAGTGGTAATCGTTATGCAACACAGAAATGTATCCAATCAGCACGTTGTACACCTTAAACTTACAAGGTTATGGGGCTCAATGATAGCTCAGTAAAAAATTAAATAAAAACTCAGTATGAAAAATAAATTCAATTCACAGGGGCGATGAGAGGGGAGAATTAGCATAGAGAATGGTAAAGCCAGAGAGTATAAGCTTCAAAGGAGAATGACTACAACCATAAAAGAGTAATGAAACATCATAATCATTCATTATTCTTGACAGTATTAATGAAGAACCTGAAGACTGGAAAGAGAAGGCAGGGGAGGGGGTATTTTACAGGGCAGTGGTGTCTACGTGGGAAATCAAGGGTTTATCTAGGAAAAGGGCACGGCAAGAATTATTTGGAAGATTGATTGTGCAAGCCTGGGTAGACACCAGGGAGAAAGAGGAAAATTGCAAGACATCATTCAATCAACAAATATCTTAACATGTATCATAATTGTTCTTGCAGTAGGACATGGGTACATTTAAAAGACATATAAGATACGGTCCCTGACTTCAGGTCTATAGGCTCTAGTGATTCATCACTGATTAAAAGAACTTCCTGCTATGATGGAAATGTTCTATAATCTGTACTGTCCAAGATGGTAGCCATTAGTCACATGTGGTGACTGAGCACGTGAAATGTGGTTACTGTGAAAAGAGTTGGCTTTTGAATTGTATTTCATAACGAATTAAGTTTAAATATACATAGCCACATGTGACTAGAGGCTACAGTATGAGACAGCACAGTTCTAGATTACAGTGTCATACAAAATAAAAGGTGACCCTTACAAGATAAAATAGCATTAAGTTATAGTATAAAATCCTCCAAGTTTTGTAAACATAAATTTACAAGAGGCTTTAGATTATACTTGCATGATTAAGAATTCAAAAATTATTGTTAAATTCATCAAAATTCCTATAGGTGGCTTGATAAAAAGGTGGACATAAGTCATCTTTTTTGGATGCTAGTCCATCTTAGAATGCAACTAGTTAGAAGTGGTATGGCGGCATTTACAGGAGAGAAGACAAGGTCCAGGAAATCAAGGAGAAAATCACCCGAACTGGGAACATTCACAGCTCTGAAGCTGACAGCAGGGGCACACGCCCAAACCTGAGGCTATTCCAGAGGTAACCATAGACTTTCCTCTACCAGCCACTCATAACTAGTTATCCTGATTTTGTCCTCCAAGTTTCTTGTGAAAACTGCTTCTCTAATATGAAAGTAACTGAGGGGGCTTCCCTGGTGGCACAGTGGTTGAGAGTCCAACTACCGATGCAGGGGACACGGGTTCGTGCCCCGGTCCGGGAAGATCCCACATGCCATGGAGCAGCTGGGCCCGTGAGCCATGGCCGCTGAGGCTGCGCGTCCTGAACCTGTGCTCCACAGCGGGAGAGGCCACAACAGTGAGAGGTCCGCGTACCGCAAAAAAAAAAAAAAAAAAGAAAGAAGGAAAGTAACTGAGGATTTCTAGTACATACTCTTTTACTGTTTTTATTCCCTCTACCCATCAGGTACTATTCCTACTGATGTAGTTAATAAGTGGTGCGATCCGACAAATTTGAATTTGTACACCTACTGACTTAGGTCATTTGGAGAAAATTGCTTCAGAAGTGACTGCCTTTTCTTTTCTGAAAACAGTCTTACAGAGGTCACCAGGTGAACTGAACAAAAATACCTAAGTTGTCAAGGAGTTTCTTCTTCATATTTCGTTTCCCCTTTTAAGCAGTTTGAAGACAGACATAGTCAATTTTTTTCCATTGAGACATTTTCCCAGGTACCAGACCATTTGCTAAACAATAAGTATTTGTAATCATCAGTGCAATGAGGGAAGCTCCAGTATTATGCTCACTGTAGACAAGAGATAACTAGTGCCCTGAGTGGTTAAGTAACCTGTCCAAGGTCAAGAACTTGATTCAGTGGATCCAGGACTCAGACAAGGAAGTCTGGTTCCAGAGCCTTGGCTTTGAAACTTCTCACCATCCTGCTTCTCTCAGCTCATACCTACCCATGCATGCTCACACATTCACAACCCACACCTGGCCTTGAAGATATGAACATCCTCAACAGAAGGTTTGCCATGAATAGAAGAGTAGGGATGTGGAACAGCACTGAATGTTTCTGTAAAGATATAGTCCAGAATTACTGAAGTATGGATTACAAAGAAAATGGCAGAAGATTAAAGATACAGACAATGGTGAAATCCTAAACAGCTTATAAACTAGCCTTGAAGGTTTAATCTGTGTACAATGGACTGATATTTTCTAAAATGTGTATTGAAACACAGTCCCAGTACAAGCTTAAAGATTTAATAATCAAATAAATTATGGAAGTGCTGCATACTATGTCTGCCTAGTACTGCATACTATGTCTGTCTGATACAAACAATGCACATGGTCTCATTAAACATACTGAGAAGGCCTGCAATTAAGAAGTTGAACATTGTGTAACTCTACATTTTACACACTATTTGTGAAATATGCCTCCGTGCATATGCATATCTGTAGAATCTATTAGCAGGTCCACATGATATACTTTGAATCCCTTCAGTAAGCACAGGAGGATTTTAAACCAGGGACCATTTCATATTACAGATATATCACTAACCAGAAGGGGGAAGATGAAGTAAAAGAAAGTGGGGTTTTGGAGGAGGGGAAAACAGTTAAAATATTAATGTAGGAATGGGGCAGTAACATAGAAACATGAAAATGAGCAAATGTGTGACATACTTAAGGGAAAAGGACTTAGTGACTAATTTGATATGGGGAGTTAAGAGATATGGATGAGAACGTTTTCTAGATTTCATGGGTGTATAATGGTAGCATTAACAGGAAGAGAAATAGGCTTTGTTGAAATAAAACAAATAGATATTCATGCACATTTAGCTAAATGTTACTATGGGGCATTTAATTGGAACTATGCAATAGGCTGCTGACATATGTTCGCTTCATTCACACCACTTCTCAAATGTATAATTTTATTTGTATTTACATATTCCTTTGTTTACTGATTATTTCCCTAGAAATGTAAAGTCCTTGAGGCAAACATGTAATGGATGCTTAATAAATAACTTTTTGTGGAATACATAATTCATGTTGCAGAGAAATTATTTTTATTGAGGATTTGCTATAGGTTGAATATTTGTTTCCCCAAGAAATGCGTAAGCTGAAACGGAATCCCCAGTATGATGGTATTTGGGGGAGGGGGTTGGGAGGCAGTTAGGTCATGAGAGGGGAGCCCTGATGGGTCCCCTGGTGGGTCATGAGGGGTTAGTGCCTTTAGAAGAGATCCTAGAGAGCTCCTTTGTCCTTCTGGCCACATGAGGTTTGAATGACAAGACAGCCATCTCTGAACCAGGACGAGGGCCCTCACCAGACGCCAAATCTGCCAGTACCTCGTTCTAAGACTTCCAGCCTCCACAATTCTGAGAAATTGATTATGTTGCTTACAAATCACCCAGGCTATTGCATTTTTATTGTAGCAGCCCAAGCTGACAGTGGGACAATTTTTTTTTTTTTTTTAGTAAAAGATGATACCTTCCCTCTCCTATGTAGAGAGCCCAGAGGACCAAACACTGTAGTCCTTTCACAGACTAGGGTGGGCTGAGGTTTGTGTGCAGGTTAACAGTCAGTGTACCTTTGCCTCAACCCGTTTTAGGAAAAGGATTCTTCAGAATTCCCAATAGAGAAGTTCACCTCTCCACCTCTGGGGCCTGCAGGAAACTTGCTCTGATTTGCAGATCTCTTCAGCCTCCCACTGTGAGCTTCTTTAACATCTGACAAAGGCCCAAGGTAGACACAGGCTGAGTGTGTGATGTGCTCCAGACTCTGGTTTATCAGACACCCCATTCATGGTGTTCTGTTACAGCAGCCTGAAAGGACTGTGACAGGGTATAAATAGTATGGTGAAATCCAGTAGTTTGGCTGCAGGGTTTAGTCCCGGGGAGAAGGGGCAATGTTGTGGCCACATCTCCTTTGTCCCAAACTCCATGGAAAGGACTAGCTCAGGCAGGCATCACAAACACAACGTGTAGAGCTACACAGCTTTCCCAGGCCCGAAGATGGGGAGCAGGGGGTCAAATCATTGTTGTGAAGGGATGAAGAAGACTGCTACAATATTTTATCACTTCTTTACACCTCCCATAATTCTCTCCATTCTGGATCTAAGAGGGCTCCTCCTCCTATGAGGTCCTACCAGGATGCTCGAGAAACTGGACACGTTAGTGTCCAAAAGAAGGGAGAAACATCATTTATATCATGGCTGGCTCTTGGTCTGGGCCTTCAGCTTTCTGCATTTCCCAAGGGAAGCTCACCCAACTATCATGGGACAAGGATTTGGGACAGGAGACAGTAATAAAGTACATCTGGCAGGGAGACATTCTGCCTTTCTTTCCAGAAACTACGTACAATAGTGGGTGATTTGCAGAGTGCAGATGTGGCAAATGCCAATCATTCTACAAATGTGACAGAATAATAGATATTGTATCTACCTATAACAATCATATATAGGTAAACTGCTTGATGCTTTTGGGTTCCTGAGACAAAGTCTAAAATATTAGCCAATCATCTTTTGAAGTCAAAATGAGTATCAAATAGGTCTGGCATCTAATTAACATGGGTTACATATTTAGTGTACCTTAAGAAACCATTCTCACATCATTTAGTAAGGAACTACTTTAAAGTCCACTAGAAAAACATGCAGTATTCTCAAATACCCATCTACTACCATTATTTTTCCAGTATTCAGAGGTACTACTTAGAAGGACACCAGTCATAATGGATTAAAGACCCCAAATGAGGTCCAGAATGACATCATTTCAACTCAACTATAATTGCAACCACCCTATCTCCAGATAAGGTCACATTCGTAGGTACTGGAAGTTAGGATTTCGATGTATCTTCTGTGAGGACACAATTCAACACACAATATGCACCTTGCCAGGATAGTATTTGATCCACATAACAAAATTTTACATCTGATGAGGAGAAACCTGACTTGAGCTACCGCAACAGATAATCCCACCCTGTTAACCTCTAAATTCACAGATCCAAGCTGTTTAAGGACACGTATCATCCCTTTGGCTAAGATACTAACAACATGGACACAGATATATCCTTAATCTTCCTCCAACCTTCCCTCAAAGAGATTTGCCACAACATCCTAGGGTAACTGATGCATCAGGGAAGAAAACTTGCTCAATTTTGGAGGGGCTTGCAAGAAATTGGTTCTGAGTTGAGGTTAATCACCCCAAATGTCACTGTGGTGTGATCAGAATGGAAGTTTGTGAATACCGGATAATAAGTGGAGTTTTGACCCATTAGGGCTGAAGACTACTTTTGTGGTTACTTCCTGAGTTCCTCAATTTACAAAAAAAAAAAAAACATATTCAGCAATTAGCAGAATCCCCATCTAGACTCCCTGGTTCATGGAGTGAAGGGTATGGAAGGAAGAACCAGATGAAAGCACACTGAGATTCCTTTCTTTACCAAGATAGTAAACCAAGCGCAATACAGTGTCTCTGGAGGAACTTGGAAGATTGTTCCACCACCAAAGACTTCAAAGATGGTGGTGATTCCCATCACATCCCAATTTAACTCACTTGTAGAATTTATGCAACTTATTTACATCATTTTCTCCCTTTTCTTCTTGTAATACTCTGCCTTCCACCAACCTGGTGACTTCAGAAGCTGGTTTATGTTCTCTTCCTATCTCTGAAGTCATTCTCCCTGTTTACCTCTAACAATCTCTTTTCACAATGCCTTTTACTTCTCAAAATCCATTAGTTCTACTTCCACTCATCCCAGCTACAATCTGAACTTTATCATCACTCAAAATTAAGTCATGTCTCCATCTGTAACTCTGATAATTCCCCTTTTGATCATGGTCTCATTTTTATTTCTCTTTCAAATTTTTAAATCACAGTGTCTTCCATTATCATCACTCTATTATCCAATTCTAAGTAACCCCTAGTAAAATTTTACTTTATCTCCAAGAAGAAGTAATAAATTGATGTTTGGGACCATTGTAAGTTTATGCAATCATACCTTAGATGAACTCTCACTGATAAACTGGAAATTCACTAATCCAGGCTTTATTGGTATCTTAATGCATTTCCATAGTACCTGACCCAAACTTTCTATTTTTTTACCCTGTAAATCTCCATTTTGTTTTAGAGAAAACTTTCCCCTTTTTTACTTAAAAATATTTATATTTTCATCCTTCTCTCCTATCATTTGACTCTGAGAAAATATGCCAAAATACTTGAAAGAGTGAGCAGCAGCTTGTCCATTTAGTTTTTCCAAAGGTAAATAATAACCAGACATTTAAGTTCACCACCATTTATTCATTCCTAATCTTTTTTTTTTTGTGGTATGCAGGCCTCTCACTGCTGTGGCCTCTCCCGTTGCAGAGCACAGGCTCCGGACGTGCAGGCTCAGCAGCCATGGCTCACGGGCCCAGCCTCTCCGTGGCATGTGGGATTTTCCCAGACCAGGGCATGAACCCGTGTCCCCTGCATCGGCAGGCGGACTCTCAACCACTGCACCACCAGGGAAGCCCCTCCTAATCTCTTTTGAGCAACGGCAGTGTTTTATTTTTGACTAAATCATTTTTCGTATTATATTCTTCTTGCTTTCAAGTCTACAGATCCAACCAGGAAAACACAACCTCACTAGGTATTTCAAATAGAGGAGATCTATTGCAGGAGATACGTAGATGCTTAGATTCTGTAAAAGCCCACATAGCTGGTATCCATGCTTCTACTACAGGACACTATATGGCTGGTGTTCAGAATGCCAGAGGCTGGAGACAGACTAACTGTTGCTGCTAGGATAACAATGAAAGCAACTGGAAAACCAGGAAATTCCTCTTCTCCTTCTCCTCCTTTGTACAATCTTCTCTAGTACTTTCTATTAGCAGAACCTAACAGCATGCTGTTTTTCAAGCGAATCTGGGAAATACCATTTGCAGATTCCCAGCCTCATCATTACCAAGTTGAGCACAAAAGCATGGGCTTGAAGCAAAGAGACTACAGGGAATTACTAGCACACCATGGCAAAAAAGTGTCTTTATTCCAGGCTGAGACACAGCATTGTTCAATAGTTAAAGTCCACTTAATAGTGTCAGTTCAGCTTGGAATTAAAATCCAGCTTCACATTTTCTAGCTAATCACCAAACTTCTCCTTCTCAGTTCCTTCCTCTGTACAATGAGAATTAAAATTCATTATTTAGAAGGATTTTGAATGGTTAAATTGAGTAAGGAATTATATACAAAAGAGTACCCAACAAAAGGATCATACCCCATGATCAAGTGGGGTTTATCCCCGGAATGCAAGTATTCTTCAATATATGCAAATCAATCAATGTGATACACCATATTAACAAACTGAAGGAGAAAAACCATATGATAATCTCAACAGATGAAGAAAAAGCTTATGACAAAATTCAACATCCATTTATGATAAAAACCCTCCAGAAAATAGGCATACAGGGAACTTTCCTCAACATAATAAAGACCATATATGACAAACCCACAGCCAACATCATCCTCAAAGGTGAAAAACTGAAACCATTTCCACTAACATCAGGAACAAGACAAGGTTGCCCACTCTCACCACTATTATTCAACATAGTTTTGGGAGTTTTAGCCACAGCAATCAGAGAAGAAAAAGAAATAAAAGGAATCCAAATCGAAAAAGAAGAAGTAAAGCTGTCACTGTTTGCAGATGACATGATACTATACATAGAGAATCCTAAAGATGCTACCAGAAAACTACTAGAGCTAATCAATGAATTTGGTAAAGTAGCAGGATACGAAATTAATGCACAGAAATCTCTGGCATTCCTATACACTAATGGTGAAAAACCTGAAAGTGAAATTATGGAAACACTCCCATTTACCATTGCAACAAAAGAATAAAATACCTAGGAATAAACCTACCTAAGGAGACAAAAGACCTGTATGCAGAAAACTATAAGACACTGATGAAAGAAATTAAAGATGATACAAATAGATGGAGAGATATATCATGTTCTTGGATTGGAAGAATCAACATTGTGAAAATGACTCTACTACCCAAAGCAATCTACAGATTCAATGCAATCCCTATCAAACTACCACTGGCATTTTTCACAGAACTAGAACAAAAAATTTCAAAATTTGTTTGGAAAAACAAAAGACCCCGAATAGCCAAAGCAATCTTGAGAACGAAAAACGGAGCTGGAGGAATCAGGCTCCCTGACTTCAGACTATACTACATAGCTACAGTAATCAAGACAGTATGGTACTAGCACAAAAACAGAAATATAGATCAATGGAACAGGATAGAAAGCCCAGAGATAAACCCATGCACATATGGTCACCTTATCTTTGATAAAAGAGGCAAGAATATACAGTGGAGAAAAGACAGTCTCTTCAATAAGTGGTCCTGGGAAAACTGGACAGGTACACGTAGAAGTATGAAATTAGAACTCTCCCTAACACCATACACAAAAATAAACTCAAAATGGATTAAAGACCTAAATATAAGGCCAGACACTATCAAATTCTTAGAGGAAAATATAGACAGAACACTCTATGACATAAATCACAGCAAGATCCTTTTTGACCCACCTCCTAGAGAAATGGAAATAAAAACAAACAAATGGGACCTAATGAAACTTCAAAGCTTTTGCACAGCAAAGGAAACCATAAACAAGACCAAAAGACAACCCTCAGAATGTCAGTTGCTTCATTTGCAAATATTATCTCCCAAAGGATTAATCTCCAAAATTTACAAGCAGCTCATGCAGCTCAATATCATAAAAACAAACAACACAATCCAAAAATGGGCAGAAGACCCAAACAGACATTTCTCCAAAGAAGATATACGATTGCCAACAAACACATGAAAGAATGCTCAACATCATTAATCATTAGAGAAATGCAAATCAAAACTACAAGGAGATATCATCTCACACCAGTCAGAGGGCCATCATCAAAAAAATCTACAAACAATAAATGCTGGAGAGGATGTGGAGAAAAGGGAACCCTCTTGCACTGTTGGTGGGAATGTAAATTGATACAGCCACTATGGAAAACAGCATGGAGCTTACTTACAAAACTAAAAATAGAACTACCATATGACCCAGCAATCCCACTACTGGGCATATACCCTGAGAAAACCATAATTCAAAAAGAGACATGTACCAAAATGTTCATTGCAGCTCTATTCACAATAGCCAGGACATGGAAGCAACCTAAGTGTCCATCAACAGATGAATAGATAAAGAAGATGTGGCACATATATACAATGGAATATTACTCAGCCATAAAAAGAAACAAAATTGAGTTATTTGTAGTGAGGTGGGTGGACCTAGAGTCTGTCATACAGAGTGAAGTAAGTCAGAAAGAGAAAGACAAATACTGTATGCTAACACATATATATGGAATCTAAGGGGGAAAAAATGGTCATGAAGAACCTAGGGGCAAGACCAGAATAAAGACACAGACCTACTAGAGAATGGACTTGAGGATATGGGGAGGGGGAAGGGTAAGCTGTGACAAAGAGAGAGTGACATGGACATATATACACTACCAAACGTAAAATAGATAGCTAGTGGGAAGCAGCCACATAGCATAGGGAGATCAGCTCGGTGCTTTGTAACCACCTAGAGGGGTAAGATAGGGAGGGTGGAAGGGAGGGAGACACAAGAGGGAAGAGATATGGGAACATATGTATTTGTACAACTGATTCACTTTGTTATAAAGCAGAAACACACCATCGTAAAGCAATTATACTCCAATAAAGATGCTAAAAAAATAAATAAATAAGAGTACCCAACAACTAGTAGGCACTCGTGTCTACGACTTTCCTCCCCGTCGTACTCCCATGCACCTTATGGCTCTTCCTGTTTCTCCCTATTCCGATTGATATTTCTATTTCTTCTCCATTGAATCATCTTTGTACTGTTTGTTTGAAGCCCCAATGCCCTAAACCTGGACCTATTCTTCACTCCTTTTATATCCCTTACCCTGCAATTCATTTAATTAAAATTTAAATCTCACTTCTATGTGAATGACTCCCAGTTCTGAATATTCAATTCAGACTCTCTGGAGTTCCAGACACACATAACCAGTTAGTCACTGAAGAGCACCATCTGATCATCTGAAGATACTTTAAACCCAGTATTTCAAGGTGGAACCCATACTTCCTCCACCCAAACCAACACACACAGACACACACACACACCACCACCACTCTAGCTCTATTTTCTTTGGGAGCTAATGCTACTTCTAAATATTCAAGGCAAAAGACCCAATAGAAATCTTTCAAATGCTCTTCCTTCACTCCATTTAGCCAACTTTGTCCCATCAACATTGACTATGTCTCAACGTATGTATCAAACTCGACCACTGCGGTAGCACCTAATGTATTACAAACATGTCTCTTACTGCTTCTATGCATCTTACACACGATTGTAAGGTTACTCTTCCCAAAGTGTAATTTTAATAGCATTGTCCGCCTGTAATGTTAATAGCATTAATATTTTTATTTCTGCCTAGTGAATTAAAACTAAACATCCACCCTGGCATTCAGGGCTATTTCTAGTATATATCTAATCTAATGTTTTATCATTCCCTTTCTCTGTACTTAATAGTCCACTCAAAAACAAAAAAAACTCTAGTCATTCTATGGATGCTGTTCCTCTTCTTTTGGTCTACACAATACTATTCACACTTCTTTTAGGACCCTTCTTCTATTTTACTTTCATATGCAGTAATTGGAGAACAAAAGTGGGGAATACCTTTACTGACAACACAAAAAAAGAAATAGACATATATATCGTTGAACCATATTATTTATTTTTAGGAACAGGAGATTTGATCATGTAAAAAGATTGTGATGCCCAGATTTACAAAGGCACAAAAAAAGTGTACTAATAAGAGTAAAGCAAAATATTAGGGCATTTCCAGAAATATCCTGAAATTTCTACTTTCTTGGATTAAATAATAATAGGGCCAAGGATTGGGTCTAAACTTACATAATCTAAAATCTGAGAGAAGAGTGTGATTGTTAATCTGTCTATATTCAGAGACTCCCTTTGGGAGCAAATGCTATTCAACGTAGGAAACACACTGCCTGTTACTTCCATCTGGAGTGAGGTCCTGCTGGCTCTGCATCAGAGACATAGCTACTGGATCAAGGAGGAAGGATAGTGACAGAATTGTTCTTTATGCTGCTTTGTCCTTGTCTTATCCCATCTATTAAGCAGTAAAATGTTGGAGAAATGAGATTCATGAGTCTATTTCCATAACTTATAGCGAAGAGTCTTACCCAAAGTAGGTGACTGATAAGTTTGTTGAAAATGATCATTGAATTTTCTCATTTTGAAAAACAGAAATTTGACTGTTTAGACAAGCTCTAATCAACACAACCAAAAATATCATCTTTCTGGCAGAATTTTTCCTCATCAATCTTTCATCAGAAAGTAGTTACTGAGAAGGTCTCTGCTGAGGTTTGCAACTGTGATGCCTGAGCAGGAACCCAGGACTGCTGCCAGCAACGTCCCCCAAAAATGCAGGAGAGGACATGCCTTCTACCTTCCAATATCCTGCTCGACTCCCATCAGCAGAATCTTCTTCCTCCAGTCCTCCCAGTAACTCTATAATAAACGCCTTGTATTAAAGTTTGTTTGAAAAAAATAGTTGCTAAGCCTATACAATCTCATGTGGCCAAAATATTCTCTATTTGTCAGAGTTACAGCCTAATTTCTGATTGTCTAAAGGAATGATGATATGAGTATACCAAGAACAGAGTCTTTGGTATGGATACCAAGGGGGGGAAGGGGAGGTGGGATGAATTGGGAGATTGGGATTGACATATATACACCATTGATACTATGCAAAAAATAGATAACTAACGAGAACCTACTGTGTCGCACAGGGAACTTCTGGAATCAAGTAACCTACTGAAATCTCAACATATTCAGTGTGATTAACAAAAGATGCTTTTGGTTTTCCTCCTGTTCATGTTTCTCTGAGGTGGCTATGCCTGATTAGGAGAGGCCCTGGTGAGGTAAGTTCAGAATTTCATAATACATCATCTCCCAAGAAGACTCTAAAAGTGATGTGATTGAATAAATGGAGTTTGAAACAAGCTACTTACAGAGTAATAACAGAAATTTTGAACATAGAGTTGCATGGTTGCCAGGTCCCCTGTGGGATACTGTGGCTAAGAAAATTCTATTATCCAGATCATATTAATATAGTGATTAAAAAAAAGATGTATCAGGAACTTATTAAAATGAATGCCACTGTATTACTCTGGGTAAAAAAGATCTGGAAATTTATATTGGGTGCCTTTTCTCCTTCTCATCAAGCATCAGTCACATTTTAATTGTAGGATTTGTGTTTCACTTCCTGGTTTTGTCTTTACATTTTCTTTGTCTGTTTTACGGTGATAAAGTTTGTTGCTCTGAGGGCCTTACTGCCAGCTTCACGTCCCCCAGCAGTGCGTACAGTGGCCACCATGGAAATTACCTGATGGGAGAGCCAGGATCATGTTCAGGACTGAGGGAATAACTTGAAAACTTTTGATGTCTTCTTCAAATCTTATCATTTAAAAATGTCCACTTTCAATATAGTTTCCACTATTACTTTATTAATATAGAATAGGTGTATAATGTGTAAAAACCTGTATACAAAATAAATGATATGTATATGCAACAAAAAAAACTTTTGTAAATACTTGTAACTTTTACTAATGAGGTGTGTGATCAAAAACATTGGGACCCTACTGTTCTCATAAGCCAGTTAGTCACAGTCCTTGATGTAGAGGAAAAGGGAAAACCAAGAGTAACCATCAATGCCGTCAGGAGGATTCTCTGAAAATAGTTCAGCAGTATGTGTTATTTGAAAGGTTTGGAGGTCATAAGCCATCAGTAACATAATTAAAAACTTTACCAGGGCCTCCCTGGTGGCACAGTGGTTGAGAGTCCGCCTGCCGGTGCAGGGGACACGGGTTCGTGTCCCGGTCCGGGAAGATCCCACATGCCGCAGAGCGGCTGGGCCCGTGAGCCATGGCCACTGAGACTGCACGTCCGGAGCCTGTGCTCCGCAACGGGAGAGGCCACAACAGTGAGAGGCCCGCGTACCGCCAAAAAAAAAAAAAAAAAACACCTTACCAACTCTGGGTGACTGATAACTAGTTTTTGAGCCACGCAGTTACCCTGACAAGGTGGTGTCGTGCTGCCTTTCGCCAATAACAGCTCTGCCAGGACGAGAGAAGCATCTCAAATCATCCCTAGTATCTCCTCTTTTTCTAGTACCACCAAGTTAACTAACAGTCTCCAATTCAGGCTCAGTTTCTGCCACTTTCCAATTAATTCTTGAGCAGGACAGATGGAGCTACATACTAGCTGGGCGATACAGATAAGCTTTCCAGCTCCGAGAACAAGGTGGGGCAGCCCCAGGACCATTCCTGGGCACCACAGTCTCTCCCCACCTCCAGTTCATTTGCCTGTTCCTTCGCACTGGACCTCGCTTCCCATTCTCTCACCAGCTCTCACCTGCCTACAGGTGCTGGAGCCTGTGCTGCACTAAGGACCCCTCCAGCCTTTGCCAGCATCCTCTTGATTGGATAAAGTATATTTCCTCAAACACATTATTGGCTCCAACTGTATTCTCAATGAGCCATGCCTCTACCCAGACGATGTAGAGACTGCCTAGAACTCTCAGCCACCACTCCCTACCTACACAGCCCTGTGCATCTAAGCATGTTCTCGACACTCAACTAGGCACTGATAGTACAGCACTGACGACGCCAAATCTGTTCCATGGAACTTATAATTAAGAGGAACTCCCGTGAATGCTGATTCTCACTCCCCCACGGTTGCCCTAACTCACTTGACCTTAGGTGTTCTTTTGTTTATGAAAGCAAGTACATGTGCTAAACATTAAAATGGACTATTAAACTAGTCACCAACCATACTTCCCCCCAAATAGTTTTAAGCTCACAGAACTTTCCAATATATTTGTATATATACTACAAATACATATATAATTACAGTATATTAAATGTGTTAGCCTTAAAAAGCAGAAACAAGTATATTCTATATGCATTGTTCTGTAATCTGTGTCTACTTCAACACCACATGAAAATCTCATATCAGCATATACCAGTTTTATTTTTTCTTAGGGTAAGCTGTGACAAAGTGAGAGAGTGGCATGGACATATACACGCTACCAAACGTAAAATAGAGAGCTAGTGGGAAGCAGCCACATGGCACAGGGAGATCAGGTCGGAGCTTTGTGACCATCTAGAGGGGTGGGATAGGGAGGGTGGGAGGGAGGGAGACACAAGAGGGAAGAGATATGGGGACATATGTGTATGTATAACAGATTCACTTTGTTATAAAGCAGAAACTAACACACCATTGTAAAGCAATTATACTCCAATAAAGATGTTTTTAAAAAAAGTTACATAATACTCCATATAGAAAGAACACCAGCTGTTTCCCTTAGGGATTTATTACACAGCTGAATTAATTCTTCTTGTTCTAAGTTCTTCCTCCACTTTCCCACCAGCTCACCCAAAGTTGGAGTAAGCTTCAAAATCACGGCCACAGAAATTGCTAAGCACATATACACAAACACACATATACAAAAATAAGTACTTTTGAAATAGGGAGGGAAGATAATATAGGATATTGAAAGCTACGGGAAAAAAACACTCCCAAAAATCAAGTATCTCTTATTAATTCATGAATTCTGTTTATAATTTTAATAGTGTGATTTTGTGAAAGTAAATGATTTAAATACCACTGTCATTAATTTTAAAGCACTTTGTTTTTAAAAGAGTTAAATAGAAAGATAGATTTCAAGCTTAGGCTGTGTTTGGTTGGCCTATAAACTTCCAGGTCAGGACGGCATCGTTCACTCTGACATTAGGATTTGCTGCAGGCGTTCTTGTATCTAAATGGAGCATTCCACAATGCAACTTGGGGTACAACCATTAGTTATACTATGAGAAAATTGATTTCTGTGGGTAACAGAGTAACACATGATGCAGCTCAGCATCCATGAATTTAGAGAATATGACCTGGTAATATACTGAATGCTTATTGAGCGAAGCAGAAAATTCTCATCTTGGTAAGCCACTAGATCTATGGCCTTTTATTGCTCAAGAAGCACTCCTTTGAAAAAGGTCACATGAGAAAATCACTTTCAAGATAACATTCTTCAAATTTATGAGGTGGTATTTCTCCTACACTATAAAATATCTTTTAATTATGATATTAGGTCATCATTTTATACTAGAAAGGGACCTGGATTTGGACTCAGACAGTACCCCTTGATTTTTGGCTAGGTCCCTGAACACGTTCTATTTTCTTATCTCTCAAATGGGAAGAGAAAATTTGGTACACTCTTAAACTAGTACATAATAGACATAGAAGCACTCTGCATTATGTAAAGCACAGAAATAAACTAAAGTGTCAAAAAAAATGAGGACATTAGGGCAGAAACAAGGCTGAATACTGTGCATGGAACATGAATGAGTATTCTTTATTTCTGCAATAGAAAGCTGAAATGAAATTGGTGGCAATTTCCACCATGGACAGGAAATTGGCCTCGACTCCCACTGTGCTTCTGATTGGCTGGGCATATGGAGTACTTGAGACATGACAGAAGACCTAACAGTTGAAAAATGCCAGGAAATCTCTCTTAGCTTTATTCCAAAGCTGATGAATCGTTTTGCAGGGCAGAAATTGAGACACAGATGTAGAGAACAAACGTATGGACACCAAGGGGGAAAGCGGCAGGGGGGGTGGGGTGTGGTGTGATGAGTTGGGAGATTGGGATTGACATATATACACTAATATGTATAAAATGGATAACTAATAAAAATAAGTTTAATTTAATTTAAAAATATTAAAATACGTTTATTAAAAATAAGTTTAATTTAATTAAAATTTTTTTAAATAAATGAAATATTGGTAATATTCTAGGCAATTTCCTTAAAATCTCACATGATTATATTATATATGAAGAATAAGCACTATTGTAAAGGATATTTTCCCTCACAGTCATCAACTGTTGGTTAAGATCTGAGTCATAGGTTTTACAGAAATGGAAAATTGGAAGATGTGAGGAATCATGTGAAATTTGTAATAAACTAAGCTTTTATCAAAATGCTTTGTCCAATAGGCAAATTGATTGTTACCAAAAGATCTTCAAATCCTTATCAGAATTTTGCATCAAATTTTTTTCTCTGTATCCAATTACACATCTATTCATACTTGGGTCTGTGACCACATTCTTAGCAACCAAAATTATATAGGGTGTGTAGGACCCTCAGCCTGGAATGTAAGGAATGATAGGATTCTCTGACTGAGAAAGGGATTGCAACCCACTTACTTTCTAGATTGACATATACTATGAAATTTGAGGAATATTATAAGCTTCATGACATCATGAGCCTGTTGAGATTCTTCCTAATTTTATAAGAAATGTCCATGTAAGCTATTGGCTAGGCTGAATTTCTGTTGGGAGGCTCTGGAAGGGAAAATCTGTTGCAAATTTTATTTTATTTTTTTTAAATATGCAGAGCTCAATTCCTTGCAGTTTTAGGATTTAGGTTCCTGTTTCCTTGCCAGCTGTCAGTAGAGGCCGATTTTAGCCCCCAGAGGTGCCCCTATTCTCCACCCTTAGCCCCCTCCATCTACAAGCCCACAACAGTCAGACCCTTCTTGTTCTTTGAACTTTTGACTTCCATTCTGTGCCCAGCCAGAGAAAGCTCTCTGCTTTTTAAGGGCTCATGAGCTTAGGTCAACCCATCTGTGTCATCTTCCCATCTTTAGGTCAACTGATACAGTACTTTAATTACAAGTGCAACATTTCTTCACAACAATACCTAGATTAGTATTTGATTGAATAACTGGGCAAAGAATTTCAGGGTCACCTTAGAACTCAGCCTACCACACCCCCCCAAACTCTACATAAAGTTATGTTCTATGTACACACACAAGTTTGCATTCCAAGAAATTCCCTTTTTCCCCTATGATCCTATGAACAAAGGAGCCCTCTGAGTTATCACAGGACCTAAATACATCCTAATGGAAAGAGCCCAGTTCTGTATCTGAGTCTCCCTGGTCTTGGGTCTGAAGGCCAGGACCAAAGTCCAATGTCCTTAAGTTCTCAATAAACATGGCTCCCCAAATGCCTTTGGTGACATCTGACTCTAGGGTAGAAATACTCTGGTACAGAATATGGAGAGCCCTAAATTGCTGGCTTTCTACATGTTTATGTGTTGTCCACTGCCCATTTTTAAAACATCTGTTCTTAGAATCAGTGAATAATATTTTATAATATAAATACAGTACTTAAAACTAAACAACTAATACTCCTCAACTCCTGACTCTATATAGTTTAGGCCAAAAGTATTTGTAATATTTTTTTAAATCATAGGAAAATTCAAGGGCCTGATGTTTGATATTTACAATATTAACATTTAGTAATTTCCTACTGCTTTGTAATTAGAGTCGACTCCCAAGAGATAGAACATAATTGCTCATTTTGTAGACATGGTACTTTCTGGATCAGGAAGTGATTAAAATATTTATACTGCACAGCTTGTTCATTTCACTTATATTATCAGATTAATTTACTTTGATTCTCTGTGCATCAGTATTTTTGCCTTTCTTCTCTAAAATGGCACTTCAAAGAAAATAACATCAGTCTTAACACCTAGTTGTACATTTGAAATAAAATGGTAATAAATTAATATAGAGCCTGTTCTGTGTTTATTGTAAATATATTTCCTATGTACAAGATGTAAAATACAAACAGACTTAATAGTTAAAATCATTGAGTAAAACTTCCCCAAATTTCGTGATTGGCTAGTGATATATGGTTTAAAACTTTTCATCTATGTTAGAAATATTTTAAGTATGGAAAATTTTCCTAATTATGATGAAAAAATTTAATAATATAAATAATTTATTGTCTTACTTTCTAGCATGGTATATACTGTTCTATTTTCTTTCACATATATCTATGTACATTTACCTTGGGGAATTTAAATATTCAAAATGGAATTTGTGCAAATACTTTTCTAGGTTTTATAAGTTCCTTCCTGTATTTTAGCTTGCAGTTTTAAGTATCAGATGCTGTGTTTGGGGGAATACTTTAATTATTAGATCTCTGAACAGTTTAATGAAAGTAGTCCCCCAAATCACACTCAGGGAAAGATCTATATTCGGAAATTGGTTTTCAAAGGGCTGCATTTCAAATTACCTGAGTTACAAGGTCAATAGCTAGTAAGGGAAATAATTATTCAAGATTGAGAATGCACAGCCATGGTCTCATCCACGACTAAGTAAATTAGCTTTGGGCACTTCTGACTTAAGCTAAAATAAAGAAGTGAGTATGAGAGGTTTAATTAAGTGACCAAAACACAAACCCCCAAGTCCCCTTTTAGTCATCTGTACGAAACTACATTACTGAAAATCAAATCTGTCCACAATCAATTTTAATATCATTTCTGAAGTACATCGAGGAAATACAGAGTTCAGCCCGGGGGCCATTGAGTTTGTATCTGGAGCCTTGCTGCCCTCAGGAGAGGTTCAAAGATGGAAGGACTGTCAGAACGCGGCACCCCATTACCGCTCAACATCCACTGCCTGTAGTGCCTGCCAACATGAAAGCAAAGAAAAGAGAAGCTTGTCTAATTAGACCCTAATATCTCCTAGATGACACTGTTGTAAATCCCTTAAGCAAAATAGAAAGCAAGAATTAAGTTAGGAAGAGAGATATGACCAAATATAGATGCACAAAATCTCTCTGGCGAGCCAAAGATCTCTGTGCTCAACATTATTGATTTCACCTGGAGGCAAAATGTTCCTTGTAACAAACTAACCAAAAGAATCATTTCCAAACAGAGGATGGGGGGAGTGGGAGGGGAGAGTAAAAGATGGGGAAGGGAACACCTGCAAGGTATCAGGTAAATGGGGAAGGAATCCAGGAAAAAAACAACAATAAACACTGGAGCCAAGATGTGAAGCTCAATTTGTTCTCATTTTTAAGATGTAATCTCTCATTAAAAAAAAACACGTTATTAAGTTTAAATTAAACATCACTACATATTTTGGGAGAAAGCTGAGTCCAACATGGAGGCAACTCTAGGGCACGTTTTAGAGTTTCTCTGAATTCCTAAAGCTTGCCTTCAAGCTGAGTAAGGGGAAGGCCAGAGAACGCGTCCAAACTTGTAAAGACATCCAGGTAACAGCAGTGCCTTCAGGGATACTCCGTGTGTTGAACGGGTTTCTCTCCACACACAGGTGTCTGCACACACTCCCACGAGCACCAGTTTCCAAAGAGGCTGGTCGTGAGATGCAGGTGACCTTGCCCCCCAACCAGGGCACGGACAACTGCTCGTGTCCTTTTCTGGTTCCATATTCCCACACTCGGAAGGTCTGCTACATGTCAGCCACTTAGACACCATAGCCAACATGACCACCAACCAGCCCCAACCCATTATCCCTCCCTCTCTCTACCACTCGGTCCTTACTTCACCTTCAGTCCAGTCACTTCTTCCTTCCTGTTGCCACAAGTCTGTAGAAACTGACACATGTATGACAAGATGCTGGTAAACAGACTCTCACACAAACAAACAAACCCTAGTCCCTCATCAATGAGGGCTGCTGACTTCCGAGGTCAAACACTCCCATCAGGGCTGATTGCATGCTGCCCACCTGACCTCAGGAACAGGAAGTTGGGAGGAGATGTGCACAGCTGTCTTTCAGGGGCCAGGGCAACCCTCCACAGCTCACCTCTGAAGGTAAGCTGAGGAGCCCAATGAAAGGAGCTTTGTCAATTAAAAGCCAAGGGGTGAGTCCTTGCAAGCCATAGAAACCACCATCCAGCCTCTGTCTTCTTCACACCCTGAGGTGCTGGATTTCAACTTAATAGATTTGATAAATATACCTCCCTCGGACTCTGTCCTTGCTGTCCCTGGAAGTGTATGGTTTTTACCGGGGGATACATGGACCTCAAGGAGTTCCTTTCTCATCCCTCAACAAGCATCTCTACAGAACACTTTCCTTTACGGGAAGGACAGTGAGAGTAAGGCAAAGACCTGATCTATAAGAAGGCCATCATTGTGAGATGTAGGGCTAATTATTTTATCCCATTCATTTATTTCTTCAACATTCATTTTAACAGAATCAATGTTCCTACTGTCGGAAGTTTTTCTCATCTCTGTAGAGATCTTTGTTCTGTTTTCTATGCCCCTTCAGAACGTATTTCCCACCTGCCTTAAAACATCTAACACACTGGAATTACTGTTTTACTTCAAGGAGACTGTAAGCTTCTTGAAAACAGGGAGATCTTTTCCTCAATGTCGTAGGCCCAGAGCCTAGCAGCCAGCCTGGTGCATAGGAGGAGCTAGGAAACACGGAACAAGGCTAGTGGACAATAGAACATACACTGTCCAGGAAGGCAGGCAGACTGAGGGCACGCCCAGCTCTGCTGTTAACTGGTTATGACATTTCCATCACTTACTGCATCTCTCAGGCTCCAGGGAACTATGTATAAAATGAAAAGATGAGTGGGAACTTTTCCAGGATACTTTTAACACTAAATGCTTACAAATTTAACTCATACTTCTACCGGGGATGACACTAATATCTACTAAAAAGATATCGCTTTCAAGTCCCAGGAAGAAAATGGATAATGTCAACTGAATTGAAGATAAATCCTTTTGTTCGCAACAATAAGTGATTTTCAGTATTGTGCTGCCTCTCACTGAACAGAGACGACACATGAGGGAAACGAATGAGGCGGCCTTTACTTCCTCAGTTGGCCAACCCTTTGTGTCTGAAACGCTGCTGGTACTTTTTCACACGCTAAAGCCGAAACCCACAGGTATTTTTGAATCGGCTTTTATTTTTCCATGGCCAGGAAAAGGAACCAGACGAACCTCATTCCTGATGTTTAACAAAAGACTTGACCCAAAAGTCAAATTTTAATATTTAATGAATGTCAGCTGGAATATTTCATTTGCCATTTTATATATATATATATTCCTATAATTCTTTCAACCTGGATGAATTTCAAATTGTAAATAACCCTGAAGGAGTTAACACCAGTGGTTTGCTGCTAAACAGCCCCATGGTTCCCGGAAGAAAAAAAAATAAAAGTCCTGGCTTTTAGCATTTGCTGATTTCCATGGCACAAATACTTCCACAAGGGTCAGTTTCAACGTAGTAACTGTTTAACAAGTGGCTCACTAAATTCCCAAGTATTTAAGATTTGGCTTTCCTGAGGCAGTACAAGAAGGTTCCAGCACACCACCAGAACACACAGACTTCACAAAAATGTACACAGTGCAGCTCTGAACCTCTGCTCTAAAATGTTGCTATAGAAAAGTGTAGCCCCTAAACTGACAGCACTGGCAGAATCTCAGACAGGTATTGGCAGTCTTCAGTGCTCCTGGCCTGTCACCTTTTTTGTAAATAAAGCTTTATTAGAACAAACCGTGTCCATTTGTTTGCATATGGTCTATAACTGTTTTTGCACTGCGGTAGCAGAGATAAGTGGAAATCTTATGGCCCACAGAGCCTCAAATAGTTACTATTTGGCATTTTAACAAGAAAGATTACCAAATCTCCCAACTAGGAGGTTGTTGGAAATGCAGACACTCAGGCCCCACCCCAGACTTACTAACAGAATCTCTATGTTACAAGATGTTCAGGCAATTCTTATGGAAATTCAAGGGTGAAAAGCACTGCTCTGGAGCATGCTTGGATAGGAGGAGCACAGTGAGGGCCTCGCAGATCAGAAGGTGTGTGTATCAGGGCAGGCTTCTGCCAGACACACAGAGTTGGAAGGAGGTTTTCTTTAAGGTAGATACTGCGAGGAACTGGCTAAGAAGCCTGCAGGGAGCTGGCAAGGCAAGGTCAAAGCCCATAGGGTAGACCATTAGGAAAAGCAGGAAGGTACCCTTGGGCATGAATTGAAGCTTCTATCCAAAGGCAGAATTTCCTCTTCCTCAGGGAATCCTCAGTTCTACTCCTAATCCTTTCTACTCATTGAATCAGACGCCCTCAGATTATCTAGAATAATCTCCCTTATTTAAAGTCAACTGATTACGTACTTTAATCACATCTGTAACACACCTTCACAGCAAAACCTAGATCACTGTCTGAATAGCTGGGGACTAACACTTAGCCAAAGTGACACACAAACTAGGCATCACAGCAGAGCAGGAAATAAGTGAGTGAAGGGAAGATACAGACAGGATACACCAGAGAATAAATGCAACAGGTATTACTGAGTTAAATATCTCCAATTCGTAATACTGCAGAGGGGTAGACATGACCCTATGGGTTTCAAATAGTAAAGGTAATTATCACTTAATTCTGATATCACAAAAAAGATTTGGGATACAATACTCTATAAATTCTAATAAACCTTGGTAAAATCATCCTAAGAAATTAGGTGATAAAAAAAAAGAAAACTAGACCCCTGAAATATCTATGGTCTCCAAAAGAATCATTGTTATATAGTAATGAATGATATCAATGATCTCTCCCCACTGGATCTTAATATAAAATATGATTTAGTCAATTTAGGACCTGTGGCTGTTAAACTCCAAGGGATTAGTCTTGGACCCGATAATCAAAACTATTTCTGAACTTCTTAAGACCAGAAAAAAAACATTTTTTTTCCAGTGAGTTAAAATGATAAAGGTTTCCAATTGTAATGAGATGCTAGTCAAAACAACTCTTTAGATATCTCCTGGGGTCTTTGCTTGCCAAAGACAGCATAATATTTTCTCATTATTAGCTCTTCAGCAGAAAAGGAAGGCAGATATCATGTTCTTTTCCACCTCACCGAGGAAAGGGCACTTCGAACCAGTAATTTAGAGTGCCAAAATGAAGGGAAGATGGCTACAGAACTTACAGTGATGTGTAATTATTCCACTGAAAGAAATGGGCTGTGAATATGTCTGTTGATTCTGCTTCAAGAGCAGCTCTCCTGAGGAATCTGATTTAGGAAGACGGAAACTAACCAAACAACTCTTGTCAAGCACAGACTCTCATTTCCTTACTGCGTGTCATGGTGCTCTAGGAGAATATTTTTGTGACCACCAAAATGGGTTATCAAACCCAGGGTACGTTTAGACTTCAATCATCTTGCTACATCAAAGTGTATGGTAATCTCTATATTTTAATATAAAAATCTATGGAGTTTGGAGGACACCAATTTCTTTAGTTTAAAAGTTTGACCTCTGGGAACATCCCATGTTCATCCTAAGACATAGTTTGAGTGCTTACCCATGTGTCAAGCTCCCTAAAAGAAACTGGAGGGGCCAGAACAGGGATTCTTGACTGTGACTGCAGAACAGAATCTGCTGGGGTACTTTTTAAGATACAAACATCTGTGCTGTAACACAAACCCATGGATCCCAGAGTTAGGATCCATGGGAGTGGAGCCCAGGATTAGGTAAACTGAAAAGCTCTCAGTTTGATTGCAAGGTGCAGTCAGGGTGGAGAATTACCAGGGAGAAGAATTCAGCCAACAGCCTGAAAAATATAGAACGCTCCACTTTTACTCGATAGCTGTTCAAGGGAGGAAAGGAAGTCGCAAGTGCCCCCTTAGTTAAGCACCCAGAGTGCGCAGTGCTTGGAAGAGAAGTTAGGGTTTCAGGAATGTGTTGTTTAGGAGCTTGGGCTTTGCCTCCGGATGACCAGGGTCCCCTTTCCTACAGCACCACCACTGCCACCCAGCTTGTCTCATCTGAACTCTCCCGCGGGCTCCCCCTTCCTGCTCCCACTCTACCCTGTTCTCCACTCAGTAACTGCAGTGCTCTTTGTAAGATGTGAATATGTCACAAATCACATCCCTCTAACTTCCCTCCAGCCACACGTACCTCTGTCCTTTCCTCAAACCCAGCCACCCCACCTCCTGTCCCAGGGTCTTCAAAATGGTACCCGCCCATCTACAAGCTCTCGTGTACTTAACCTTGTTCATTTCTTAGGTCAACTCTTCCTTCCTGGGCGAAGGCTTCACTCAGCCTCTATACTGTTAGAGCACTTTACACAGCTCACAAATGCTGTTTATTTGGATGATACTAGTGTTCATTTCTCCTGCCACACTTGAAGTCTCATGAGGACAGTGGGCATGTTTCTTTTGATCTGGCTTCCCCTCAACACTTAGCACACAGGGCCTTGCCCGCAGCAGACATGTTGGATGAATATTCCTCGTATTACACATGACAATGCATAGAAAGAACTCAGCAGCTGTAGAACTCAGGGGCTTCATCTACCATAATTTAAGCACAACGTAGTATGTTCTACCTATGGCATGTGAAGATTTTAAAATATGAAATATACCAATTAACAAATATTCATCTTGGGCTACCATCCAAAGTAAATACCACAGATATTATAAATTTTTATTTGGAATAGTATTTGCTATAGATTGTTGGAAAATACTATGGTGACAAATACAAAATCACAGGCAAAAAATAAGCTTTGTTGTGATATTAAGAAAGAGTAGAAGAGGTACAGGATATATCACACTGTGTTTAAGTGACACTGTTATCCGAACTCTAAGTTTTTAATATAAGAGAAGGTTTAAAACAATCCAGAGTGGGCTTCCCTGGTGGCGCAGTGGTTGAGAGTCCACCTGCCGATGCAGGGGACACGGGTTCGTGCCGCAGTCCAGGAAGATACCACGTGCCGCGGAGTGTCTGGGCCTGTGAGCCATGGCTACTGAGCCTGCATGTCCGGGGCCTGTGCTCCACAACGGGAGAGGCCAAAACAGTTAGAAGCCTGCGTACCACAAAAAAAAAAAAAAAAAAAAAAAAAACTATCTGGAGTAACATTTAATATCAGGGCAAGGAATTGAGGTCTCAACCAGGAAGACTACAAAAAAAAAAAGCACATGAAGTTCAAAAGAATACGTTGCCTGTGAACATCTATGGGACATTCCCTTCCTCAGCTCTGAGTTTCATGAATTGACACTGCAGTCTCCAGGGGCACAGAGTTTCACTGAACATAGTTTTTTCAATTGGACCAAAACTGATAATTTTTTACCATAATTAAAACTTAAACCAACCACCCTCAACTAAACAGCAGTCAAATAATGTAAACCTCGTTAATATTTAGGCTCTTTAAAAAAAAGTGCCCCTAATGGTAGCGTATTAGGTAAACAAAGAGTTGCATATACCACCTGTCCCATTCGTTCATCAAGATCAGAGAAACTCATGGTCCAATAATTTTTTTTTCTGCATGTGGCTGAAAGATCCTAAGTTAATACAGTGAGGATGAGTGCTTCTGGCCAGTGCCTCAACTTGGCCATTGCTCAGCTCTGACCTCAGTTCCTTGCGTCATGAAGGCAAATATCAAGCATCCCCTAAGCAATCAAGATGTACCCCATCACAATGGCTGCACTTTTAATGATTTTTTTTTCTCTTGAACCTATCATGTGGAACTGGAGCTTGATTCTCATTGGTTCTCATCCCCTAAGCTTGCCATTTCAGAAGTAGAAATTTCCAATCCATGGGTTCACTCCCTCCAAATGTGCCAACTCAAAACTGGTGCTTCCCTTATGCTCATGGAAGCAGTATTTACAATAACCAAGATTTAGAAACAACCTAAATGTCCATCAACAGATGAATGGATAAAGAAGATGTTATATATATATATATATATATATATATATATATATATATTATACACACATACACACACAATGGAATATTACTCAGCCACAAAAAAAAGAATGAAACAATGCCATCTGCAGCAACATGGATGGACCTAGAGATTACCATACTAAGTGAAGGAAGTCAGAAAGACAAATACCATATGATATCACTTACATGTGGAATCTAAAATATGACACAAATGAACATACCTATGAAACAGACTCACAGACATACAGAAGAGACCTGTGGTTGCCTGGGGAGTGAGGAGTGGGAAGGGAAGGATTGGGAGTTTGGGATTAGTAGATGCAAAGCAGTATACGTGGAATGGATAAACAATAAGGTCCTACTGTAGAGCACAAGGAACTATATTCAATATCCTGTGATAAACCATAATGGAAAAGAACAAAAAGAATGTATGTATAACTGAATCACTTTGCTGTAGAGCAGAAATTAACACACTGTAAATCAACTATACCTCAATAAAAAATTGTTTTCTAATTTTAAAAAATGAATAAAACTGGTGCTTATTTCTTAGTCCCTCCCAGTCTTTTATTCTAGATCTTATTCTTGTATACACATTTCTAGGAGGTGCCAGGTTTTTCTTTCCAAAATCAAAATAATGACCCAAATAAAATTCTCTTATGAGATTTACTTTTGTAGGTTTGGGCTGTCAGATTCTGTGCTTGAGATAAGAACAGAAGAGAGAACTCATCTGTGATCACAATGTCTATGAACCTCTAAAGGTTTTGGCTAAAGATGCAAAGAATGCATTATATGGCAGAAAATTCTAAAGTAGAAATGGAGTCCATTTTTCTTCTATGGAAGGGGATGGCTACTCCCACTCATGTAGCATGAGGTGCTGTCAGTCATGTGTCTGCATTCGGGTAAACCCGCCTTGCATGTCTTCAGGGTATCCTTATTTTTATATCCCCTCTCATAAGTAAAGGTGCTGGCCAAATGCTATGAGTTGCCTCAGATGCAACATTTTACAGGGGTGACCTTTTCCCAATAGTGCCCAGGCATCGACCTGAGAAAGGATGTGAGAAAAAGGTGATGTATTCTAGGATCATCTTCTTAGTTGACCCAGACTTGTGTTCTCAGTTGTATTTGTTGAATAAATGAATCCACTGACCATCAGCTTGAACAGAAACTTTTAGGTGAAACTACCTGGTGAATATTGCTTTTGTTTCTGGAGGAAAATATTACACTGTAGAGGCTGTGTGATTAAAAAGAAAAATCAATAGTGACTTTTAAAATACATTATTCAATATCAAGGTCTCTCTAAATAACAAATGTATACATGCACACCCACACATAATTGCATGAATTCACAAAATTTGAATTGTATAAGAAGTTAACTCTTTTGTTTGTGTTTCCTTTTTATTGGAATATATTACCTAATTGATTGGTGGTATGTTTCAAAACACAGCAAATTTAGGACATGTCAAAAGGGCAGAGGAGCCAACTTGAAAGGGCTGCTAATGGCCAGATCTGAACCAATTAGAACAAAATGGTAGTAATGGATTATACCCCACAGAACAGAACAAGAAACCAGAAGAGTATACTGATAAAACAATTCAATAAACAAAGAGGAAGAAAACAGTTCTCTTCTGTAGTGTAAGTCCAACTAACGAATGTATAAAGAAAAATAAAAAAAGAGAAATCACCATTTGGCAATAGCCAAGTAACACTTACAGTAAAATGAGTATGCTAAATTCTGATGAAAACCAGGGCATTTACATGGTCTCAATGAATGTCTTCATAAGCTATTTATTGATGACAAAAATAAATGATAAACTTGCAGCAGAGAAACTTAGCAGACCACAGCTTATCCAGGAGATTAAAGTTAATATCACCATTAACTGAACAACAAACATCAACCTATAGGTCTCCTGATATGATGCACTGAGGGGGACACATTATCACTTTGTGGTATTCTTGCCAAGAATGCGTAACATGAATTTAGTTATAAAGAAAAGTCAGAAACCGAAGGCAGGGTATATACTACCAAATAACTGGGCCAGTACTCTTCAAAACTCTGAAGGACCTAAAGCATAAAGACTGAGGTACTGTTATAGACTAAAGGATACCAAGGAGACATGAAAACTAGATGTAATTCATGATATTAGTTTTGATCCTGGACCAGAAAAAGAACATTACTGACAATTGGCAAAATTCAAACAAGTCCTAGAGCTTAATAACATTTATCAAGTTATGGGTTTTTTAAGATGTTAGTATTTAAGGGACTTCCCTGGTGGTGCAGTGGTTAAGAATCCGCCTGCCAATGCAGGGGACACGGGTTCGATCCCTGGTCCAGGAAGATCCCACATGCCGCAGAGCAACTAAGCCCCTGCGCCACAACTACTGAGCCTGTGCTCTAGAGCCTGTGTGCCACAACTACTGAGCCCACGTGCTGCAACTACTGAAGCCGGCATGCCTAGAGCCCATGCTCTGCAACGAGAGAAGCCACCATAATAAGCAGCCCACGCACCACAACGAAGAGTAGCCCCTGCTCACCACAACTAGAGAAAGCCCATGCACAGCAACAAAGACCAACGCAGCCAGAAATAAATTAATTTTTAAAAAAGATGTTAGCACTTTGTACATCTGATGAAATTTATATATTAATAATTGGTAAAGTGTTTATAATTTTGTGTAAATCTGAAATAATGTCAAAATTAAAACTTTTTAGTGATAAAACTCTACAAGAAAACATTCTGTTTTCAAAATGGGCAGAAGATCTGAATAGATACTTCACTGAAGAAGATTATAGTATATTAAAATACACTCCACATCATCTGTCAGTATGGAATATTAAGTTAAAACAATGAGATACCACTACATAGTTATTTGGATAAAACCCAAAAAACTGACAATACCGACTGCTGGAAAAGATGTGGAAAAACAGGTATTCTTATATTGCTGACGTGAATGCTAACTGGCACAGCCACTCTGGAAGACAGTTTGACAGTTTCTTATAGAATTAGTTACCTTAAAACTCATGTCCCCACAAAAACCTGCATGAAAATATTTATAGTAGCCCTATTCAGAATCACCCAAAACTAATCAACCAAGATGGCCTTCAACAGGTAAATGGATAAACTGTGGTATATCCATGAAGTAGATTATTATTCAGAATGTTTTGAGCTCTCCAGCCATTAAGAAGATACATACTATGTGATTGCAATTGTATGTATCTACAGAGGGAAACTACAGAAGCAGTAAAAAGATCAGTGGTTTCCAGGTGTTTGGGGGAAAGGAAGGGATGGAATAGCACATCTGGCAAAAGAGGGCTTGATTTTCACTTCAGGGATGTATCATTCCAAGGCAGTTTCTTCTCTATCAGAACTACACATAAAGTGTCCAACTGACTCCAAAAAGGTAAGTACAATGAGAAAGAATGGTCTATTAAAATTCAAAAGTAAAATTCGAGTTAGTGATATGGTAAGAAAGAAACGATGTGCTGGCTGTTGGAATCTCTTGAAAGAAAAGATGGAAAAGGACACAAACAGTGGATTGATAAGGATACACACTAAGATCTTTCCTATATTTTCCTGCTATCTAAATTGATGTCACAGAAGTGACATGGAGATAAAGATTTGGACTGGCGTGGTCAGAAATGTCAGATGGGGCTCTTGACACTTATAATGCTTGCTGTAAGCCAGAGGACACCTACTGCCAAAACAGGGGTGAGGTACCAAAAATTGATGGTGATCATGCATGGATTTTTAAATTCACCTGTCACATGACTTAAGATTGGTTGTGCTCTTCACCCTACATGATATCCAGAGACCTGATCAGTAGTTGTGGACTACTACGTAAAATTCTGCCACTGAATATGAAAAACAGGGTCATAAAAACTAACCTGCTAAATAAGCAAAATCCTCTCTCAAGTTTAAGAATAGTCAAATCAAGAAGGAAAAAAAACCTGTGTTTTTATTCACTTACAAGAATGAATGAGAATTCAAAGAATTCTCTATCAAGTATTTAAAATTAACTAAAGTAAACTAGAGTCTATGTTTACCAAGTTTCCCGATTCTTTGCTGTAAGCAGACATGGATTTCAATTCCAACTTCAGCACATACTAGCTATGTAACCACAGGAAAATTACCTAAGTCGTATTTCTGCCTTTGTACAAGAATACTACTACTTGCTACTTCATAGATTTTTAAGGTTGAGATAATGCATGTAATTCACTAAGAGAGTCTGACCATAGAAACTACACACACAAAAAAGTGAACTTATTGTTAATTATTTACTGTTTATATTTTTAAATCTCCAAATTGTGATATTGAGTCAATTAGTGAGAATTACATACCTAGAAAAAACTTATTATGTATCTAATATCATAAAACTCCACTCTTTCTCTTCTTTGTTTAATCGAAGTACTGTTAATTTACAATGTTGTGTTAGTTTCAGGTGCAGAGCAAAGTGATTCAGTTATACATACATTTTTTTCGGATTATTTTCCCTTATAGGTTATTACAAAATATTGAGTATAGTTCCCTGTGCTAAAGTCCTTGTTGGTTATCTATTTTACATACCGTAGTGCATATATATTAATCCCAAACTCCTAATTTATCCCTTTCCCCTTTATGTTCAATCAAGAATTTTTAAAGTTATGTTTCAATATATTCCTGAAAAGATCTCCAGATAAACTCTTATAATACATGCTAATAATGCATAATATTTTGTACCAATAGGCATCTAAAGTACTAACAGTACCTGACACAGCAGTTTATCAATAAATGGTAATTTGATGATGATAATGATAATAACTATAATGATGATGAGATTGGGAGGAGGAAGAGGACAAGAAAAGGAACTAGGGGAGATATTTCCTCAGTTATAATTATACACATTCTGGTCCCACAAGCCACTAAAGAAGTGTGAGAGGCATTATAGATTGACAATCCACCACAAAAGGGTGAAAGAATTTGATCCTAGGAGACACTTTAAGGTGAATATTTTCTTTGGAAAGTCTTTTAAAACATGAGATTCTTAATTATTAATTGAGGTTTTAACATAATTCGTCCTAGTGCTCGAAAGCCCTTGTAATCCTTTACCTGGCCTGAGCAGCGGGGCAAATATTCCCAACTGGAAGCATTCGCTAGGAAAGCTCTTTGCTCCAGAACAAGCATTAAGTAGTTAGAAAGTCTCCCATAAATATTGCACTAACATTAAAGAAATTATGATTCTTCAGGAAAAATAGACATGCCTTTGGATGTTCAGTCAAGAATTAGAAGGTCCACCTACAGTGCAGAGTTCTATTATTTTACCAACTCACACCAACTAAGTAGATAGCAAGGCATTTGTTTCAATCCAGAAGAGCGCATGATCCAAAGTATAATACTAATCTTAACTGTGAACATGTCAAAACTTAAATAGTGTTTATTACAGAAGACCTATGGGTCCTGTGTTGTTTGGTCTGAACCAGGCTTCTAGCCTCCTTCCCTGTCAGTCTATTCTTAAAACTATATTTAATTTAATTAATGCACAAATCAGATAATCAGTCCAAATTAAGAACATTCTAAGACTATTTTTCACAAAAGTATAAAAACTAAAATAAACTACCTTATACTTTATACAAGATGAAATGGGAGAGTCCCTCTAATAGAAACCAAAGTCCATTTAAACCATCACCAGAGCAGTGTGTACAACCACTTAACGCACAGCACTTACTGTGATGCTCTATAAAGAACACGGAAGAGAATCAGAAAAAAATGCCAATCCATATTACTCAAAAGAAATAGGCAGCACATACATAACTTTGAATCCACATCCCCACACTTTGAATTCCCAGGGCCTTCAGGGAACCATCAGCAATCACATTGCTCAAAAGGTGAGCATATTTGACATTTTAGCTAACCAATCCTTAGTCCTGTTATGAGTCTGCAAAGTTAATTGAACACTGAAAATGAGTTTGAAGAATTAATCTAATTCTAAATATTTTAGAATTGAAGTAGAGTAAAATGATAAATCAGTTTTTACTTTCGATTTCTATTACAGATAATGGAAATAAGTTTTTAAACTAAAATTCTTACCTTATTTTATCATTTTTCATACCATTAGGTTTACTGCTATTTCAAAGGATAACAATTAGTATGTTTGAAAATAAATCTAAATACACGGAAAATTATTAGAGCTATATGCAGTTGTAGGTTCTGAACAACAATGCTGAAATTTTTAGGACTATAACTACTAATTTATTTCTATTTCCACATTCTGGACAGTAGCTCAGAAAACATTACATAACATTCTGAAATGACAGCTACATGAGAAGCAAAATAACCTGAATAGCAAAGGCAATAAGTAAAAGGAATGATCAAAATTCTCTTTCAAAAGTTTTGGCTGTGCAAAACTTTCCTATTAGTTGCTAAATCAGAGAAAAAAGAAGGGAAGACAAAGGAGCAGGAAAGAACATGAAAGATCCCAAAAAGAAGAGGTGGAGAAATGCCAGCTGCCTTGCTAGATTTGTCTTTCTTAGCACACTGGTGAAGCCTTGTGCTTCTTAAGGGATGCGTTTGCAGAGATCCGCATTTGAGCACTGAGGGCTTTTGACCTGTTCAAGGGCGATGTCAACTTTTCTCTCCCTGTTCCTCTAAGTACAAATATAAACTCTGAAACAGTGCACAAGACAACCAAAGGAGAATTCAAAAAGGTGGGATGAAAAAGGGAAACTAGTTAGGAACTTAGGACTAGAGAACAATGTAGCAAGAGGGTAACGTATGATGCCCCACCCAACAGAAGAAAGAGACACAGGTCACCAACCCAAATCCTAACCAAGAAAGCAACCAGGTGTTTTCTTCTGTGGATTGAACAGGAGGAGTCTTTTCAACAACAGGCAAACCCTGCTGGCACAAAGGATCAACAAGCACCCAAGGAAATGCCCTCCTTTCCCCTTCACCTTGGGGCCTGACCCTCCCCTTAGACGCCAAGAGACACTGGGAGGCCAGGAGCAGAAGCAAGGGGGCTCCTGCCATCACAAATGCCTACCTGGGAAGCCCACTCCACATCTGACAGGTAGAGAGGATGCTACAGCAAAAAGTACCTGGCCAGGAAAATACTTTCCCTGAGGGCCTGAGGGGTTCTCCCACCTACAGGCAATAGACACCCTGGACTGAGAAATCTTCTTCGGCCCCCATCTCATCCATCACCAGCACAGACTACGGGAGACTCAGTGGCACAAGATAAATCAAGCAGTTCAAAATACCAAGACAAACACTCTGATAATTGTCATTAGAACCATAGCCAACAAAGGCAGACTAGGACTTTCATGCCAAACTTAAACAGGTGAATGCCTGATAAAACATAAATTAAGAAAGAAAGAAAGATCTAATGTAACCTAAGAGTCAAAATGTCCAGGATACAACTGAAATTCACCCACTATACTAAGAAGCAGGAAAATCACAAAGCGAATGAAAAAAGATCAACTGATGTGAACATTAAGGTCAGATGTTGGAGTTGCCTGATGAGGATGAAAAACCATCCCAAAAGTAATTCAACCACCAATAAAAAATTATTTTGAAACAAATGAAAAAATAGAAAATCTCAAAGAAATTGAGTCATAAAAAGGAAATAACGGGCTTCCCTGGTGGCGCAGCGGTTGAGGGTCTGCCTGCCGATGCAGGGGACACGGGTTCGAGCCCTGGTCTAGGAGGATCCCACATGCCGCGGAGCGGCTAGGCCCGTGAGCCACAATTACTGAGCCTGCGCGTCTGGAGCCTGTGCTCTGCAACAAGAGAGGCCGTGATAGTGAGAGGCCCCGCGCACTGCAATGAGGAGTGGCCCCCGCTTGCCACAACTGGAGAAAGCCCTCGCATAGAAATGACGACCCAACACAGCCATAAATAAATAAATAAATAAATAAAATTTAAAAAAAAAAAAAAAAAAAGGAAATAACTTGAAATTGTAGACCTGAAAAGTACAGCAAGAGAAATGAAAACTGAAATTCACTGGATGAGCTGGAATTAACAGTACATATAATCAGTGAACTTGGAGACAGATCAATAAAATTCACCCCAATCTTAATAGAGCAAACACTGTAGAAAAAAGAGCCCCGGGGACCTGTGGGACAATAACCAAAAGCCCAACATTCCTTGGATACTCAGGAAGAGGGTAACAGTCAGTGGGCTTAAAGGGTATTTGAATAAATGGTTAAAAACTTGAGTTTAGCAAAGATCATAAACAGATTTAAGAAGTTAAGGAAACTCTCTAGAAGATAATTCCAAAGAAATCCTTGCCAAAACTCATCATAATTAAACTTCTAAAAACTGAAAGAAAAATATCTAGAAAGCTGCCAGAGGACAGTGACATATTTCTTCTAGGGGAACACCAATTCAAGGCCACACGATCTGTCATCTGAAACCATGGACAAGAGGAAGTAGCACTATTTCCAAGTGCTGAAAGAACTATCAACCATGAATTCTATATCCAGTGACACTATCCTTCAGGAATCAAAGGAAAACAACACAAGTTCTCTGATGAAGAAAAACTTTTAAAATGTCACTAGTAGACCTACCCTAAAAAAAGATGGCTAAAGCAAGTTCAGCAAACAAAAAGGTTATGAGAAAATAAAGAAGGAGCTTCAGGATGCAAAAAAAAGAACAATGGAAAAAACAGAAATACAGGTAAATAGAATAGACTATCCTCATGAGTTTTCTCAATTAGCAGTGATGTTTGCTACTATTAACAACACAATCTGATACTAAAGGTGATATTTAAAAGTGGGAACATTGTAGGGACCTAAATGGAAATGAGGTTTCCACATGTCACTCAAAGTGGTAAAACACTGACAACAGTAATGTGTATTACCATACACATGTATGTTGTAATACCCAGAGCAACCACTAAAAAGCACCACTTTCAGGGTATGCATATTTAGCCAAATCCTTAGTTTAAGATCTCCATGACAGGGACTTCCCTGGTGGCTCAGTGGTTAGGAATCTGCCTGCCAATGCAGATGACACGGGTTCAAGCCCTGGTCCGGGAGGATCCCACATACCTAAGCCTGTGCACCGCAGCTACTGAGCCTGAGCTCTAAAGCCCGCGAGCCACAACTACTGAGCCTGAGTGCCGCAACTAGTGAAGCCCGTGCGCCTAGAGCCCGTGCTCCGCAACAAGAGAAGTCATCACAGTGAGAAGCCCGCGCACCACAGCAAAGAGTGGCCCCCACTTGCCCCTGCTTGCCGCAGCTGGAGAAAGCCCATGCACAGCAACGAAGACCCAACACAGACATAAATTAGTTAACTAATTTTAAAAAAATCTCCATGAAAACTTCAAGTCTCCTTCATCTGCCTAATACTTGTAGTTTCTTGATGGTCCAAATGAAGCTCTCTTCTTTTCTAAAATCTCCTCTGGTCATCCCAATTTGAAGATAAGTGAAATTCTACAGTGGACAATTCATCCCACTCAATTCAAAGATACTGTATGATACTTCAAATTGTCTTCTATTATTTCATATGTCTATCTTCCCAACTATGATAATTGTAAAATTTTTTGTCATCTTTGTGAATCCTCAGTCCCTGTTCAATAAACTTTTGATAAACATTGAACGCATGAATGAAAGTTCTTGAATGAAAACTGTATTTTTTTTAAGATTTATGATTTATTTTGTTTTAATTTACTTTTGGCAGCGTTGGGTCTTAGTTGTGGCACGCAGGATCTTTCATCGTGGAGTGCAGGTTTTCTCTTCCCTACTTGTGGCACACACGTTCCAGAGAATGTGGGCTCTGCAGTTTGTGGCACGCGAACTCAGTACTTGTGGCTCACAGGCTTAGTTGCCCTGTGGCATGTGGGATCTTAGTTCCCTGACCAGGGATGGAACCCACGTCCCCTGCACTGCAAGGTGAATTCTTTACCACTGGACCACCAGGGAAGTCCCCAAAGCTAAGTATTTTCTAATAAAAACACCTCCCATTTCAGAGATGAGAAAACTGAGGTCAATTAATTATTTATAAGATCATAGAGTATAAAAAGTAAATAATGCAAAATGTGTAAGAACTTAATGGTAAGATAGAATTTTAGCAGGGTAGAGAATGAAGGTCCAAATACCCTTAACGGTGGCAACATCAGACCCAGCAGAAGCTGAATATCAGTGGCAGCCTTTCTGTATGTTATGCCATCTGAAGCTTAGGATGGATTGAAACACCTGAATCAGATAAACACGAGACCAAACTGAAATGAGACAAGTACAAATTATAAAGTGGTCATTTCTTCTGTAACAGAAGTTGGCACATACCTCATTACATTTTTTTAAAATGCTCTCTATCTAAAGGATGTTGTAAAGATGAGATCACAGCTTACATTTGGAAAGTACAGTGACAAATTTCCCAAGTTAGTTATAAAATTAGAATAGTTTGATCCATTTTTAATTGTAACTAGATGCAGTGCATTATCCTTCAAAATGTATAGCATTAATTTCATAAGTTATCAAAGGAAAAGGATTTCCCTCCACCACATCAACTGTATCTATGAATGATGATGCAAATATGGATGGAAACATAATTTGAATCAAGTACCAATCACATCAAATCACTCAAGAAAGAGGTAATAAAAGAAGGATGAGGTCACAGAAACATTCATTTACATAAAAAAGTAATGGTCAACATATTAAGTAGACAAAAGAGTAAGTGAAATGTTTGCTGAATGCAAAAGGAATCATTGGAGCTCATATTTAATTCTTCTGAAGTTGGAGCAGATATAGATTTCCATTTTACTTCTATTGAAGGACTGACCTAGAGCCTGACTTATAAAAGATGCTGCTCACAGAGCCCATGTTTCCAGTTTCATGATGTGTCAAAGAGGGATACAAATCAAAGGGAAACAAGAAACCTCAAATGGAACCACGTACATATCTGCCTTCGGAAAAATAGATAAATGGTAATTGTGGATATTTTGCCTCACGTTTTTAGTCGAAATTAAGGGCAAATAGCAATGCTCCCTGCAAAACAGCAAATGGAAAACTGAATCTGAGACATAACATAGTTTTTAATATCTTTAACCAAAAGCATTCTTTCTACATCTTTCACATGCTTTGATCTCCAAAGCATGCAAGAGAATCAGTGTGCTGAAATAACCAGTACAGGCAAAGACAGTCAACTCAAAGGCTTCCTCCTTCACCTTTATGACAGATATTTAAATAAAAGTCATCTGAATGATTCTCTGCAGAAAGTTAATTTTTATTTTTAAAAAACTATGGTGAGGGGATGACTGACAGGCAAACTTTAGATCTCTCCCCTTCTAAACACAGATTATTACTATCAGATTTAAGCTGTAACTGGAATCATGTTCCTTTGGGTAGATGTTGGTACCCGAAGAAGTCTGAGGTGGATGTGAAACGGAGCAGGACCCTACGGTCCTTGTCCCCCATGTCCTCAGCCTGCCTTTTGTCTGTGGAAAAACTTCAGCCAAAGAATAAGTTTAATCAGAGAAGTGAGAAAATGCAGAAACAAAGGAAAACAGTCCAACCAGACCAAATAATACTAGTTTAGTCATTAAGCAAAGTCAAGGACCTTTAGTTCCTCCTCAAGGGCTCTAGGTAATATTCTGAGCCATATCCTGTGAGCGGTCCTATAGATACTGAAAGCCCCACCAGGTGGAAGAAGTTAACTACATGATGACCAGACTGTAGCCATGACATAAGCTGCCACAGTTCCAAGAATGGCCTCAAGAAAATGCAAACAAACCGACCCTGGAACTGAAGATTAACTGTACTTAAAACAATCAAGACGATGCTGGTCAGACCACCGATGACCAATTTCAAGATGACTGTCAGAGCTGCCTGGGCTGTCTCTGCATGGAGCCCCTCCCTCCACCTATAAAAGCTCTTGCCCCCTGATGGTCAGTGGGGGAGTTGGCCTTTGGACAGGAGTCTGCTCTCCCTCCCCCCAACCCAGTTGCTGGCATCCAAAATAAAGCAAACTTTCCTTTCCACCAACTCGCCTCTTAACTGGCTTTTGAGCTGTGAGCAGCCGGACGCCACTTTCGGTTACAGATGCTAGCTACCACCTGCCTCACAACGTACCAAGTTATGAAGGATGCTACTCAGAGACACAATTCAGCAAGACAGTCATTTCACAACGAAATGCTTATTAGCAATCAAGCACAAAAGGTGGTCTTTACAGCCTACCTGTAAACTGGATAAAGTTTCAGGCTTCTATCCTTTTAATTGATTTAGTCACCTGTTTATTAATTTTTCATTTAGGGCAATCACCAAAATCCAGAGGCAAGATTCCTTCACCTCAAGGCTAGGATCAGGCAATCAAAAGCTGAATATGGGGCCACTGAAGGATTTAGCCCAGAACATCATCCCTACACAGTGAAGACCAAAGCTTTAGTCCCCCCCATCCATGCACAGGTGAGACTGTCTAAAATATCTTCAGCCAGTCCGTGTATTTAGAACTGTCACCGAAAAGAGCCCACTTCTGAAATTCATCTTGGTAAGTAGTAGGTCACCATTCTGAACAAAAGCTCATTTTGGATATTTAATAAACGAATTCGCCAAGTGGCCTAGTGGAGGGAAATACGTGGAATAAAACTGCTGAGAGTGGCCACTTCTGAAGCATGTGCTGCCTGGTTAGAACCACCCTGAACTCTGATTTCCTGATTAGAACCTAAGTAACAAACACATAATTTTACACTATATATGCTGATGCATTTAAAGTAAGCTACAATCATGACAGCATCTTTTCCTGTTATAAAAGTAACTTATTCAAGTTGAAGAAAAATTTAAAAACACATTTATTTAAAAAAAAAATTAAATCTACCCAGAATTAGAACTCTACCATCAAGTACAACACATAATCACTATTAAAATTTTGACCTTCAACACACACACACTCTCATACATTTTGTTGTGTGTAAGTATACTCAGACGCAGACAAATATGAAAGTATATATACTGAGTGACCAGAGATCCAACGTACACAAAAGATCACATTCCTATGCATGACCAAATTCCACTACCTGAGGAGCCGCCTCTGTACTGGTAGAGCAGCAAGGCTGGTTTTGAAGATTACTCTGACTTTATTTCTACAGTTTGCGGAGGTTTGTCACATGACACCCATTTTCACTGCTCTATTTTCTTGTCATTTGACTTAGACCATTAACCTTATTTCTATTAATTCTCAATTCTAGAATGTATTTCCCACCACAGGGCTACTGTGGCTGACACCAGGTCTCAGAGGAGATTGATTCGTTCGGTCATTCATCTGGCAAATACTTATTCAGTTCCTACTATGTTGCATACACCTTTCCAAGGCCTGGAGCTACAGCAAACGGAAAAACACCCATTATTTTACAGAGCTCAGATTCTATTGAGATGGGGGAGCGGCCACGGGGTGCTGTTAGCAATAAATGAAGTAACCGAGTAAAAAAGCCATCATGTCATCTAGTGATGAGTAATAAAGAGAAAAAAGTTGAAGCAAGGAAGTACGATGGGAAGTGCTGAGATGAAAGGAGCTGCATCTTCAAATAGAGTGAAGGAAACCAAACAGATGCGATCTGAGTGAAACCTCAGGAAGTCAGGGAGTGTGGCGTAAATTTCTTGGTCTCTGGATGGAAGGTGCACATGCAAAGGCTCTGAGTGAGAAGCGCATGTGTTGAATTCAAGGCACAGCCAACAGGCCCACAGAGTTGGAGCAAAATGAGTGGGGATGCATAGATAAAGATGGGGTCAGGGTCCATCGGGTCCAGATTTCACAGGGCTTTGGCAGCCATGGGGGCACTGGGCTTGTACCTCCCTGAAATGGAGAGCCATTGGAGAGTCTTCAGAGGGGTGACTTTATCTGCTTTTACCTTAAGAAGATCATTCTGGCTTCTGTGCTGAGAATACAAAGATAGGAAGAGAGGCAAAGAAGAGGAACCACTGGACTTACCAAAGCAAAGGAAGATAAGGACAGACTAAGGTGATAACAGTAGAGACGGTGAATGGACAATCAATTTAGTTCGAAGGTGGACCCAACCAGGCTTTACACCGGATCAAATATATGATGTGAGAAAGGAAGGAATACGTTTGATGCCAGTATTTTGGATTTGATCTAAAGACTGGCGCTACCATTCACTCCAAATGCAGACTCTAAGCTATGAGACTTTGTGAGATTACGGAGGGAGAGAGGGAGTGGAGATCAATGAGAAGAGGTCAACAGACTCCATCTGGAGCACCACCAATGTTTAAAGTCAGAGAGGTGAGAAGGACCCGGCAAAAAAAGATTGAGAAGGAGAAACCAGAGAGCTGAGAGGAAAATCAGGGGAATGCACTGCCCTCTCCCCACACAAGCCACAGCTGAGATCAGGGTTTAATATGTCTTGTGACTTTACTACAGGCTCAAGAAGAACAAAATTCAAGGTGTAAGCAAGGGATGAAACAGGAATGGCTACACTGCCTGATGGACTTGTGTGACCCCGGGTACAAATCCAACCTCACGTGGTGCCATGGCGTCAAGATGGCCATCATCTAGCACCAGTTCTCCCGCATGCCCGAGGATGCTCTTTTTCCCCTTGGGGGACACCTGGAACATGTCCAGACTCACTGAAAATAAGACCAAGGAGAAGATGAAACCACAGGGAGAAAGGAATGGCACCACCACATCAGTCGAGGGCTTCACTTCCAAGACCTCATTTCTAAAAATTCAGGATGTGCGTCTCTTGGCACAGATCAGCAGAAGGGCCTCTCCCCTTCCTCCATCTGCACCTGTGGACTATACTTTATGGGCCTAAAAGTAGTCCACAGATGCAGATGAAGGACGCACATAGAATATGCGTTCAGAGCACAAAAGACCAGCATTCGTCTAAATGCTAAGCCTGGGGTAAGAGAGTAGAACGCTGCCTTCCCCTATTTCATTTTTCTAAATTAGGCACTTAGAGGAAGCAGAATGGCTTTGAGAACCAGCATTGCTCCAAGGCCTTATTATGCTGTGTCCAGTATCACTGCATGTGGATGCTGCCTGTCTGTCCACATCTAGGATTCCTTCCAGCCTCACGTGATGATGACTGAACACCTGTCCTGTGGTCTTACAGGGCCTCAGATGCTGATCTCCTGGAAGCCAGATCACAAATGCCCTCACAAGGACAAGCCAACTTCACAGCCATAAGTTCATCTTTGGCAATGACACTTTTCTCACTGGGAACAGAGTCTCCAGAGGTCCATCTTTGTATCTTTGGAAGGATCACTGTTTTGGGAGGCTCTTAGTAAAATTCCCTTTTGTAAGCTTAAGACTTCTTAATATTCACCATATGCTTTATATGTTATCTATCCTCTTTCATTGGAAAAACAGATGACAAATGGGTAGTGTTTATTATTCTTGGTAAGTCAGATAAGACTTACACACCTTTTTAAAGAAGAAAAAATTGCCTTATTGCAATAAATGAGCATATGATGCTTGGAAAGTTGCTGTGAGAAATTGCTTTTCCAAATTCACGCCAGCCAACTACTGGACATCATCTCTAAAGTGCATCCATTTGTTCACTAACTTATGCCAGGCATCCCTTTTAGCAAAATTAGAGATAATGCAGTGAACAAAGCAGAGAAAATCCTTTTTTCCTTCTAAATGACATCCTAGAGGAAAAGTGCCCAGGAATCTGTCTCCAATGAGGTAACAGTTGTCTGAGTGGAACTCACAACAGGCATTCATTTATGCCTAAAAAGAGATGAAGTCTGTTAATATTAGTTCCCCACCGTCAACAAGTTAAGGAGGAAGTGAACAGTGGACTGTGCATCCTAGCAACCCTGAGGGAAAAGAGTCCTAGCCTCCTGGGGCCCAAACGGGGGGCCAGTATCCTGCCAACTGGTGCGCTGCCAGTGGACCCGTTTTCATGAGACTCTGCTTCTGTGTTCCAGCCACCGGACCTCAGTGGGCAGGAAAGAGAAAATACCTGCCCAAGGTCCTCAGCTGTCAGAGAGGGACTGACTAGCAGAAGACCCTGCATAGAATCCTAACAAGGAAGATTCTGCTGGGAGAAGGCAGATGCACAGATGCAGGGAGTACCACGCCAGCAAAGCCACGCCCAGGATGGTAACACATTGTCACAGGGTGAAGGCCACGTGAAGACAGCAAAGACTCCATGACCCTGCCACCCACAAAACCCCAATCGAGAAAATAACTGAGAAAGCCTCTATCCAAATATCAAAAACTCAGAAAGCCTGAAACCACCAAGAGAGAAAACAGTGAGAAACTGCAGTGGGTGGCATCAAAGATGATATTCTGCCTGAGTTAATATAAATGCTAAATAAGGATCCCTGACATTAAAAAAAAAAGACATTGCAAATACATTCTCATAATATTTTGAAATTAAATGAACTAAAAGATCAATACTCAGATCTGTGGCCAAGGAGAAAGGGAGGGAGGGAGTTTTGCTCACAGGGTAGGAAAGGAATGAAGGCAAACTATAAGATCTCTTCTTTCTAGACTGAGAGGGAAGAGTGTGAAGAATTACCATATAAAGAGTTACTTTCCTTCCACATCATAGTAAAGAAACACATGTATGATTATAGACATGGGGAAAGGGAAAGTAAGCACTAAGTCCAAAGAGCATACAGTACATCATCCAAGCAGGAACATTTCTGAGACTGAAGAGTTTCTGTTAACCATTACCTAGATGATGGGCACCAAAGGGACTGTTTGTAGGCAACCTAGAAAGTATGGCTAGTCAACCTAAAAGGGATAGAAAAGTGCAGCAAAATGTATCAACGGGCAGTGTGATTTAACCAACCAAAACAAAAGGATGGAGGCACCCAAAGACACATAAGCGGTAAACACAAAGAATAAAAAAGTGTGTTGAGTTTTATACATGATGTGAGCAGAAAAAGACTCTCCATCCAAAGACAGACTGTAACATTGCTTTAAAACAAAGAAACGAACAACAGCTCTTTACAAGAAATACATTTAAAACAAAGTGTCAAACAAGAAGGCTGACAATAGTGGGTGGGCAAACATATCAGGAAAAAAACAAAAGAAAACAGTAGTGACAGAGTTGCCATGCGAGGAGATGGACTTCAGGTCAGAAGCACTAAACATGATAAAGAGCCGTCATGTAGTGAGGGGCAAACAGGCACCCGTGACTGAGGGAAACACAGCAGCCAGGAGACACAAAGCAAAGCAGCAGTTGCACAGATGAAGCAACAACTCATGTAAACAAGGGACACTCGAAAAGGACACGAATCCAGCAGGAAATTTCAAGCCACGTCTTCAGAAGTCTGGAATAAATGGACAGAAAGGGAACTGAAGAGTACAGCGAACAAACCTGAATGGGTAAACAGATGTTAATAATGTGTGAGTGAGGATGCACCTGCTGCTGAGTCTACAGAACGTTTAAAATTTAACCCTGTATTTTGCCACAAAGAACAAATTAACAAGACATATCTTCCAGTACACTTTCTCTGATGGAATAAAAAAAAATGATGAATGTCATATAAAGGTGACCAAATATATTAATTACTTTGATATTTAGAAACTTGCTCCTACAATTGATACTGCAAGAGTTGTACTCAGAAATGTCCATCTGTAAAGATCTCCATAATTAAATAAAGACTGAAAATAAAATACACTAGCACTTAAGGTAAGAAATAGAAAATGGCAAAAAGCAGCAAAGGGACTAAGTATAGCCAAATGTAGAAATTGATCATAGATTTTTTTTTTTTACAAATAGAATAAACCATCAAGATGAAAAGTTGTTTCTTTAAAAAGTGAAAAATACGTTTATTTACTTATATAAAGTCCCATAAACTGCATTAAGGAAAAAAAAGGACTAACATTGAGTGATTAGAATGGTTAAAGGTATTAACTGGACTAATGGTCCCTAGTGAGAGACAGTCTAAAGATGGGAAGAAAAACTCTTCAAAGTACATTGTAGACACAGATACACAGAGGGAAGACGATGTGAAGACACAAGAAGACAGACATCTACAAGCCAACGAATGAAGCCTCAGAGGGAATTAACCCTGGCAATACCTTAATCTTGGACTTCTAGCCTCCAGAACTGTGGGAAAATAAAGTTCTGTTGTTTAAACCAAAAAAAAAAAAACCACACAAAGTACATTGTAACCGTTTTCAGTAATCATATTAGTAATAATAGTTTCAGAATAGTAGACAGATGTAGAGATATAATAGCCTAATGCAAATAGTATCATTGAACAATTTTAACAATGTTAAAGTTATAATACTAGTTGGGTGTTTATTTTGATCCAGACTCTATTCTCAGCGCATAATTTGTATTTATCTTCACAACCACCTTACGTCACTATTATCTGCATTTGACACGGAAGTAAGCTGAGGCCATGAGAGGTTGAGTAGTTGCCCAAGGTCACAAGGCTACTCAGTGGTAGAACTGGGACTGTCACTCAGATGTGCTCCAGTGGGCACGATCTCTCCACCTCAATTATAACAAGGAGAGTTGATTCTATAAATGCGAGTGACTCTATCAATGATTTTATAGACATCTGTCAACAGCATTGATTTTGAAACTCTTATAACTATTTAAAAAATACAACTACTATGATATTGGTGTGAAATTCTAGTGGGGGAAGGCAGAAAGTTAAGTGTAGAGTTGACCTCCATTTCCCATACAAACCCATCCTTGGGGCTAAGTTGTTTCCACTCCCAGTCTCTGAAATACCCAGTCTAGTACCCAGTACTTCTTCAGTCTCAGAGAGGGCAGAGTGGATGGGAGAATAATCCACACACTTCTCCCTCGTGGTCCAGGAACAGCAGCCTCAGCATCACCTGGGAACTTGTTAGAAGTGCAGAATCTCAGGCCCTACCCCACACCTATTGAACGAGAATCTGCATTTTAACAAGGTCATAAAAGCACTAGACTGTAGCTTTGGCTTTTAAACATGTCTCCCATTAACCTGGAGTATTTTCAAAAGATTAATGCCTGGATCCTGCTAGGAAGAGACTCTGATTTAATTGTGTCTTCGGCATGGGGATTCTTAAAATTTCCTGAGGGGATTCTCAGGTTCAGCCACTGGTCTTCCTCTCCTCTTTCCCCCCCCCACCCCGTTCCTGCAGTTCTCACTAGGCTTTCTGTGGCTTCTCCAGGTTTGGGGCAGTGGGCAGACAGCAGTAAGGGGAGATGCCATCCAGGGCACGTGCCTCTAGGAATAGTGGGATCTCAAGGGGATTCACGCTTTCATGCTGTGACATCCATCAGGTGTCCTCCCCCACTGAGCCGCTCTGCCCGGTCTCACTCTGACCCAGGCACTATCACCCTCCATCTGGCCCTCACTTTTCTTTTTTAGGGAACACCTCTAACCTCCTGTGGCTGAGGGTGTCTTGACCCTTTTGGGGGAAGGTCTCTAAGGTAGCACCCAGAATGTTCCCACTGCACAGTGTAGGTCTGGCCCCGAAAACAAGCATCTGTGCTGCTCATGAAACCCAGAGGGGCCCTATGGGGCTCCCAGGCACAAAGGTCTTTTTGTCCCCATTTCTTGTAGGCAAGACTGCAGCCTCCATGACCGTCCCCGAGTTCCAAAGGGCAGATTCGAACAGTTGCTAATCAAGGGAGAAGCAACCAAGAAACCACGTAAGGCAAGATTAAAGGGACCAGACAAGCTCTTCAGGATTAGGAGACCAAGCACCTGAGACCCTGCACACCCCCTAATCTTGTCAGCAACCCCTTGCTTTTGAAACTCTGCAGAAGAAAGAAGAACAGGACTGTTACTGCCTTGATCCTCTCGCAGACCCCTGACCACGAGCTCTGACTATAAGACCTCTCCCTATTCCCCAGGGAGGAGGGCACAGTTCTTGAGGTGCTAGCCTGCTGTGTTCCCCTCTTTGCCTGGCTAAGAATAAAGCCACCCTTTCTTTCTCCTCCAAAACTCTGTCTCCTTATCTGATTCCAACATGGCAGTACTTAGAGCAGATCCCTAGCCCTGATGCAGCCACCTTTACCCCCTGTGAGGATAGGGCAGAATTGCTCATGGTCCCAGTTCTATGCAGCATTAGATGCCAGTGATGTTCCAGTCCCTTTGCTTAGTAGCTCTGGATTCAAACATCAGCATCTCTCACAAGGCTTTGGTTGACAGCAAGCACCCCAGCCCCCTCCAGCAGGGAGGACATGGCAGTGTGTGTAGGACAGGGGTGTCAAAGCCAACCAGCACAAACCAAAAAGTCATCCTCCTCTAGGTTTAACTTCACATTTCCAGATAGTCAAGATTTGCTAAGAACACAGACCTTTGATCATTTCTACATTTGCATGCCCGACATAAGTGGTCAGTCACCTCTTCTTTAATATGAAGGTGCCTGGCACTGAAACAGAGCAGGACCCTGTGGGGTTCTTAGGCACAAAAGCCTTTCTGTGGCCTCCATTCCTGATTACAGGAAAGAGGCCTCATTTAGCCTCCAAGACCTTCCCTGAGTTCCACGGAGCAGGTTTAAACAGTTGCTAGTTGCACAGGAAGACGAGGGAGGAACAGTCTAAAGAAACAATGGTGCAGCCTTGGGGCAGGGTCGGGATTCCCCCTCAAGGGATACACAGAACAAGATCACTGAGCTGTTCTGTAGATACTGAATCCCCCAGCAGGTGGGAGAAGGTAAGGTTGCTGCCCACAAGCACGCAGACCCCAGATTGGTTGGAACCAGAAGGCTGATGATGCTGACTCCCCACGACCTCACTATGGACCAGTAGGAACAATGTCCACGAGCTGATCACAGCCTCTTTGAACCATTACCAAACTCCTCACTACCCCCTGCAGGTTGGGGGACACAGTTTTGCGGGCATGAGCCTGCTGTGGCCCCCTTTGCCTGGCAAAGCAATAAAGCTATTCTTCTCTACTTCACCCAAAACACTGTCTCTGAGATTTAATTCAGTGTCTGGGTACAGAGGCCAGATTCGGCTTCAGCACCTATTGTCTGCCTTGGTACCCAGGCTAAAACTGAGACATCAAGACTTCCATTTTTCCCTGTCTTACAGTTACATCAAGAAATTAAAAGAGGAATGTGATATTTTATCAAATGGCTTTTTAGCATTAATGAATAATAAGATAGGAAATTGAAGAAGACAGTTTAAAAAAATGTTTTTAAGATTTACCAAAAGGAAAATGGAACCATAAAACCGTATTAAGGAAATGCAAATTAATACCACAGTGAGATGTTCCTACACATCTATCAGAATGGCTAAAATAAAAATAGTGACAACACCAAATGCTGGTGAGGACGCACAGAAACTGGATCACTAAGACTCTGGTAGTAGTAATATAAAATGGTACAGCTCCTTTGAAATACAACTTGGCAATGTATTTAAAAACTACACATGCAACGACAATACAGCCTAGCAATTGCACTCCTAGGCATTTAACCCAGAAACATGAAGATATAAGTTGGCACAAAAACCTATACATGAATGTTTACAGCAGCTTTATTGTCAGTAGCCAAAAGTGGAAACAATCTAAGTGTCCTTCATTGGGTAAATAGTTTAACTATAGTACATCTGCACCATGAACTATTACTCAGAATAAACAATAACTATTAATACCCACAACAACCTGGGTGGATCTCTGGGGAATTATGCTAAGTGAAAAAATCCAAGCCTAAAAAGTGACATACTGTGTTTTTCCATTTACACAACATTCTTTAAATGACAAAGCTATAGAAAGGAAGAATGGTCTGGTAGTTGTCAGAGATTAAGGACAGGCTGGGGGCAGGAGTTGAGAGCGACTATAAAAGGGCAACAGGAGAGAGCCTGTGATGGAAATAGTCTTTCTTTTGAATAAATCAGTGTCAGGATCCTAGTCGTGTTATTGTACTATACTTTTGCAAATGTCACCGTTGGAAACACTGGATAAGTGGTACAAAGGATCTCTCTGTACTTCTTACGAAAACATGTGAATCTATAATTATCTTAAGTTGAAAAACACTGTTTTAAAAAACCTGTCCTTCCTCTTGTGTTAGCCAGCAGATGACCTCCCTAGAATTTCAACAGCCCAAACTAGATACAGGCAGACCTTGCAGATACTGCGGGTTCTGGTCCAGACCTCTGCAATAGTCACACAAAATGATGGCTTTCCCAGTGCATATAAAAGTTATGTTTACACTACACTGTACTCTATTAAGTGTGCAACAGCATTATGTCCCCCTCCAAAAAAAAAAAACCAATGTGCATTCCTTAATTTAAAAATACACTGGGGGGCCTCCCTGGTGGCGCAGTGGTTGAGAGTCCGCCTGCCGATGCAGGGGATACGGGTTCGTGCCCCGGTCTGGGAGGATCCCATATGCCGTGGAGCGGCTGGGCCCGTGAGCCATGGCCGCTGGGCCTGCGCATCCGGAGCCTGTGCTCCGCAACAGGAGAGGCCACAACAGTGAGAGGCCCGCATACCGCAAAAAGAAAAAAAAAAAAAAATACACTGGGCACAATGTGGATGGGCAGGTTCCTCAGCTGCAGGTCTCATGAGACTGCAATCAAGGTGTCGGCCAGACTGAACTCATTTTTGGTGGCTTTGGGGAAGGAGGGGCTGGCAGCATCATTCAGGCTGCATTCTGCCCCTGATGTAGGGCCAAGGTTCCTGTTTCCTTGCTGGCTGCCAGACGGGGGCCACTTGGCTTGTAGGGGTTGCACTTCACTCTTAATGCTCCCCATGGGGTCCCTCCAGTAGAGTCCACATCCTCCTCTGCTGTCACTGCCTGACTCACCCTGCCTCATCTCTCCCCACAACCCCCTCACCCCCCACAACCCCACCCCCACCCCCATCTGCTGGGCCGGGTTCTGTTTCTTAAAGATTTCTGTTATTAGACTGATCCTGCTTGGGTGGTCTGTGGTAATTTCCCTATCTCAATGTCCAAACCTCAATTTCGGCTGCAAATTCCCTTCTGTCTTATCATGTCACATTCACAAGTTTCTGGGATTAAGACATATGCATTTTTTTTGGGGGGTGCTAATCTGCCTACCTTTCCCCAAATAGAGAGAAACTCTAATTCTAGATTTTTTCTCCTCCTGAATGGAAAAAAAAAAAAAAAGAAGGAAATATCAGTTTCCTCATTTTCTATTATGCATTCATCTAATTCTTTATAAAATAGAATATTTAAAATTAAACTAAATGCACATGAAATAATAATGAAAAATCTAAGTTTTAAAATGACCTTGAAAATGGTGTAACCAAACAGACCTGGTAAGAAAATTTGAAGTCCTAAAGCTTGGTTCAACCAGTCACCAGAAGAGTGTAAACCTCACCCCAGAAGCTCTAAACTATCCATCCACTGTTTGACTGGCAGAAGAGAGCACATATGAAAGTTATTTTTAAAAGCCACAGTAAACTTCAATATGGTTTTCCGTAACACAGGACACTCCAGTTATATTATTTAGAAATATCATTCCTATTGTACAGAGTATGTAGTAAGTACAAACGACAATAAAACAAACCTGAATCAAAACGAACTTAGGTTAGGGCTTCCCTGGTGGCACAGTGGTTGGGAGTCCGCCCGCCGATGCAGGGGACACGGGTTCATACCCCAGTCCGGGAAGATCCCACATGCCGCGGAGTGGCTGGGCCCGTGGGCCATGGCCACTGAGCCTGCGCGTCCGGAGCCTGTGCTCCGCAATGGGAGAGGCCACAACAGTGAGAGGCCCGCGTACCGCAAAAAAAAAAAAAAAAAAAAAAAGAACTTCGGTTAAATTATACCATCTTTAAACTGGGTATTCTATTTCATTGCAAAGGGAAATCCTAAGCTAGACTACTATAAATAAAGTAATTATTATATTCTACACACAAAAATCAAACTTCCAACACCATTCATAATAGGTCAATAAATTAAAAGTGGAATATATCATGTTTTATATATTTAATTTGATTAAATATTTTAGGCATGCACCATTTGATTTTAATAACAAAGACAAATATTTGGAGGCTTCTTTTGTTTTCTTTCAAACCCACAGCATCTCCTAAATCACTTGGTCTGATGGAAGTTTTAGCACACAGCAACCCACATGTTAACCAGAAGCAGAGTTTCTTTTCTCTTTTGGGGACAATAGTGATCAATGTGGCCTGTAAGTTTCATTCAGCTTGACTCAACTGTAGAGTTCTTCATGTCTGTAGGACCCTGACCTCTATCTTCTTAGAGCATTTAGCTAAGAAATGTACATTGCAATTGTAAATTCCTTCTCTGCCCCTTTGAGATGTAAATTTTTCAAAAGCCTTTTTCAGGTTTCACCACACAGGAATCTCTCTCTCGGGTACCTGGGAGCCACTGTTTTCAAATTTACTCTTCGCTAACACATGTATATGGAATCTAAGAAAAAAAAAGTGTCATGAAGAGCCTAGGGGTAGGACAGGAATAAAGACACAGACCTAAAGACACAGACCTACTAGAGAATGGACTTGAGGATATGGGGAGGGGGAAGGGTAAGCTGGGACAAAGTGAGAGAGTGGCATGGACATATATACACTACCAAACATAGGGTGGATAGCTAGTGGGAAGCAGCCGCATAGCACAGGGAGATCAGCTCAGTGCTTTGTGACCACCTAGAGGGGTGGGATAGGGAGGGAGACGCAAGAGGGAGGAGATATAGGAACACATGTATAACTGATTCACTTTGTTATAAAGCAGAAACTAACACACCACTGTAAAGCAGTTATACTACAATAAAGATGTTGAAAAACAAATTTACTCTTCTCCTGTTCCTGTGGGAAGGGAGGAACCTAGCTTTGATAAGGGCCAATTAGCAAACAGACGGCCTAATCACTGTAACCAGCACGCGCCCACCATGACTTCCTCCCCAACTCTTCCCGCTTAAAAATCCTCCCGTTTGTTTCAGCAGATTTGAGTTCAGTCTCTCTCCCTTATTGCCATAGTCTTGAATCAAGTCTTTGCCTGTTTAACTCACCCAGCACAATTCCTTTGACAATAGGAAAAATATTGTTTAAATTCCATTCCAGTTGGAACTCCAGTTAACGCACTTGGAATCAAGAGATGTAAAGTCTTACGGGATGTAATACGTTAAAAAAAAAAAAAATCCACAGCGTTAGGATTCAAAATTAAATGCTATGGAGAACCAAAAGTTTCAAGCCTTAATATACATCAGTGAAATTGTGTCTAATTTTACAAAGGATAAAGTAAAATGACCAAATATCTTATGGTTAAAGGTAATTAGTGCTCGAGTACGTTCAAAAACAAAAATCCTTATTAAAAAGCAGCTTTTTAAGGTTCGAGAAAATTTAAAGTATTTCTCCTGTTAACAGACTTTTTTTTTTTTTTTTTTTTGCTATTCCTCAGATGGCCTTGGGCCATCAGTGTCATAAGATATTGTTAAAAAAAGAAAAAAAAAAACCCTGACTCTAGAGAAAGGTTAGCTCAACTCCTAGGGATTTCAATTCCTAGTTTCATTACAGAATTAAGTTCAATTGAAATTGTCACTTTTCTGAATACAGAAAAAGAATGTTAAGCTAACCCAGAATTGATGCTCATCTTCAGTGTTTTGCAACCTTGTCTTTGCACCTGGAGCAAAGGTCCAGGCGTTGATATTCCAACAGGAATCTACGTGACGTTTGGTGTGGGCAACTGATCTGAAAGCCCCACGCAGCCCACACCCCTCTGCTTAAAGCTTGGCATTTGCAGGCTTGCTCTTTAGAGCAGATGCACGCTGCCTGGAATTGGAAATATGCAAGACAGAGGACCTTCACGCTGTGCGGAGAATGTTTCTCGCTCTTCTGTTTGCGTGAGGCACAGGAGTCGCCAAACTTTCCTTAAAATCATGTGAATCAGGGCTTCCCTGGTGGCGCAGTGGTTGGGAGTCCGCCTGTCGATGCAGCGGACACGGGTTTGTGCCCACATGCCGCGGAGCGGCTGGGCCCGTGAGCCATGGCCGCTGAGCCTGCACGTCCGGAGCCTGTGCTCCGCAACGGGAGAGGCCACAACAGTGAGAGAGGCCCGCGTACCACACACACAAAAAAAAGATCACGTGAATCACTCGGTTGTGAGTACAGGTCTCAAGACAGTCTTTCCAAAACTCTCCACCTCATGCTCCTGAAACTTCTCTGGCTATCACTTTCAAGTTTTATTTAATGGAGAATTAGTTCTGTTCTCTCAAGTATTAAGGGATTTTGCTTGTTTTCTACAAAGGGTCGCTCATGTAAATTTTATGGCTGTTCTGTGATGTGAGATAATTTGCTGTTGGTTAGAGATAGCCAGGACTTCCCTGGGGGTCCAGTGATTAAGACTGAGCTTCCACCACAGTGGGGCTCGGGTTCCATCCCTGGTCCGGGAACCAAGTTTCCACAAGCAACGTGTGCAGTGCGGCCAAAAAAAACTGCGATGACTTATTAACAATATAATTAGCCCTTCACCATAGGCAGATAGAGTGGGATATAAATGCTGACTGGGCCTAACCCTCCCTATTTTTTGGTCACCAGGGATAATGAAAATATGATGGAGTCTGTTCTTTGTGAGACAACTCAGTTTAAGACGAATGAACTCTAAGTGTCGCACGAAGATTCCGAAGAATTCCTCATGCTCATATTTATAATTGTACGTTTCATATAATTAGCATCATTGACTAAGTCATTTTCTCATTGATTACTAGAATAACAAGTTGCTCGCACACTACAAATTCATCTGCTACACTGCTGCAGTGTTACTACCTTTTCCAGGCTCTTGGCACATTTGTGCAATTCATGGCCCCAAGCTGAGCTCAGCTTCACCCTTTGGCCCTTCGTGAACTGGATTCCAGAATTGCCCTTATATTTGACCACCTGCAGGGTTCAATCTGCTTTATCCTCTAAGAGGGGGATTATCTCCTTTTTCTCTTCAGTCACATCACATATGGATGATGGCCTTGGGTGTGAGACTCCTGTAAGTGTGTCCAGGTTCTGATGAAGATTCCCATGATGGAGTCTAAGTAAACCACGGAAATAATCCGTAACTCTTATCAACATTTACAGGATGTTTGTAAGAGTTACTCAGTATGGTTTAGTAAAATCACTACTGATAGTGATAATATAATACATTTACTGAATGTCTTTTACAAGCCAGATACTATGTTAAATGCTTTACATAATCACCAATTTTTTATAGAAACCCTTAGATTAGTCCTATAATTACCACTATTCTGAAGAGAAAAGTGAAGCCATGGAATGTTAATAATCTTGGTGAATCAAGCAGCTATTAAGGAGGGGGGTTCAGGAATTGAACTCCAGCATTCCAATGCCAGAGGCCCATGCCCTTTGCTCTTAATTAGGTGAAAAGGCCTTTACCATTATTAAATGTGTTTTAGGTTTTGAAATACATGCCAACTTAAAAAGGTATATTGGAATGCAAATAAGTTAGGGGATAAGGCTATTTTAGAGATAGTCTTGAACTCAGTCTAATTTACGTAAACAGTAAATCACTCCCTAGCTATAGCAGATTATAGTAACTATGTATTCCTTACAACACAACTCTGACTTGCGTTTCTACAAATGAGAACTGATACTCATTCATGGCCACCATTCGGATGACTGATGATTATGGTGCTGGTCACCTAAGGGGCCCTCTGGATGCTCTCATCTCCCTTCTGGCATCCACTCTGCTTCTCCTGATTAAACTTTTGATACTTATATATGGCCACATATAACTGAGTGTTGCTCAGTCATTTCTTCTACCTGTTCTCTGTGTGTGTGTGTGTGTGTGTGTCTTCTTTTATGGGAATATAGTTTATTTACAATATTGTGTTAGTTTCAGGTGTACAGCAAAGTGAATCAGTTATACATATATCCACTTTCTTTGACTCTTTTCTCATGTAGGTCTTTACAGAGTATTGAGTAGAGTTCCCTGTGCTATACAGTAGGTCCTTATTAGTTACCTATTTTATACATAGTAGTGTGTATATGTTAATCCCAATCTCCTAATTTATCCTTCCCTACCTATTCTGTCTTGCATCGACCTACCTCATGCTGTCTGCATTATGACAGCCCTTGGAGAGGAAATGCTGATCAGTTTCAGGATGGCAGAATTATGGTTGAGGCCAAAGGCAAGGCTATCCCACTAGGAAATCAACAAACTATCTTAGTTGTTTTCTTCCTCCCAGATTTACCCCTCAAATCTGTCACCTAGGTGTCAAGATTATAACTTTGAATCCCACTTTTAAAACTGGGCTTAGCATATAAATGACCTTAACTGTTAGTGACCTACATTTCCAACCGCATAAGAAATAAAATTGCTCTTTCCAGAATTGTCATAAATAGAAAAGCCCATTTAACCTTACGATTTAATATGTGCAGAATCAAAACTGTTGAACTCCGTTTTGCCTTGTATGTTAAAGAGGCACTGAAGGAACCTGGGGGGTAACAGACTTATTATTTCTTCCTGCACATTGACCCTACACTTTCTCATCAATTCATCATTTTTGGTCAAGTTTAAAAAATTAGCTGTCCCATCCAGAGCCTCAATCTGGATGCATAAAAGGCCCATGGATAGGCTTCAAGTGTCTGCAACCTCTGAAATTACATGCAAAATATAAATCATATATGCAATACACATTTTTGTAGAGATGGGTTTGCTTTTATCCGATTCTCTGAATGGTTAGTGACTACAGAAGGTTAAGAATCACTACAGTGCTTATGGAATAAATGAGAGAAATTGTAACTAGCACCCCACATCAGACAGCAGAAGATGAAGTTGCACAATGTATACTGATACATCCTCTAAGCTTTCAAGAGGCTGTAACTCTTGCTTCTGGAAGTATTACTTCCTTAATATTCTGAAGGCATTCCCACGGTAAGACAGTTAGATCTCTGATTAACTGCAAAAATATACACTTATAGCATATCCCGTATCTAAAGAAAATGTATCCCCCTCCTAAAAGAAAGGAAAGAAACAACAAAAGCAAACTAACAGAGTGGACAGTGGTTAAGTAAATGCTAAAGCGAAGGTTGTCCTTGGGCATGTATCAGTTTCAGCACCAGGGTTACAACATTAGGTTTCAGGCCCATAGCAGTCCAGATGCCTTCTCTAGGAAGCCAATACTCACTCAAGATCAGGTACAACACACTAGTTAAAACACTGCCAGGCCAACAGACAACCAGGAATCACACAGAGGCCCACAAGATCTTTTTTTCTGGAGGGGAAAAAAAAAACGCCACAATTTTGTCCCACCGATTTCAAAGGACTAATTAAATCAAATATGACTTAGTAGTAAAATCACCCAAAACAAAAGCAATAAACAGACTGACTCCCAAACACTGCAGACAATAAAAAGGAGGAAATGCATCATCCAGGTAGATGGATGAGGAAATAAAAGATGGAATAAAACAAGAAGCAAAGGATTCCCAAAATTATCTGGGCAGAACTGGAAAATAACTGAAAAGAACTTCAAGAAATAAAAATTGAACTAAAAAAAAAGAGTATTAATTAATATTTCTGAAAGAAAATCACTTGGGATAAACCACAAACTGATGGAGATAAATTTGGAAGAGGAGTTGAAGAACAAAGAGAATATAATGAGAAGATATAACTCATATCCAGTGGGAGTTTCAGAGGGAGAAAAGAGACTAGAGGAAAGGGAACTGAAAAACAGTGCTTGAGAATTTTCCAGAACTACAGGCAGACCTGAATCCATAGGTATATTAGGCACAGCATGTAACACGGAAGAATAAATGAAAAGAAACACATGCCCAAACCCTTTGTCATGAAACTTTGGAGCACAAAATAGAGACCTTAAAAGCATTAATGGAGAAAAGAACATACAAAGAAATGAGACTGGCAACAACCTCCTTCCACAATAATAGTAGAGAACAAAATACAACAGCAAGATACCTTTAAAGTGTTGGTAGAGGGACTTCCCTGGTGGTGCACTGGTTAAGAATCCGCCTGCCACCACATGGGACACGGATTTGAGCCCTGGTCCGGGAAGATCCCACATGCCACGGAGCAACTAAGCCCATGCACCACAACTACTGAGCCTGCACTCTAGAGCCCGCGAGCCACAACTACTGAGCCCACGTGCCACAACTACTGAAGCCCCTGCATCTAGAGTCCGTGCTCTGCAACAAGAAGCCACCGCAATGAGAAGCCCGTGCACCACAACAAAGAGTAGCCCCCACTTGCCGCAACTAGAGAAAGCCCGCAGGCACCCAAAAATAAAAATAAATTTTTTTAAAAAAGATAGCTTTATTACTTTGCCAGGCAAAGGAGGACAGAGCAGGCTCCTGCCTCAAAAAACTGTGTGTCCCAACCCAGGAGGATTTGATAAGGCGTTTTATAACTATATTTCCCAAGGGAGGGGCTGCTGACAAGATTACAGTGCAGGGTCTCAGGGGCTTGGTCTCCTAATCTTGATGAGCTTCTCTGGTCCCTTTAATCTTGCCTCAGGTAGTTTTTTTGGCTGCTTCTCCCTTGATTAGCAACTATTTGAATCTGTTCTTTGGAACTCAGGGAAGGTCATGGAGGCCGGAGTCTTGCCTACCAAAAATGGGGGACCAAAAAGAGGCTCCGTGCCCAGGAGCCACACAGGGCCCTGCTTGGCTTCACATATAGTTCCTCGCTGGGTCAGCAACCTTACCCCAGGAGTAACAGCACACCTTGTACCCGGTACTTGATTTCTGATGTCATTCTCCAACCAAAGGAACCAGGGGATCCACGGAGAAATGGCTACAGGCCTGGGGCAGGAAATACCTTTTTTGGATGTGCATGCACAGATGGTTTAGTATATACATGTATATTTTTGTGTTCTATCAGCCGAGAGGCCCTAACAGAAATGATGGTGTGGCAGTAAGGGGCAGACCTTGGTTCCTAAACCATCCTCCTGGTCTCTATGGAGAAATGGCTGATGCCCAACTGCAGCAGGAAATGAACAAGATGAAGACGGAGTATCTTGTAGCACCAAAAGAAAAAGCTCAAAAATAAATCAAACCCTACATTGATGGGGGTTCTATCAAAGGGACTCAGGAACCAACTGAAGGAGTTCCCAATGGTCAAAGCTGGAATAATCTGAAGAAAAAAAAAACCACGATTGTTGATAACACAAAGTATATAATATCCATGAGTCCATAACACTGATATAAATAAATGTTTGAATAAATTGGGGGAGCAGAAATAAGTGTCCCTTGCAGAAGAATTCCAAATAATTTGCTAAGCTACCGCACCTCAAGGAGGTGGGAGCATAAATCCCCTTCTTAAGTATCAGCTTCCTTCCAAAGGGGACAGGAGGGATGGGAACTGGAGGGGGAGGGAGAAGGTAACTTTTCGCCGAGAACCTGGCCAACTCTATCTCAGCCAGGTGATCAAGGTAAGCACTGGTGACAACCATGCTGATAGTGTGTCCCTTGATATGCAGCAGTGAAAATGGTCCTTCTCCTCTGTAGTCTTCCTCCCCAAAACCCACACCCGCATCTAATCATAAGAGAATCATACAAATCCCAAAAGGGGGCATCCTTCAGGATACCTGACTAATACTCCTCAAAACTGTCAATGTCAAACAAGGCAAGTTTAAGAAACGATCACAGTGAAAAAGACCTGAGGAGACATGACAACTATCTGTGATGTGATACCCTAGATGGGATCATGGAAAAGAAAAGACATGAGGTAACGGTAAGAAAACTGAATCAAGTATGGACTTGAATACTGATACATCTATTGTAACAAATGTATCATACTAAAGATGTTAATAGGGAAAGATTGGGTGTGGGGTATATGGGAACTCTCTGCACCATCTATTCAACATTTCTGTAAATCAAACCATTTTAAAAAATAAAGATTAAAAATAAACGGAGAGTGGCATGGACATGTATACACTACCAAATGTAAAACAGATAGCTAGTGGGAAGCAGCCGCATAGCACAGGGAGATCAGCTCGGTGCTTTGTGACCACCTAGAGGGGTGGGATGGGGAGGGTGGAGGGAGGGAGATGCAAGATGGAGGGGATATGGGGATATATGTATACCTATAGCTGATTCACTTTGTTATACAGCAGAAACTAACACACCATTGTAAAGCAATTATACTCCAATAAAGATGTAAAAAATAATAATAAAAATAAACAGAGTGGTCAATTCAAAACAAACAAACAAAAAACGGAAAACCAGTATGTCAGAGCTCCGCCCCTCCATTTTCCTTCTTTCCTCTCGCTGCTTTTACACTGACAATGGACCGTTCAGCATCTCAGGATGTGCCGTATTGGTTTCCAGCAGTGTTGGACCATGGACTCAGCTGGTTCGGGGATTTAATTAATAGGTGTTGCTCTGGGCTTCTAGCTTTTGGCTAGGGTGCAAAAAGATTCATTCCCAAGTAGGGAAGTAGAGATTTCCATATCTCAACTTTCTGAAGGATGAACAAGCATTTTACCTCAATAGAAAGTGTGCAAAATTTTTATTTTAAAAAATCATAGCTTAAGTATAGGATGATCGGTATTCCCTATATGTATGTGAATTTCAGTAAACATCAGGGTTAAAGTACTTATCACCCACATTGCGCACATGGCGAAACAGTTTTTCTGAAGTAAATTCTTCATTCTTCCTCATTATCAAAAGATGTTGGCCAGTCACAAACACACACCTTTTTGGTTTACGTAAATAAGTTAAGTAAGTATGGTTCCAAGTACCTGTACATTTGTAATTAACTCATTCTCACATTAAAGTTGCCATGCTTATATTAAAATATGTAAATGTGTATTATTCAATATAGGAAAAGACCATGTCGATTAAAATACATCAAGAGGCAAAGCCAACCTTCAGGGAAGAAGTTTTAATTATGTTGCTTAGGTAAAAAACATGCCCTTTTTCATATACCCTGAGAAAACCGTAATTCAAAAAGAGTCATGCACCACAATGTTCATTTGCAACTCTATTTACAATAGCCAGGACATGGAAGCAACCTAAGTGTCCATCTACAGAGGAATGGATAATGATGATGTGGCACATATATACAATGGAATATTACTCAGCCATTAAAAGATAGGAAATTGAGTTATTTGTAGTGAAGTGGGTGGACCTACAGTCTCTCATACAGAGTGAAGTAAGTCAGAAAGAGAAAAATAAATACCATATGCTAACTCATAATAAGGCATCTAAAAAAAGAAATGGTTATGAAGAACCTAGGGGCAGGGCAGTAATAAAGACACAGACGTAGAGAATAGACTTGAGGTCATGGGGTGGTGTAAGGGTAAGCTGGGACGAAGTGAGAGAGTGGCATGGACATATATACACTACCAAATGTAAAACAGATAGCTAGTGGGAAGCAGCCACATAGCACAGGGAGATCAGCTCGGTGCTTTGTGACCACCTAGAAGGGTGGGATAGGGAGGGTGGGAGTGAGGGAGATGCAAGAGGGAGGGGATTTGGGGATATATGTATACGTAATGCTGATTCACTTTGTTATAAAGCAGAAACTAACACACCGTTGTAAAGCAATTATACTCCAATAAAGATGTTAAAAAAGAAGTCCTTATCATCTTCCCTTGCTTAAAAATATCTTTCTGTTAAAGCAGTCATCTTTTGCTCAACCATTTCAATTTTTTTCTTGATGATATCATTAAAATAATTCTACTTAACTTTATGTCCTAGTTGTCGCAAACCAATAATGGGAATACAGAAAATGAAAAGAGGTATGTCTTAAGTGTGCAGTTTTTTTTTTTAATTCAAGATTACCGGTGTTCAATCTTACAATATATTTTTGTCCTATCATCAGAAACAAGTGTCCTATCATCTGTTAAGTGTAATGGATAATTTAGGAATGTTAATATAAAACAACCCCCTCCATGTTTTGCTTTCTGACAGGCAGCCAATCATGTACAAATTACAGTAATTCAGTCATCATAACTTCTTCAAGGAATTTCTGCAAAATATTTAGTGTTAAAACATAAAATATATGTATCAATACCTTATAATAGAAAAACTGGAAAAGATAAATGAGATGAAAATAGGAGGTAATTAACATCATCTTGAAAAGTATTATTAAGTCAGTCCTCACCCAGTGTTTTTTTATTTCTCCTTCCAGAGACTGCATTCTGACACGGTGTTTGCCTGGGGGTGAGAAGCCATGCTGCTCAGGGCGTGTGCAGGGCAGGGAGGGGTGGAGGTGGGGACACCCCAGGAAGGGTGGTCCAGGCCGAGGTGACGGATGGAGAGACAGATGGGCAACACCAAGCCAGGGACTTGGAATCAAAACAAGTCCTGGAGTTAGTGACAGGCAAAAGTCAGCCCTTATAACTGAGGGGTGTTTTGGTTTTGGTTTTGCCTTTTTACAATTCCACATCTCTCATTTTTTAAAGAAAATTTGATGGTAAATTGATTATGTAGGGAAACAATATTTTCCACCCCAAAATGTCTCTTTTGGCTTGTGGATTATTTCAAGCTGAAAATAATCAAGGGCCAAAATAATCTTAGGAAGCATCTTTGACCTTCCCGCAGCTGCCTAAGAACTTAAAGGGCCCATTCCTGTAGTAGAGCCATCTCCAGAGCTATCAGCCAAGAGTACGGCTGGGTGTGGCGGTAAAGCTTAGCAGGGCCTAGGGATCCGAGTCCACTCTGTCCCGCGGTCTCTGCCTGGCCCACGAAACATTTATCAACACATCTGCTTTTCCACCTCCATGTGAATTGCCTTCCTCTCCTTTGAAGCCCCAAACCTCTAACCCCAATATCCTCTTTTGTCTTTAGATATTTAAGGAGAGAATTTCGGCCATTTTAGTGAGTTACTCAGTTTTCCTGGGTCTCTCCCATGTATACATGTTTTTTAAACTTTAATTCTGTTATTCTTTCTGATGTCAATTCAGTTCTTAGACCAGCCAGAAGAACCTAAAAGGATAGAGAAAATTTTCTTCTGACAATTCACGTTTAGAAAGTGAATAAAATAAAGGTGTAAGTGAATCTTTCTTCTTCCCTTAAGTCTTAAGACGTTTATAAATGCCCCTGAAATTGTAATAAGATTCCAGAAGCTTCTACATAGAATTGAGTTTGAAGTAAAGCTGTCTATCTATCCACTCCTACAATTACGAGCTTAGAAACATACAGTTCCTGGAAAATCAAGGTAACGCTACAACTGTCATACATTAGGACAAGACTCATACTGGAAAGCAAGGAAAAATCAGCAATTCACAGGGTCTTCGATGACCGAGCAATGCACAGGAAGGACACTGCAGGGACCAACTGTGCAGACAGGAGGTGCACTCCAAGCTTCCTGCCAGTGTAAGAGCAATCCTATACTGACTCCTTGACAATCTGGCCATAGAGGGGAAGCAGAAAAGTGCACACTCAACCAGAGCAGAGAGGAGCCAGAAAGGAAACACACTCAAAGCTTTCCCTACTCCTGTTATCACAGACTCTGTAATTCCCTCCCTCCCCTCACACAGCTAATTACAATACATGGGCCTGAGGGGCTCAACCAGATTCCTCAACACGGCCTCGGGGCGCATCACTCATCCACCCTCTTGTTTCCACATTTCAGGAAGAGGAGTGCAAAGTCATCTGCTTTCTGTTCCAAAGATTTACACCTCTGGTTTCCCATCTCCTTGCCGACCAGTGCACAGGAGCTTACAGGAAAGACCTTACCATGAAGCACACCTGCCCCATACTCTGGGGCTCACAAGGATTCTGTGAACCTCGCAAGCTTTGATATAGTTTCTCACACTCAGCTTACAACCAATTCATTACTTCAACAAACATTTATTAGCTCTCTGCTCTACAGGGCTCTACACTGGTAACTGTTCCTCAGAATTGTTCAGAGTTTGGGGGAGAAAATATGAGTTAATAGACAACACAATACAATGTGGTCAGTGTTTTAAAAACAGTGTCCTAAGAGTAGGGACTCTGGGAGCTCAGACTTTTTGAGGGTTCCCAGAAAGCTTTCCGGAGGAAGTGACATCTATGCTGAGGTTTACAAGTAAACAGGAATCAGCCACCAGACGGAAATGATGGGAGAGACTTTCCAGGTCGGCTGAAACTTGCTGTAGTTGAGTCTGGCTCAGACGTAGAATTCAACACACAGAAGTTGAGATGAGGGTAAAGAAGAGGTTCCAAGTGATGGGGATACACTTGGCTAACAGCAAGATTCAATTAATAGCAGAGACAGTGCACCCCCTGCCCAAATAAAAACATGAAAAGGGCACTAAATCCAGGAGGGTCGCGGTAGCACAGAGTTTAAGGAAAGTATGTTTCAAGAACGTGAGAAAATGATGAATCGCGGGTTTGAGAGACTGAATATATTACAGGACATCAGCCAGACCATAAATAAGAGGGAACGCTGACCCATGACCTCCAGCAACCAGCCCTGGAACCCGAACCCCAGCTTCTGCAGCGACAGGCTCCATACGGCCAAGACTTGGTCAGTAACTGACAGCTTTCCTAGGTTCACCTTCACTTCCCACTTGGACCAACCAGAGAAAACCAGATCTGCTGCCCCAGCCAATCACATAGGAGGCCCTGGTCCTGGTTAGCCCACCACCAGCTTCCCAGTGCCCAATGCCTCCCATCAAGACACACCTGAAGCCTCACCTTTTGTTTTTTCTCCTTTAAGCTTCCCCACGCCCCTGCCTGCCCTCCGGTCTCCGTCAAACACAAGGTGGGGGGGTGGACCCTCTTGCTCTAGCAAGTTCTGAATCAATAGCCACTGCTGCTGCTCATTTGGGTGGTGTTTCTCTCCCCAGCTATAACCCTTTTTTAAGGAGCTTGACCAGGAGGGGGAAGAGAAAGAGCACAGACTCTGCCAAGACGGCAACACCCACTCAGTAATTCCTGTCCAATGGCATCTAATTTCTGACAATTGGACAGCAATCAAAGGACCTAAGAAAATAGAGAAGTAGGATGTCTGAAGCAAGGAAGGAAGATTTAAATTAAGTTGCTGCTGATTGATCGCCACTACTGTGATGTAACTGTTGGAGTGACTCAGGGCACCTAGAAGGAGGACTCCTAGACCCCAGCTTGGTTTTAGACTCGACTCTTTCCTTAGACAGCAGAGCACAGTGAGTAAGAGCTCGAATTTTATAGTTAGCCTGCATTCAGAATCCCAGCTCCACCACTTCCTAGCTATGTGCCTCTAAATAAAGTCATCTCCCTGTGCCTCAGTTTCCCTACCTGTAAAATGGACATAATAGCAGCACTAAACTTTTGGGATGGTTTTGACGTTTAATTGCTACTTGTAAAAGCATGTAGAACAGTGTCCGGGATGCATTCATTACTATATAAGTAAATAAAATTATTTCCATGTCTTTGGAGGATTGTTAAACATCTCTCTCCAGCCCAGATAAAATGTTTAAGTCTGAGTCAATACATCCAACTACCTAGTTTTCATCCTGTTTTGAACGGCTCATAGGCAACTGTCCCAGAAGAAAAATCACAATTCCACCTCTCTCTGCAGTGTGTTTGATAGAAAGTGTAGAGTAAGAGAATAAAACCAGAATCACAATGTTTCCATGAGAGCAGCTTTTCTCCAGCTCCACGGGAGTCTGCCCTCAGCTCCTCAAGCAGGGCTGGTAGACAGAAGTTGGAGGAAACTTCTAAGGGGTAGGAGGAAGGTGATGGGGAGTTCCCAGGGGTTTATCAATTAGAAAGGTCACACTCACCAATGAAAACGTGTCCAGCTGTTATGGTCACTGATATAACAATGATGCAGCTACAAGTGGCCTCCTTGGGTTTTACAATTACTAAAGTCACACACCTGTGCTGGGATGTCGTGTCCTCAGGTGACTGATAGACCCTAACCAGGCTTTTCTATGTCAGGTAAGCCTCGGTAGCCTATTCCTTCTCGTCTACACCACAGAGACAGACAACACGACAGGCTGCCTTTCATCCTGTGCCCGCCACCCGGGAACGGCACCTGCGAAGCCCGGGGCTGCCCGTGCGGAGACCTGCCTGTCCCCCCTTCACACCCAGTTAACTCTCCAGGTGTTGTCAACTCGACTTTCTCAGCATTTCTCCAGTCTCCCCACTTGGTTGCATCTTGAAAGCCACCACAGCGATCCCAGCTACCACCAACTCCCCAGTATCCTGCACTAGCCCCCCCATACCCTGGCCTCCTGCATTCATACTCCTCCAGTTTTCTCCACTAGCTGTCAGAATATTTTAACTTCCAAATATATCCTTTCTCTTTCTCTGCTTAAAACCTTAAAGAGCTTCCTGCTGCTCAGAGAAGGTGCCCTCACCCTCAGCTCGGCCCTGTCACCCCCTTGCATGAACTGGTCCTCACCCTCACCAGTCTCTCAGCGCACCACTGTCCTCCCTGAGGTCAGATGGCTGGTCTTTGATTTTCTGCCTCAAGGGCTTCTCGTAAGTGGGTCTTCATTCCTGAACTGACCACCGCACCTGTGCCCCATTAACTCTGTCCAACATCTCAGTGTCCACTGAAACATTGCTGTCATAGAGACAACTTGCCCCTCATGTTTTTGCTTTAACAGGGCTTATTACCAATGCAGTGAAACAACTCACTGTGCATTTTGTTTGATGCCCGTCTCTCCTACTAGACTATGAGCCCCATCAGAGCAACATCCAGCCTGGACCAGGTGTTTGTGAAAGGCTTGTTGTATAAATATGAGAAGGCTATGGAGAAGGAAGTAGCTTTGGACAGAGAGACAATGGCAGGTCATGGAGCAATATTTAGGGTCTGCTTTAGGTTTAGGGCATAATTTAGCATGACATCTATATGGCTTAGCAGTGAAGACCAGAGGTGAAGAAGGTTTTTTTTTTTTTTGAGTATATTGGAATAACAGAACAAGGTAGTTAAAAATCTGTCAAATTTTTAAGTTGATAGGATTATTTTTTGTGGGCCTCTCACTGTTGTGGCCTCTCCCGTTGCGGAGCACAGGCTCTGGACGCAGAGGCTCAGCGGCCATGGCTCACATGCCCAGCCGCTCCACGGCATGTGGGATCTTCCCGGACCTGGGCACGAACCCGTGTCCCCTGCATCAGCAGGCAGACTCTCAACCACTGCGCCACCAGGGAAGCCCAAGTTGATAGGATTTAAGAAGGAAGAATAGCCAAGAGAGAATTTGTTTCTGGTCTCATACATATTTGAGTTGGTAGTAAATGCAGACTCATAAATTGAATGTAGAAATTCTGAACTTGATTTCAAGATAGACCAGAGCAAGTGTTGTAGGAAAGGGAATCATTTCTCTGTTTGGAGACTATGTTTTAGGCTTCTATTGATTCATGGCAGAAACAAGGACAGTAAAAATAAGTAAGAAAATAAAAATTACTAGCAAAGAAAGACTATTAGATTACCTATTTACCTACACAAAATACCAAGTAGATTCATATGGCTCATTATTAAAGTTGCAGGTACAGATTTTAGGAAATTGGCACAGATAGTATAATTCACTTTCAGGTTTGTCATTTCCAATAAGACACATAAAATAGTTTACTTATAAAAAAACTCTGGTTGATATTACGTCAAAATTACACCAATTGCCTTTACAGTGATAAAATGTTAGATAAAAGATTTTTTACAACTTTGATACTCAGAAAATGCTAAATTTGTTATCAATTTATCCTAGGCACTGATAATTAGGGAACTACTTTTACTAGAACAGCTGATATTCTGCATTCATTTAAGAAGCCACAGGACAAGTAAACAACTCTGACAGATGTTTTGTGTCAGAGCAAGTAGGTTTTGTTTTCGCTGAGCCCAGAAACTCTTCCAGGGCATCCTGAGAGATGACATCCTGTGCAGGGCAACATGTGAAATCAGGTGTTGAACACAGAGGAAGGACAATGTACTCTAAGTGGTTTTAACCATCTCAGCCAAAAAAAAAAAAAAAAAAAAAAAACTTCCGTGAAGGAAAAACATTTAACCACCCTCTCCTTGCAAAAGAGGGTGTTAATAACTTCACAAGATAAATGCTTGCCTTTCTTCAGACGTCATGCCATTTTTGTGCAGGCTTAGTGAGATTTATAAGTGAGATTTTAAAACAGTACTCTGTATCTTTGATGTTCTAACCCTAAGACCCTCTCAAAGAATCACAGATCCAAGGGTATGGCTGGTGGGAGGGGTAGGGAGGGTAGGAGTACACAATGGCCATTGCACACAACTATTTTTTAATTGTCAAATAAAAGTGTAAATATTTAAAAAAATAACTTTGTAGATTTCCCTTTCCCAGCCCCTTTCATTGTTACAGCATTGCTTCTCTACTGTTTCTTACTTCAGTTTTTAGGAAAACCTCAGAAAAATGACATCTGTCCAGACTCTGTAAGCACCTCAGGCAGTCAAGTTATCAGGCTGTTTACATGACGAAACTAACTGTCCAAATACCTCAAAAGCTGTCATAAGTCATCATGTCATGCTGAAATTCTATTTTTTGTGAGGACATATAGGCAGACATTAAGCAATCAGGCAAGAAAAATCAGTAAAAAGGTAATAATGCATTTATGTTACTCAGTCTGGCTCAAAATTACAGCTGGTGGTTAGTAATACTATAGCTCATTTGTGTAACTCTTTCTGGAACTCTCCAAATGCAGCACTGTACCCGAAGTGCAGTCAACACATCCACAAATTAGTTGCCTAAATATTTTGGAAGAGTAGAAACTCATAGTCAAATGAGGGAGTTTTTAAAATTGTGTATTGAGTTAGTAACCATTTTTCTGTGAACCAATGCAATATTTCTCCAAATAACCACTCTTCAAAGTCTAAATGAGAAGGAATTTTTAAACTGATTCAGAAAAAAATGAGGACATTGTTACAAGTTTAAACTTATACTTTGTCCTAACATTGTTTTTTCCCCTTAGGAATTTACATAAAGTTATCAGGAAAGAAGGAACAGTCTAATCCTCTATCCGTGTAGCACAGAGGAAAGGTAACAGTTCATAGCCCTGATTTGTCATCTGTGACTTACTGAGGAGTGTTATGGGTTGAATCGTGTCCCCCAGAAGATGTGCTGGAGTCCTAGCCCCCTGTACTTGTGAATGGGACCTTATCTGGAAACACGGTCTTGGAAGATACAATCAAGTTAAGATGAGGTCATTAGTGTACGTCCTAACCCTACAACACTGGTGCCTTTAGAAATGGCAGAGACACAGGGAGGCAGACATGGACAGAGGGAAGACTATGTGAAGCCTCACAGAGCAGAACCACGTGATAACAATGCAGAGGTTGGAGCGATAACATCTGCAAACTCAGAACCACCAAGGGCTGACGGCAACACCAGAGCCTCAGAGAAAGTCACGGAATAGATCCTCCCCTGCAGCCTTCAGAGAGAACATGACCCTGCTGACAACTTGACTTTTAAACCTCTAGCCTCCAGGAATGTGAGAATAAATCGCTATTGCTTTAAGCCACCGAGTTGGCAGTACTGCGTTATGGCAACATCTAGAAACTAACACAGGCTGTGTCCTCAGAAGCAACACCTAAAGGAAGTTATTGCAGCAGAACTGGGCAGAGGGAGAAGAAACTGATACAGTTACGACGGGACCTCAGCTGATCCCAGAGGAACCCTGGAGCTGTAGTGGCCCTCAAAGTCGTTCCCAACTGAGGCCATGGCTGGGCCTTTGGACGCCTGTACAGACCAGTCACTGAATGCGGGCCACCCCAGGATGTCACCTTCCAGCCAAGGATGACGCCCAGAGGGAGACTCGGCTGTGAGCCCTCAACCCACACTGCCAGCAGCTGGGGGCCATGAGGGCCTCCACCCGGAAAAGAGGATCTGCACTGGCCACAATGCTTATGACTCCCTTGTACACACAGGTGAATATGTAGGACAGATTCCAACATTAGTAACATTGTTTGCTCAAAAAGTGTGTGTGATTAAGCTGGAGAGACATTGCCAAGCTGCTCCCACAGAAGTCATTCCTACCCCCATCACCTGCGTACACGAACACCTATGGTCCCCCATCCATCATTTTTTAAGCTGTGGCCAGATGCATGACAGTATTTTAATTGATACTGCCAAGTTATTAATAGTCAACTAATTAATATGGTTGACTATTTTTACAATATAATTATTGGCCACCTCTTTGCTTCTGTGAAGTTTTTAGGGATATTTTTGCACATTTCTTATTGTTTTTTTAATGATAATAAATATGTATATTTAAAATTTTGTGGAAATATAAATAGCAAATAATTTTTATCTTTATTATAGAATATCTTTACAATGCTAAAATATTCAATATTTCTATTTTCAAAATTCTTAAAATTTTCTTTTGTATTTATTGTCTATTACTGTCTTCCATAAGATTAATAAAAGTATTTGTGTATAATGTCAGAATATTATATTTGTCTTTTAACTATCTGGAGTTTCTTATGAAATGTCAGATGGGGATTCAACTTTTTCTAAATTGATAGCATTCTATGGAAAATTGACTATTTCCAGTGTGATTAGTTGTAAGATTTTATACGTAGATGTTTCTAAACTATCTAATTCTTTCATGAAATTGTTTGTATCAATATACTATTATAACTTTATACTATAATTTGATATCAAAGATTTTTAACCCCCTAAACATTTTTTTGGCTTCACTTCTCCTTGCAGAGAAACCTGAATTCAACTTGTTCAATTTTATTTTCAAGAAACTCATTTGGAAATCCATTGATTGGCTTCATGATATTTGACATCCTCACAATACTGATTCTTTCTATTCAGGAACTTCTTTGATGAAATTCTATAGACTTTGCAAAGGTAATAGTGATGCTTTTGATGGTTCCTTTGCTTGTTGACTTTTTAAAAGTTTATTCCTAGGTATTAGGAGAGCCTTTGGTTCTATGTTAAGACATGGGTTTTTATTTTCCTTTATTACATTTATTAGCTGATTGCTATTATTTGTATATTGCTAGTTGACTTTGCAATTTTCCCAAAATATTATTTGTTGGCAATTTTCTAATGGGGCTCAGATTTTCCAGAGAGAAAAATGTCATCTGCTAATTATGACAGTACAGTATCATTTTTTCAATAATTATCATCATCCTTTCAGTATTTCTGACATTAGAAATACTCTAAAATTTTTTTAAATGCCATGTTCATTGTGATATATTGACACACAAGTTTTTTCAAGGTATGAAAGTTCTTTTCTCCCAGCTTACAAAGTAACTGTTATTTTTGGCTCTTAGATTTTTTTTTTTTTTAAGTTTCCCAGTAGTTTCATTGAGGAGTCTGGTTTCAGGCCCAAACCCTATGAGTGATCCTTCAGGCCAGGCCCTAGGCAATGACACAGGCTTCACTTGGCTGCCCCCCACACCAGACTTGGTGCACAGACAACGCACTGCAGTCTCTGGAGGGAGTTTCAGTCAAGGACTCAGCCCGCCACCCTCCAGGCCAGCCACGTTCTTAGGAAGACCTGCACTCTGTGCCTGGGCACCTCCATTCAGGGGTGGCCCTTGGCCAAGACCTCTCTCAGGTGCCTCTGCTGAGATCCCCTTATAGGGGGCTGAGGGGAGGAGTTGGGGGGAGCTTGAAGATGCCTTTCTCCACCGTGACTCAGTAACTCGGGAATTCTCCTCCTGGCCCTTCCCCTCCCCCTTCTTCTGTCCTCTATTCAGGGATCTTCAGGCAGTTGGGTTTGATGTTGAGGTATTTTAGTAGTATATTTGGAATATTTGATTTTGTTGTTTTCACTTATAAAACCTGAGTATCTTGGTGTTCTAATGAGGCATTTAAAAACCATAATTATTTTGATAGCTGTGACTTTTGACATATCATTTTCAATTTTTGCATCTACTGGATGTCATGTTAATCTTGTTTCCTTTCTTCCCTTTTTTCTCAAAATACCATGTCTTTAGTTCATTTCTCTTTACTTATTGAAATACTGAGAAAAATCAGATTTTCATTTTTCCAATGCTCTCTTAGATTAAAACATGTTTTAACTTCTATTTTTCTATTAATGTTGAGAATTTCTGTACCCATAATATTCAACTAATCAAAAGGGAACATGCTGGAATTTTTAATTCCAGATTTTTTTCTACTATGCTTTGGCTGTTTTAGAAAATCCTTTAAACTTCAAAACCACACAGCCTCAGCAATTACTTGTTTTGCATAAAGATTTTAAGTCTAGGTGCACCATTTTCTTTGCCAAGCAGGCTTTCTTATAACCCAAGGTATCTTCTTTGTCCCACTCCTTTTATGCTTGGTTGCATTCTTACGATTTTCTGTTTCTGTTTTGGGGCAAAGTGGATAAATGGGAGGTCAGAGTTTCAGTGTCAACGTGTATTCTATTTTCTCGTATGATTTAAATGACAGTTTTCCTGGGTAGAGCATTGTAAATTGTCTATAAGCTTAATAAAAATTAGAAAACTGCAAAATACAATGTATAGGTGTGTATCATTGTGGGCAGCAGGAACACTTGGGCACCATTACTGGGAGGTAGACTGGGTCAACCACTCTGGAAAACTGTCTAGAACTATTTAGTTTTACAAATAAATTACCAACCAGTGTATATATGTGTATATGTATAATTGATATATGGAGAGAGAGAGTGAGAGAATTTTGCATACATCTAAACAGATGTGTATGAGAAATTCTGTAAGTTTATCTGTTATAGCAGCCAATTAAAGGTGAATCAGGTTATACTTCCAGGAGAGTAGACAGTTTAATACAGTGAATACACAAAGGAGTATCAGAAGGAAGAGACAGTATACACATGACCAAAAAAAATTAAGGGCTTCCTGCTCGGTAATATGCCAGAAAAGATACAGAATTCAAAAAATACGTATAAGAATTCCTAGTAACGTATAGGCTACCAAGACTAAGTCATAAATAGAAAATATGCAGCAACCAATAACAAGGTTGAATAGTAATCAAAAAACTCCCAATAAGGAAAAGCCCAGGACCAGATAGCTTCATTAGTGAATTCTACCAAATATTTCAAAGAACATCAGCGCCAATCCTTCTCAAATTCTCCCACAATTTGTAGAGGAGGAAACACACCCAAACTCATTTGATATGGCCAGCATTACCCTGATACCAAAGCCAGATAAAAACACTACAAGAAAACTGCAGACCAATCTCCCTGGTGAATATAGATGTAAAAATTCTCAAAATATTAGCAAACTGAATTCAACCTGTACATTAAAAGAATCTTGCACCACAGTCAAGTGGGATTTGTCTGTAGGGTGCAAGGATGGTTCAACGTATACAAGTCAATAAAATGATATACCACATAAACAGAATGAAAGATAAAAATCATATGATCAACTCTTACCATAAGAATGGTCATTATATAATGCAAAAGAGGAACTGGCTAACGCTCCAGTGGTAATTATTTTGCTATCAAAACATGTACATCTTAAACTTACACAATGATGTCAATTATCTCTCAATAAAACTGGAAAAATAAGATTTTAAAAACAAGTCTAGAAGTATTTTTCAATTCCACTTTTTAAATGTCATTAATATATTGCTGTTTATTCTTTAATAATTTGTTCTCCCTTGCATAGGTCACTTAGGAAGGATACGCTTCTATAATACCCTTCATCAAAATCTTTAATAAAATATTAAAATTTTAAATGATTATGAATTCTTAGATAAAAGAAACACCAATACATTGTACTTTGTCTTAATTTTGTGGTTTTTAATCTTCTGTATCTAAAGGTTTACCTAAGTATTAGTAAATAAAGGAGAAGCTGGAGAAATGTAGAACAGAGAAGATACTTTTATTTATGCAACAACTACAATATGCAAACAGTGACATTTATGGATATGGCTATTTTCCATTGAAGACCTCATTATGAACAGGCCAGTGAAGAAAAGAAAGATAATTGTGACCAATTATTTTGGAATTAGGATGTGTGTTTAAAGAAAAAAATGCATATGAATAAGCCTAAAATGAGCAGTTAGAGAAATATGACTACAGTTCATCCTTAGCCTTGTAAAGCTGCATTCATTTCTAATAATTTTAGAATGAATACCATACGGTTCCTCCTGTCTGACAAGCATGGGTAGACACCAGCCAAGTGAATTCTTTTCAAATATAACTTGCCAGCTACACAAATAATTCATTTAGAAAACATACACATGAATATTAGATTTCACAAACATTCACTACTTTATCCACGGATATGTGATCAAAGAGTAAAAGAAAATTGGCCCCAAAGTTATGTTTTGAAAATGAAATGATTTTAAAACAGTAAAACTATTTCATCAAGGAAGAGTCAAAGGATAGAAGTGGCTGCATGGAGCTCTCAAGTTCTGTACTGGAATCTACAGAGACAACCATTCTCCAGAAAACCACTCTAACATGGCGACCAAACTATTCCACATATTCCCCAATTCACCACCAGTTTCCATGTCTTCGGAAGATTTATCACATCTGACAATGTCGAGAGCTCCGTGGATCATTTGGATGCACTGTGGGTTTTACTGTAAGGGAAACGGGAAGCACTAGAGAATTTACACAGAAATGAAATGATCTGCCTGACTTACATCATCAAGGGATCACTGGAGGCTCTCAGCAAAGGCAGAAGCAAAGAGACCAAGCAAAAAAGGGACCGAGCAAGAGATGGGGTCGGGAGCACGGCAGTGGCAGCTCAGAGAGCAAACGGGCCGCTTCCTCGCCAACACCGGGAGCTCCGCCAGCTCCCACAGCTACGCAAGTTCAGGTCCCCGTGACAAAATCCCTTATTAATATACGTAACGGGGCGGGGGGAGGCAGGGTGAGACAACACATACGTATATACGTCCTAGGGGTTCTACTTCTGATCACATCCTGACACACACAGTAAGGTAAGTAAAATCTGAGCAAAATTTAGGAAGTAAAATAAATATAACCTCATCACCGACTTGACAGCCGTGAGGAGGTCTAAAGGAGATGGAAGAAGTGGGCATGACTGGATGGACGGTGGCGGCATCACCAAGACTGAGGATGTGAGAGAGGTAGTGAGTTTACGTGGGAAGCCCAGTCCCCATGTGAATCTAATGTGCGATGTTACAGTGTATTCGGTCAGCATCTACTCCCATGTTAATTCAAAGGGCGGGTTGGAAAAGGAACATTCTAAGAGCCAAGAAGAGAACCAGCAAGAGATGGTGCCCAGTAGCCCGGGGTGAAGAATTTGAAGATGGAAGGAGCAGGGAACAGGGTCAATTGTGGCAGAAAGTTTAAATAAGGAAGAAAGTGTAGAAGAGGATATTTTCAGTTAACAATTAAGGAATTATTACTGACCCTAGTTAGCAGTTTACATTTTATATTTACATTTATTTCATTAGCAATAGGGGATGAAAAACAGTCCCCAAAATGGGTCATCACTGTGTCCTGTTAGTAATTTTGTGTGCATTACATAAAATCTAACTGAGAAGACTATCTTTAAGAAAAAATATGGCTTCTATTCTGCATCTGCCTTGGAGATCAGCATAATGCAAAACACCTACAATGTGCTTGATGTTTGACTGGATACTGTTTTGTAATCCTCATCCCTCTTGTCCGCCCCTCCACAATGCTTAACTTGCCGAGTCTCATTTCCCACATCTTATACTCCTGACCCTATTTCCCTTTCTGTATCTGTAGGTTCTTCTCCAATTTTTAAGTAATGTAGTGAACTGCTGCATATTCCAATACTAACAGCTCTTCAAGATCTACTGAGAACAACCAGTCGTTTTACAAGTTTCAATGATCACTACCCCCTCCCCAGAGTTCAAAGCACTCCTTGCAGAATGTTAAGTGGAATATAGACGTACTTAAAATATATTGACGGTAAATTCTGAAATATTCGCTTACGGAAATGAGAGCAAATATTAGAAATTTAAAAATAGCAAAATTAATATTTTAAACATAGATATTACATTCCAGAAGCTGTTGCAAATATTTTATATGCATTATCTCACTTTTCATAACAACTCTGAACATACTATTATCCCAGAATTATGGATTAGCAAACTAAAGAACAGAGAGGTTAAATAAACTTTCCCAAATTTACACTAGTAACAGCTGAAAAAAAGAAAAAAATGAAGTCCTTCTGAGTCCAGGCCCAAGATATCCTGATATGTGTGGTAGCGCTCACACCAAATAAGAGATAACCATCTTGGAATTCATGCAAATACCACACATCACTCAAGAGCACAACATGGCACCAATGAAATTTCTATTTTGAAAAAAGTTGGCATTTTAATGTCATTAGAAAAATCAGCTGTATTTTCTCTGAAGGCAAATGAACATGTTCCACATTTGATATAAGTCCCATCACAGTCCTCGGTGACCTCATAAAAAGTCATTTTAGAAGGTGAAATCTTAAGTTACTAAAATTTTCCTGGTTATAAAAACTCTCAAATTAAATTTTTTAACTCGCCAAGATAATAATCCCCTTGTGTTAGATCAAGATTATCACACCCCACAGGACGATGTGGAGGTGATGGAGAGGAAGAGCAGAGTGAGTACGTTCTTGGAAGGAAAACTGTCTAGAAAAGTACCAGGAGGTTACAATTGCTTCCTGGAAAGCAAGGGAAAATGCAAGTCCCCCCACACGCCCCCGGGGAAATTGGAGCGAACCTGCAACCCCTGCTCACAGGTTTCAGAGAAAGCAGGAAACCTAGCACTCAATGCCTTGATTGTTATCCATGGATGCAGCCCAGGACACAGAAAGGGGACCTGGGCCTCATGACAGTGACACAGATGCTTTTTACTGAGACTACTCCACTACGCCACCCCTCCTTCCCCCTCAGCTCCCGATGGCTGCACCAGCTCACAGAAGCGAATGCAGACGTGACCAAGTAGGCACACCAAGGAGGCCATGGCCAGGAAGAGGGTCCAGTGATAAACACTTGGTTAGATGTCTAGAGAGGTGATCCTTTAGGGCTAATCTGGTAACTTGTAAGATAAGCAGGGTCACACACTAAAGTATATCTCATCCCTCACACCTTCCTGTTAGCTATTATTTTAGTAAAAATGCTTTCCTCCAATTGCTAAGGGAATGGGAGCTTTGAAGGAGAAGGTAAAGAAGGACTTTGGAGGACTGAACCGTATCCATTTGGGAGTGAGTTAGGAACACTCAGGCTCTTCCAGAGGCTTCCATCAGCCAGGGATGACCAGCAATGTATATAAAATGTACGGCTATAAGAAGGTTTAGAGTTTTTACAAATTTCTCAGTCAAAACTTGGCTAAAAGAAAATATGTCTAGTATAGGAAACTACCTTGCAGCTGGGTTTGACCACAATGGGCCATTCCTTTCTATCTGTAGAACCAGCAAAAAAAAAAAAGTGAGAGAGAGACATCAGTGCCAAGGACATGCCCACGACAAGGATAAGTGAGAAGATGCAGACCCTTCCCCGACTCCCAGGCTCCCAGATTCCACAGGGAGGTGGGTCAGAATTTCACTGAGAAATGCAGTCTTGCATGTTAAGAATCAGCTGAGGGGAGACCAGAGCCAGCCTGCCTGCATTGCTTACCGTTAACCATGGAAGGGGATGGATCACCCCTCAAGCACCTTCCCTAACACCACGTAAAGACACTGCTCCTAAGCCATCTTTCCTCTTCCACATGCATCTTCTTTCTGGAACAAAGATCTTCCAGGATGCCCGATCCCTAGCACAGCACGAGCTATGATTACCTTGATTCAGACACTCTTACAGTCAGTGTCCTGCCAACGTGTCTGTTCTGTCCTTCACAGAGAATCGCACCGGGCAGCAGCTTCTCAGAAGCTAGATTCTGCCACCAGGTAGGACGATGTGACTGGGCTCCTGCAGATGGAAATGACCCGAGGCACTTCCTGGTCTGGCCCCTGAAACGCCCACCCCTGCACTGCCCTGTGCTTCTCCCTCTGCTAGAACACCTCCTCCCCCACCCAGGGGGGGCTTAGAAGCCATTTGTTGAAGGTGCTAAAGACCCTCCCACCAGCGCCAGGACGTCTGTGTGAAGGGGGCTGCCCTGCTGGCCTAGACAACCCTCCAGTATTTTAGTTTCTATTGTGTCTGAGCCATTCATCACTTGGGGGCCAGTTTCTTATTGGATCTAGTCCCCCCACTAAGAGAAACACCTAGAACAGCAGGACATCCTGAGGCGCCGCCTGCCGCTGCGCTTTGATGTGAGTGGGAAGCTTGCCCATCCCATTGCAGCTTCACTTCCTTTGTGATGAGGCCTCACCTGTTCGGTCTCCGGCACAGGTAGTTAGGGATGACAATGCACTAAAGAAATTTAGAAATGCTCAGGGGGGTCATTTCAGAAAGATTAAAATAGCCTAATGGATGAGCAGTGCCCTGTTCCTCTGCCACCATAAAGGACAGTTACTAAAACCAACCATTATCGTCAAGGACAACTCTCTGACCCAGGGGGTGGGTAGAAATCATCCAGGCTTCACTTACAACCATTTGGCTTCCCGCACCCCAGTGACTTTTCAGAAAGACCAATTAGCTCTGTGGGACATGTAACTGAAGACAAAGATACAAGCAGGAGAGAAGAGTGTGAGCGATACCTTTCATTTTCTTAAAGTTAAATGTCCCTTTTTGCTCCCAGCAATATCACGCCAGCCATTCAGTCTCAGAGGGAGAGAGGTGATTTCATTGGCCCCTAAAAACTGCACTGAGCCCCAGGAACTGTGATGCGGAATCACGCTGTGTGACAATGGCTTTTCTCTGTCACTCGCGGGCTCTTTCCCGTGTCCCTCTTCACCCCATTGAGTTTTTAATTTGCTTGTCATACAATCCCTCTAACCTCACCTATGAACAAAAAAATAAAAAAGCTCTCAGCACGACAGAGCATCACTGTACACCACAGCGCTTAAAACGGGTGTGTTTCACTGTTTGCAAAATCCCTGCTGCGGCAGCTGCTGCAAACCACCAACCTCCCAGCCCAGTCAGAGATGCCCACTTCCTATGATCCCCTTGTTCGGGTTGTCAACACACAAGGTCCCCTTTTTGAAGTTTTCAGCATCTCCCCCCAAAAATTTACCTTAGGCCACCCTGTCACAAGTCTCAGCCACTTCAGAGACTGACAACTCACTCAAGAGGGTTTGCTGCTTGATGAACTCATGTCTGCCTCAAAGTGAGGGCTGGGTGGCCTCTTTCCCTTGTTCTGTGCCGAAACAGTCATGCCAAGATTGATTTTAGAATCAGAATTGTGGCGCTTCAAGGGATCTTACAAATCCTGTAGTACAACTCTCTGTGGGATCTTCAGGTTAAGTGACTTGCTTGAGGGCCACCAGATTAACTAGTAGAACATCAGCTACATTAACCCAAGGCCCCTGGTTCCCAGTCCTCACTCTTTTCTGTGCTGTGTTATGAAGATTGATATTATGAAACCCTGTACCATCTAAGAGAGATTAGGGCAAAGATCAGTTCTTTGCTTGTGCTGCCCTTTTCCCAAGATTAATTAGCGAGTTCCTCATGTGACTCATGTCCGTGATGCTGCACAGCTCACTATGCAATTCGACTGGCAAATTTCTCTCAAGTTTAACTTCTGGCTGGAAACAAAGGAAAAGTTCAGCACTGGAACTTCCAGTCAACATCAACCTACCACCATACAAGCACATGACCAATAATGAACCAGGAAGAAACTTTATCAGTTGGACTTTAAAAAAAAAGAAAATGTAAACATAAGTATCTATTATTACAGCTAAAAGCCACAACACTCACAGCACCAAATTCTGGAGAAACTGTAGAGCAACAGGAACTCTCGGTCATTGCTGGTGGGCAGGCAGAATGGCCCAGCCACATTGGAAGACAGTTTGGCAGGTTCTTACAAAGCCAAACAGAAGCTTATCATCCGATCCAGCAATCATACTCCTATGTATTTACCCAAGTTAACTTTTGTTCACACAAAAACCTGTACATGAATGTTGATAGCTTTATTCATAACTGTCAAAAATTGGTAGTAACCAAGATGTCCTTCAATAGGTGAGTCAATAAACAAACTATGATACATCCAAATAATAGAATATTATTCAGTGATAAAAAATGAACTGTATCAAGCCATGAAAAGATGGAGGAACCTTCAGTATACACTGCTAAGTGAAAGAAGCCCGTCTGTAAAGACTACATACTGAATGATTCTAACTATGAAATCCTGGAAAAGGCAAACTTAAAGATAAAGTAAAAAGATTAGTGGCTGCCATGTCTTCAGAGGGAGGTGATGAGGTAGAACACAGGTCATTTTAGGGTGGTGAAACTATTCTGTATGATACTGTAACATTGGATACATGACATGAACTTGCCAAAACACATAAAACTGTACAGAGTGAATCCTAATGTAAACTATAGACTTTAGATAATTATGTATTAATATTGGTTCAATATATTATAAAATATTAAATAATTATACCAAAATGCAAGATGTTAATAGGGGAAACTGTGTCCCCTATGAGGGAGGAGGAAAATGAGAATTCTGCTCAATTTTTCTATGAACATAAGACTGCTTTAAGAGTAAAGGCTATGTGAATTGGTACAGCCACCATGGAGAACAGTATGGAGGTTCCTTAAACTACAAATAGAACTACCATATGACCCAGCAATCCCACTACTGGGCATATACCCTGAGAAAAACCATAATTCAAAGAGTCATGTACCTAAGTGTTCATCGCAGCTCTATTTACAATAGCTCGGAGATGGAAACAACCTAAGTGTCCATCATCCAATGAATGGATAAAGAAGATGTGGCACATATATACAATGGAATATTACTCAGCCCTAAAAAGAAACTGAGCTATTTGTAATGAGGTGGATAGACCTAGAGTCTGTCATACAGAGTGAAGTAAGTCAGAAAGAGAAAGATAAATACCGTATGCTAACACATATATATGGAATTTAAGGGAAAAAAATGTCATGAAGAACCTAGGGTAAAAGAGGAATAAAGACACAGACCTACTTGAGAATGGACTTGAGGATATGGGGAGGGGGAAGGGTAAGCTGTGACAAAGTGAGAGAGTGGCATGGACATATATACACTACCAAACGTAAGATAGATAGCTAGTGGGAAGCAGCCGCAGAGCACAGGGAGATCAGCTCGGTGCTTTGTGACCGCCTGGAGGGGTGGGATAGGGAGGGTGGGAGACGCAAGAGGGAAGGGATATGGGAACAGATGTATATGTATAACTGATTCAGTTTGTTATAAAGCAGAAACTAATACACCATTGTGAAGCAATTATACTCCAATATATACTCCAATATAGCAATTATACTCCAATAAAGTTGTAAAAAAAACAAAGTAAAGGCTATTTTTTTAAATGTAAACACTGCATATTCAACATGAAAAGCATTACCATGTCGATACAGTTCTTGCTGACATAATCTTCCAACTGCAAACGTTCTCATCTTTCAATCCAAGTTACTGAGGCCACCCCCAAGCCTCTTCAATCACTTACGATAAATTATTTAATCGTTAAGTCACTGCCCTTGTGGACAGTACCTTCTAATGATAATAGTATCATACATTTATGTATTGCTGACATAATTGCCACGGATTGCTCTAACTTCTTATGTGTTAACACTCACAAAACTACAAGGAATGAGATCATTAGTATCATCCTCACACAGATGTGAGAACTCAGGCTCCTAGAGACTAAGGTACTTGCCATAGTTAGAGATAGAAAGGTTCTCAAAGAACTGAGATTTGAACCCAGACCATCTGGTTCTGAAACACCTGCTCATAACCACTGCATCAGAGCAGATAAAACTAAGGTGAAACTTATGAATCTGACAAGTGATTACAGTTCTTCCCAGAGAACCCAAAACTCAGTGGCAGAAACTAAGAAAACAAAAAATGAACAAAGTAAGATTAGAAGCCTCAAAAACTATCAACTAACAAACTGTGTTAAAGGGCTGGAACAGCAAAGGAGACCTAAAGGAGATCTTGGGGGATCAGACGTCAGAGAAGACTTCATCTGAAGACCCTTAAAGGCAGGAGGCGGACAGAGGGGCACAAAAGAGCACTCGTATCTGGGAAGTGCAAGTAGTTGGACAAACCCACCTGAGCATGAGAAGATGGTCTGAGATTAGGCGAGCCTGGGTCAGATCAGGGAGAACATTCTGCGCTGGTGGTTCTCCAAGCGTGGTTCCTCAGCCAGCAACAGTGGCATCACCTGGGAACTGTAGATACGCAAGTTCTCGGGCTCCATCCTCAGTTTAGCATCTACACAGCTGACCCTTGAACAACGTGGGTGTCAGGGAGGCTGACCCTCTGAACAGTTGAAAAGCTGCATGTAACATGCCCTCCACACACAGTGCTCCTCTCTATCCATGTTCCTCAGTCTCTGCAGTTCCCCATCCGAGGAGTCAACCAACTGGGGACTGTGTAGTACTCTGTAGTATTTACTACTGAAAAATATCTGTATATAAGTGGACCCACGCAGTTCAAACCCATGGTGTTTAAGGATCAACTATTTTAAAAGCCCTCCAGGTGACTGATGCAGGCTAAATCCTGAGAACCACGAAGTCAAACATGTGGATGTCATTTGGTATGAGATAGAAAGCTATGCAAGGCTATTATGAAGGGGAGAAACAGGTGTAGCTGGTAAAATCTACTCAGCTAGTCAACAAAGAGTCCCATGGTCATTCTAAGGTGTTTTGAAAATATAAAAGATTACACAATCAACTGATTATGTGACTCTCCAACTTCCAAAAATTTGTCCCTGATGCTATTAGTTATTTTAACAAAGAAACTTATTGGACTTAAGTCTCTTTACTTCTTTGGCCAATAACTAATACCTCACAGCATCCCCATCTCAGACTTACATATATATATATATATATATATATATATATATATATATATATATATATATATATATATACACATTCCACTTATAAGAAATACTCTGCTATGAACCCAGAGAACATATTTGAAACTAGAAAATAAAACCTCTGGGAGTCACTGAAGAGGCCCTTGTTCTGTTCCCCTTTTTTTTTTTGTCCCCCTTTTAAAGTCCCCATTTTAAACGTGGCTGGGGGCTACCTCCATTTTATAACGAATCCATCCCCTTTAAAATTCCAGAGAATCTCACTGGTCTGTGCAGACAGAATTGGGTTTTGGTGGGAGGAGGGGGGATTGTGTCATTCACCTTGTTTCCTCTCCTCTTTCAGAAGGGCTCTTGTTTTACCCCAGCTGGTTCAAGATTAAGAATTTGGAGGTTTTCAACAATAAAAATCACCTGACAAGGTAAAAATCTCTAAAAATATTGGTTCATGGAGAAATAAAAACTATGATTGTACTAAGGACAAAGTTGACAATCATAAGAAGTTACCGTCCTGTTGTTGGCGACTTTAGGTTATGTGAAGGGGGATTAGACACTCCACTAGGGAAACGATCTGAGGAAACTATTGTTGTTGCCATAAAAAATCTGTTCACACCTTTGCTGTTCTCGGTTAGCTACTGCCTTAGGAATCTACTGGAGACCCCCAGGTTTGAGATAACTATGTAATTAGGTAAGTTGCTTCCCTGTGTGCTCTATTCCATTTGTTTATGGCTTTCCAGTTTATATGCCTAAAGGATTATGGGGAAATGGAATCATTCGCTTACTATAAAGGGATTCATAATAAAAATAAACCCATCGCTTTGATTCATGTGATTTCTAGGGCCACTAGAATGGAGTTTGCTCTCTTCCTGGTAAGTACCATAAACTTCCCACCTGTGCCTTCATGGCCACATCTGTCTAGCACATGACACACTCCAAGCCCCTGAGAGGCATTTGTCAAAGTCAGCTATTCAAAGTACAATAAACTTTAGGACAGGTATTAATAATACTTAGCTCCCCTGCCTCTGGCCTGCCTACTAAAGAAACATCAATCCCACTTTCTCCTTTCCTACCTAGGATTTTAAACTATATGCACATTTTACTGGTTTTCTAGTTTAACTAATTTTCCATGTGAATAGAAAATAATCTACCATCAAAATAAATGATGTGAGTGGTCTTAATAGTAACTACCACTTTTAAGCAACCATAAAATAGACTTGACATATCATGACAAAGCAAATGATTTTTTGTGGAAACAATATAGATTTTAGAACACTGTCTTGAAATCTCGACTGAATAAAAAGTCATTAGGATGTTTCAAACAAGTAATGTGTGTTTAAGTCAAATTACATTTATTGAGACAATTAACCAACTATAAGAGAATATCTGTCTTTAGGACAAACTAATAAGAAATACAATAAATCTCTTCCCAAACACGATTTCTCAATTTTCTGGTTATAGAAAATCCAAAATAAATGCCAATCTCTTAGATTACTTTTTTTAAATAACACAATAAAAGTTAAGTCCTTCCATTTTAGATTCAGAGACAAATCCATTGATAAATTACTGAAAATATAACTTTATAAGACCATATTCTTGTTTTTATCACCTTTATTCAACCAGTTCTCATTTATGTTGCTTACAGACATGAGATTCCAATCTGCACTAACTTTTGGGTTATACCGAACATGCTCTTAAGAGATATTGAGACAGGCTGGGACCTGGGACCATTACTGCAGGGCTTGCACCTGGACAAACGTCTCCACAGCAACAGATACACAGAAACTCTAAGGGACTAGAGATGACTGCCGGCATGCGCAGTTGGGGCAAATTATGAACAACAAGACACAAAAAGGCCAAAAAGCAACCGCCATTTCTGAGGTGCTGGGAGCAAAAGCAGGGTCCTGCGCATGATGCCGACACACAGCATCGCCAAGGGGGTGGGCGGACCACCTAAGACCCCCTCCAGCCCGACCCAACAAGACGCTCCCACCGTCATCCCATTTAAGGCATCAGCCCGCCCCACTCAGGAAGCAGCAAGGGCACCTGGTACTCACTGTTGACCCCTCGTGCTGCAGCAAGAGGCCCCGAAAAGCCCCGCCTGAATTCCTCCTCCGGCCTCTGATCAATTCTACTGATTAAAGAGTCCCAGAACCTGCAGTGGTAACTATTTCAGAGCAGCACAGTTATACAAATTATTAAGCTTACCAAATTCAACCCCTCATCAGAAACTCCACAGAATTTCCAAGAAAGTGGCTAAAAATTCGTTAGCACTCACTGCACATTTTATACTTGGCCTGATTTGTTAGAAAGTTCTTCCTCATACTGACCTCAAATCACTTAAATTTCAATCTGTTTGGTTTCTAATTCTATCACTTGGGACTAAACAGTGCATCTTAATTTTTTAAGAGTATCATGTTCTTTTATTTTCTTCTCTTCCAACAGGTTATTTTTTTTAACTGTTCTCAACATGCCAAAGTTTTAAGCCCTTTTGCATCCATTTCATTCACTTAGAGAAGAATCACATATTTTTAAAACCATGCCGTTGAAAACTGAAAGAACTTGATTTTCTCTTCCCATTATGAGTAACTACTATAAACCATGCACTGGCCTTGATGCTCTGGGTACAGTTTAAAAAATTATGGATTCAGGGCTTTCCTGGTGGCGCAGTGGTTGGGAGTCCGCCTGCCGATGCAGGGGACACGGGTTCGTGCCCCGGTCTAGGAGGATCCCACATGCCGCAGAGTGGCTGGGACCGTGAGCCATGGCCGCTGAGCCTGCGTGTCCGGAACCTGTGCTCCGCAACGGGAGAGGCCACAACAGTGAGAGGCCCGTGTACCGCAAAAAAAAAAAAAAAAAAAAAAAAAAGGATTCAGCCTACCAGAATTAAATCTTATTTTTATTCGAAGCCTAGTATCATATTACATTTCTGCTAGTTTTTATGCACCTTTCCTCACATCAGGCTTGGAATTAACAATAAAGGCTTTTTGTCTTTTAAATGTTAGTAGTTGCTAAGCCTCATCTCCCACACTCTATACTTTAAGATAGACTGATAGTAAAAGCCAGTTCAGGAAGTATTGTTTGTAAAGGTAAATAATAACGAGAAGGCTACAAAGCAACAGAGTTTGCTGTAAGACTGAGGTTAATTGGAAGAAAACATTTGAAAATAGATTTGTCAGTATATGTAATAGGAAAAGATCAAAGTGTTTAGACCACTTAATTTCTGAATTGAAATTTCCATTTTGGTGAATCTGTCCTCAGGAAATATTGAGAGCAAATGCATAAAGACGTGCGTAACAGCAGTATTTTTAATATTGACTTTTTGGTGAAAATGAAACGTAAGTATTTTTTTTAATGGGAAACCACTATAATAATTACAATTGTTAAAATCAAACACAAACGGAGACCAGACTTGGAAACTTCCTGAGCAGACAAAACCACTTTACTCATACAAGCAACACTTAATTTAGCTTATTTTGCAAGACAAGTGAGGCTTGACCTCATTCACCTGTTGTTAATGCCTCTGAAAATCATAAGCGAAACTTAAATTTTTCCCCCAAGTTGATAGACGGTAACCAATTCCTTCCCGTCAAAAAAAACGCTAATATTATAACCAGCCACTGTGAGAAATACAGTCGCTGGCTCCTTACTGTATAAACTGCTTTATAACATACCTCTGAGGCTCAGTCCATGTTTGGTTTCAGGGCTCCCGGTTCACCAAATTTGTGTGTGTGAACAATAAATTTTTACTAATTACTTACCTTAGTGATTCAGTGGTTTTACCTCTGCTATTTCTGAACTTTTGACACAATTATGTAAAAGCAAAAAATTCTGAACGGAAAAACGATGATAACAAATGCATATTCTCATTACACCAGCTTGGATTTTTACTGCATTTTAAAAATATTTTTTCAATTCATACTATATACTGTAATGCTTTTACTACATTTATTATAAATTTTTGCCTTTGGCGTCATGAGACTTGGGCCAGCTCCCAGCTCGTCCACTTGCTAGTTGAGGCCAAGTAACTAAACTATTTTAAGTTTTAGTTTCCTCATCTCTAAACTTGAGATAAGGATGCTTATTTTACAAGGTTCCAGTAACTAAATATTTCTCCAGAAGTCTAAAACACTATGTCAGCACTTTGCAAAACTCTGTCAGCATGACTAATGAAAATTTTCTCTTGCTTTGGTTTGGTTTTTCCCCTCAAGAAGCAACCATAGAAACATTGTGAACCAAAGAAGACAGCCAGTATGTCTACTAACCTTCTGTATCTCTCAAGGGCCGGACAAAGAGCAAAAAGAAAACAAAAAGAGAAGCAGAAAATCATAACAAGGTTGGAAAACATGAAGTGGAAAATCTACACTCTAAGATACTGAAAAACAGACTGAGGGAAAACATAAAAACCAGGGGAAACACTCACCCAAGAGAGCGGAGGAAAGTGTGGTCCTTCCCAGCAGAGCTCCGAGCAAACTGAAGCCGAGAAGCAACCAGTATAAGAAGCAGGTGTGCACCTCCCGCCCACGGGCAGCGTAACCACTGACAACCTTAATTCCCAACAGCTGGCCGGTGGGTGTGCCTCTCCCCGTTCCTCCGGCCCAGGGCTGCTTAACCACTAACAAGGTCAATTCCTGACAGCTGAGCACATGGCTGCTGCTTCTCCCCATTCCTGGGTTCTGTAGGGTGGAAAAAAGCTTTAACTTCTTGAATAAAACTTGAGAACCACTCTCAAAAGAAAGTGGTTTGTTTAGGAGCAAACCAGTGTGGGTTGTCAGGCCCAAGATAAAAGAACAAAGCTTGAGGAAACTCTGGGCTTTGCATCAGATGCTTTAAAAAAAAAAAGAAGGAAAGAAAGAAAGAAATCGCATGTGTAACAAAAACGTCGAAGGCAGCTTTTCGCGGGAATAAATGCAAGTGTTGTCCCTGGAGATTCGGAGCCTTTATGTTGGCATTTGGGGGATCTGCAGCCTGGCCCCCTCTGTGTTCTACCCACACACAGGCCCGCTTCCCAAAGCCACCCCATGGGTCCTTCCATGAAAAGGAACGGACTGTTAGGAAAACGCGTCCACAGCAGCAAAGGAAAACCACCCGAGCCAGCTATATCCATCAACCCAATTCTTCACGGTAACAGGTTGTAAGGGGTGATCACCGAGTTTCTGAGGACAATGAATAGAACGTGTTAAATACAAGACATCAGGCCCAAAATGGAGTCGCTTATGCTAAGCCACATGTAGCCAAACCAAGAGAAACTTGATTACAGTTTCGGCTCTCGGGGAAATGGGATCTTAAACCAGTCAGTCAGGAATCAGCTGATGAGCACTAGTTACGTAACCTGCCTGAGAAACACCTGCCATCCCCTAAAGGAAAGTAACTTTGCAGTAACCAGCCTGCTCTTTTTGCAAAGTGTAACTTCCTTGTTCCCACTCCACTCTGCCTGTAAAACTCTCATTTTGTACAGCTCTTTGGAGTTCCTTTCTACCTGCTAGATTGGATGCTGCCCAACTCGAATGGACTTTTGCTCAGATAAATTGTTAAAATGTTTCATATGCCTCAGTTTATCTTTTAACACGTGAAAAAAATTATCAACACCCAGTCAGTTCCTAATCCAACAATCATAGCTATAGCCATTTAATTTTTAAACACAACGAAACAGATGCTTTGCAATTATTCATACACTTCTGCCAACAAGGTTCCCTGGTTTATGGCACCTTATCAATGAAAGAAATTCAGGGAATCTGATGTGATTTGCTCATAGTTAACTGCTCTCTGGACCTGGTGTGTCTTAGGTCTACATGCAAACATTCAATTCTTTGAATAATATGCATAAAAATCCTGCCAGAGATCAAGGTTAAACAAACGAGTCTCTACGTTTCTAAATCTGACAATATCCCAAATTTAAAAATCAGAATGACATTGTCTTGACATTTCTCCCATTTTCCACATGTTTCAAAAATGACCCACCTGATTCAGCAATTTCCAATTTCATTTGCAAATGACTTTGGTAGGGTAGGAAGAAATTTGAGCCCAAAACTTGACTATTTTGAAAAATAACGTTTTGTGTATCTGCATAAGAGCTTTTATTATTATTTCTTTATTATCCATAATAAATCTATGAGTCAGATATTTTTCCCCATTTTTAAGATAAGAAGGATAGAAGAATGATGCTCAAAGAAGCAAGAAATTTCCTAAAGTCCAGGAACTAGTGACAATGCCAAGTTCCAATCTATGTCCGTTCGGGGAAAAACAGTCCTCTTTTGGTTTTTATCTATACTTTTTTCACACATTTTTGTGTGTGAAAATAACTTAGAAGATAGAAATAGATAGAGTAGCAGTTTAAAAGGTCAACACTTATCATTTCACAATAAACTCTAATAGCAAAATCTTCCTCTTCTGATCTTTGTAAAATGAAAAACTAATGAGATAAATAAATAAATGAATAGACCTGTGTTGCTAGCATTTTGGTGTCTGCTCATTTCAGGAAACAACCTTCCTTACACGGTACAATTCTGTGCCAACACTTGCTATTCACCCTTGAATAGGGAGGCCCATAATCTCTTCTCTGTCTTGTATACATCCTTTCAGAAATCAGAACTAAGAAAGCTCTTACACAACCATATTGGCATCTTTAGATACTGCGCCCTGTTCATCATAGGGAAGTTAAATAATTGCACATTGGATTGAATTCCAAGAGAAACTCAACTCTCTCAAGCGATTTCTTTTCCAGAAACTTGTGCTTTGAAATGAAGCTGACATTTCACTTAAGCTTTTGAAATCTGCTATCATAGAGGAGAGCAAAGCAGTCTGGTTATTTTCAATTTCTCCTTCCTTGACGATAATACACCCTTGGCTAAAATAGTCACATTTCCTTAAGTTCCCTCACCAACTCCTGTTAGATTGCATTCAGAGAATCAGTTCAGTCAATTGTTTCCCATGTCTTTGCAGTTCTCAAACTCTGTGTGTATGTAAGTATCACCAAGTATCACCTAGGATGCCTGGTTTTAAGAATCAGAAACTTTGGTGCCACAAGCAGAGTTTATTGAATCCTTGGAATGCCTAAGAGTCTGAATTATAAAATATATACTGCAAGATTTTTAGTGTGGGTGTTGCATATTCACATTTTGAGAAACAATGTTCTACCTTGCAAGAAATAAAATTCTCAAAAAGATCCATCAGGATGTTCCCTGATTCTCTACATTTAGCCCAAGAAGTGATCCAGCCAATGCCCAGAGAGCAGACACTGAGAGCTTGCCTGCAACTCTTCTGCACCTGTCATTCATGTTATCAGTTTGTCCATCTGGCTATATAGTTCAATCACTTTCCTAGAATAACACTTGCTTTAACGTCTCTAGTTAGCCACCTGAAATGTTCACTGATATCTGCAATTTTCTGTACAGTGTAGATATTTTTGATGCATAAGATTACACTGCCTTCTCCTTCACAGTTTTCCTTGTACAATGTATAAGCTTTCTTTGTGGTTGAGTCTCAAGGACTTAGGACAGACCCTGGCAAACAGTAATTCCATAAGTTGAGGGAATCACCATCTTTAATCCTGAATTCCTTTCTATACAACTTCACTGATACCAGTGAGATAACATTTGCTATCCTGAGTCAAAATCTTAAGGTCTTTTTTCAGCTCACATTTTACGTGTTGTAATTGGGTAGCAAAGTGTATATTGTACAGGATGTCACGATGAAATACGGCTATAGACAGAACTAACAGAAATATTCAGGAGTGACTGTTTTCACAGCAAATATGTCCCCAAACAATATTAATTCTCTATTTTTCTTCCACAAACTCCTTTCAGTATGTGTTAGTAACACCACAATTTCGTGTCAATAACAAACACAATACGTAAAAGGAGGGGAATTTTGAGACTATAATCATTACTAGTTGTCCCTTAAATTATTTGACATTGGTACTATAGTATCCCTTTTATAAAAATATAGAAAAAATTAAGAAATACTACTGAATTAAGTCAAATGTATAGAAGCCACATACTTTGATGAAAATATTAAAAATCTGCATGTTTTCACACAGTGATGTCATTGAAACTTACCCTCCTGCCAGGGAAATGTTCTGTTTTCATTGATCACTTTATTTAAGAGTTAAAATGACTGAAGTTAAAGCAGCAAATGTGCCTTTGTTTGGATTTTTGAATCATATCACATCCTGAGCTACTCTATTGTTCCATGAGAATTCAGAGAACTAAATGCCCAGGAAGGCTGGGCAAAGTTACATCCTGTTGATCCTCATGAAGCTTTTGCCTCAAGTTACCAATATGCCTTCTAATCATCACTGATAACCTCTGTGAAGTCTAAAGGTTGAGGAGTGAGGTGGGCTTAGCAGCCTCCTGGGCCCCTTCTCCTAGGTCTAGATAGTATTCTAATCTCCAGTCCTCTCCTAGTATCCAAAACTTCCTCCAAAACAGGATGTTAGAACTTCCAATTATAGCTATTTTTATCTAAAAATTATGGGGAAAAAATAATTCTACTAATGTTTACCATGTGGATTGAAAACGGATGCTCACCCGGACAAAGTCCGTCATGAATATGTAACCATTTGCACTGGTTCAAATTTGTGGAGTTATGGATTATATTTCCTAGCTTTTAATTAAAAACCACAAAATGGGAGGCTGGTTCTAAAAGTTGTCTGCAAAGAAATCAAAATTGAAGATAATAGTAATAATGCAAGACAATCAAACAGCAAAAAATATTCAATGTGATCATCATATTGTCCTAGTCCAAGCTCTTTGTTTTTATGAGTTTAAAAACAATGATGGTGGGGCTTCTCCGGAGGTCCAGTGGCTAAGATTCTGCACTTTCACTGCAGGGGGCACGGGTTTGATCCCTGGTCGAGGAACTAAGATCCCACATGCTGCACAGAGTGGCCTAAATAAACTAAAAAATAAATAAATAAAATGCTTTGAAAAAATTAAAAAATAAAAGCAATGATGGTGAAGTAATTAGGTCTGATAAAAGACCAAAAAATTGTATACGAAAACTGCTTATCACTTGCAATATGCTTCTCTTTAAATGTATATTGTGAAATATTAGCTAATAATCAGTAATTCATTTTAAAATTAAGTATCAAGAGCATGAAAACACCTCAATTTTTCATCAAATGGTAATAGAGTACCTTAAAGAATTTCAAATGCTGAGAAGGCTTTTTTGAGGTTTCTCACTCAAAAATAGAAAACAAAACCCCATAAATCTGGAAAACACTTGTTCTTTCAGATGTATTAAAAATGGCAGAAATAATACATACATGAAGAACAGCACAATAGCAAAGTAAAATGCATTCCTTTGTCTGCAAATACTGTTAGAAGACATGGAAAACATTGCTGAAAAATTGAAAAAACAATGTTAGAAAAAATATGTAGAGTGGGGAAACTGTTACACATTTGCCTGAAAATACAGATGTTGCTAATGTATGAAGCTTATAGTATTTTGGTACATTATAGATTCTCTTTCAACAATGAAACACATTGAAAAGCTACTTTCTATAAGCCAATAGAAAGAAATACCAGGAAAGATATGGTCTCAATGCTAAATTAGTTCTTAGATAGAAAATGATGTTTTATAGAAAAATTGTGTAAACAGTCATTGATGGAACAGCTGCTCTAGCTGAAACAAAGAGAGAATTCCAGAGTGAATCTATGAGCAAGTGAATTTTCTTCACTGCATTATTCATAAGCAAGCAAATGCAGCAAAATGCACAATGTGTTACAGGATGTCATGGATGTGGTAACTTTTATATAAATGGCACATTTAAAGTATATTAGGGTCATTACAACATTTGTAGTGAGATGGGAAACGATCATGAAACCCTTTTGTATCAGAGGTGCACTAGTTATCTTGGGATAAATTATCTAACTAGTTGTCAAAGTTCAGTGTTCCGAATTTACTAATCTTGTTTGTGAAGACAAGTGGCTATATGGATACTCTTCCCAGTTGAAGTTTAAACACACACACACACACACACACACACACATTCTTCCTTCAACACAGAGGTGACATTTTAACCACTGAGAAAAGTAACCATTTATACAAATAAACTTATGCTGTGAAGGTGATATTTTGAAAACAATTGTTTAAGAACCACCTGGGTTCCAATCGTGTTAGCTGTTGCAATTATGGAGCCTCTGTGCTTCAGGTTCTTTATCTGAGAGGGAGATAATAAAACCTACTTCATAGGATTGTGGTTACGATCTGATGAAATAATCATAAGAGCTTAGCCCAGCGTCTAATAAACGGAAATCATTCATTCAATACATGTCAGCTGATGTCAATGTCACTACTGCCACTACCGCCACCATAGCCATCACAGATTTTACTAGCATGGTTCCCTTGCAGTGTGCCCATTTGCCCAGGTGGAAGGACAGTCCCCAGAACTTCCTTTCTTGTGTGTGTCTGGTTAGGATGGGCCACAGGGGAGATTCGGCGAGCTTCTGGAGGTTGGAAGAGAGGTAGCAGCCACTTTGAAGCACATGGACACTGTCGCTGATCTGCTGAATCACCCCATCAGTATACAGGAGCCCCGGGGCCAGGTGTGTGTCTCAGCACCATCAAGAAGGGCCCTGGCAGCTGCTGGATACCCCCGTCAGCAAGGTCAGAGGCAGCAAGAACCGGAATGAGTGCCAGTCTGTTCTTGTGGGATTGCAGCATCCTCATTCTCCTCCCTTCCTGACTGTCTGCCCTGAACTTCAAGCTCCAGCACCAGACGCTGAGACAGAGCCCAAAGGACGACTTAACCATGCCTCATCATTGTGTAAGCCAATTCCACATACACGCACTTGTGTACACACACACACACACACACACACATACTAATACACCAGTCAAATGGCCTGCAGAAAGAAGATGTGGCACATATATACAATGGAATATCACTCAGCCATAAAAAGAAACGAAATTGAGTTATTTGTAGTGAGGTGGATGGACCTAGAGTCTGTCATACAGAGTGAAGTAAGCCAGAAAGAGAAACACAAATATCATATATTAACGCATATATGTGGAATCTAGAAAAATGGTACAGACGAACCTATTTGCAGGGCAGAAATAGAGACGTAGACGTAGAGAACAGACATGTGGACACAGCGGGGGAAGGGGAGAGTGGGACGAATTGGAAGATTAAGATGGACATATATACACCACCATGCGTAAAATAGCTAGCTAGTGGGACATTAAGCACGATGAAAGTATGAGGACTTTCCCTCGCACACCAAGGACCCTTTCCCCTCACTGTGGCCCCATGACTAATCCTGCCCTTGATTGCATCCATTCTTCAAGAAGGAAGGCAGGGAACTTCCTAGCTTTACCCACTGCCAAAAAATCAAACTGGACCTTTCTACTTGTTTTATTTATTTATTTTTTTAACATCTTTATTGGAGTATAACTGCTTTACAATGGTGTGTTAGTTTCTGCTTTATAACAAAGTGAATCAGCTATACATATACATATATCCCCATATCCCCTCCTTGTTTTATTTTTTAATTGCAAAGAGAATATACAGCCTTATTGCTAACTACCATTGAGTATAAGATTGCCTTTTCCTGATCATTGTTCAACTATCCTACGGTATCTGCATGGCTCCTGGAACCAACCTCAAATCCACTCCATCATCAATTTTCAGAATATTCTTCCACTGTTCAGAGTCATGGGCTCCAGGGAAAGACATTGGTGGGATTGTTCACACTCCTGTTTGGTCTTGATCTCAGAGCTCAGATTTTTCATATTCCTTTTTTGGTCCAGCTGATATCTATTTCTCCTCTTTTCCACATTTCTCTACATTAACCACTTCTTCCTCTTACATTATTTCTTTTTGTCTCCCAGCATGCTTCATAATCAGCACTAGGCACATTCCTGGTAGCTAATAGCAACTTGTAGGGAATATCTGATTTATTATGGATGGATAGATGGATGGATGCATGGATGGATGGATGGATAGATAGATAGATAGATAGACAGACAGGCAGACTTTCGAGGTACACTTTTCTTGGGTGGGAGATTTCTGATGACCATAAGGAAAATTATAAAAGGAGAGGCAAATAGACAGTTTATCAAGGAAATATGCTACAAACTATTAAGCCAGATGGAGGAAATGAATGCTACGTTCCATATAGAGATCACAAAATTGTCATGAGATGAAGATTTAGTAGTTTACTCCTTGCTTTTAATGAGAGCAATTTTATTTTATTTTATTATTTTTTATTTTTTCGGTACGCGGGCCTCTCACTGTTGTGGCCTCTCCCATTGTGGAGCACAGGCTCTGGACGCGCAGGCTCAGTGGCCATGGCTCACAGGCCTAGCCGCTCCACGGCATGTGGGATCTTCCCGGACTGGGGCACAAACCCGTGTCCCCTGCATCGGCAGGCAGACTCTCAACCACTGCGCCACCAGGGAAGCCCAATGAGAGCAATTTTAAAAAGAAACAACTCTGCTTCATTACAGTTAAAAACAGGAAAGATCTGGTCAGTGCTCTTGCAGGCTCTCCCTCCCTCCTTCCCCACCCTTAGGACTCTCCTACTGCCTATAATTCACTTCCAAGACTTTGATAGCTTCCTCATAATGGTCTTCTCAACAGTTTTACCATTCGACCTTATTTAAAAAGTCCGATTAGCACAATCCCTCCAAGAATGGAAACATTCTCTCAAGCATCATAAGCACTCTTAGAAGAGATCTGCAATGGCTGGCAAGCAATTAAAGTCCCTAAAACAGACTGTGTAGCTATTCATCCTCATTAAGAGATGGGAAAATACAGGTTGAATTACCTTATAGCAAATTATATGGGAAAGTAGAGAACATAATCATATAACAAAAGACCTCATTAACTCCTCCCATTCTTCAAAGTACACTACCAATTGTCGTTCTAGCTTCCAGAATAGACTAATACTCCAGAGCCAAAGCAGAGGGTTACTGCAGAATCAGAAATGGCATTTTCTCTTTAAATCAACTCCATATGCTTCAACAAAAGCCCAGCTGAGAACATCCAGAGTGAGGTAAAAGCAGCGGTCATCCTTCTTGGATTTTATACTTTATAAAATATTCCTGAACCTTAAAAGGTGTTTCTTCACATCAGGAGAGTTTCCTGTATTCTCTGACACTGGGTGAATTTCATATCCAGACATTCTATGTTCAGTATATGAAGGAGTTGAAGAGAAAACATAATTTCCTATTCAAAATGCTTGAAAAACTTAACTGTAATATATCAATTTCATTGTGATTAAAATGTATCACAATAAAGTATAATATAATTTATTAGCCTTTTAAAGTTCACTAATTTATTTTGCATCATCCTTTGCCAGTGGGATGTGATTTATTTGTATAGTCTAATTTTAAGGTCACTGTCTACTCCTGAGAACTACATTTCAAAACCTTTTAAATTAAATCTTAATGACTATATTGATATTTATATTTTATAAGAGAAAATGGTCAAAAGGGTGTATGAGACATGGTCTTTGAGAAAGACTTCCTATTTATTAATTTAGAGGTTATTTTGTTCTTAGGATCTCATAGCTATCTGTGGCTCTGGGCTGTGGAATAAACACTTCCTTTCTCAAGAGTTCTCAATTAGTTCTCAGTCATCTTAGCCACTCTAGCCATCATTGCTGAATTTATTCTAGTGTTCTGTTCTACAGCTCAGTTCTGTTCAGGAATTATGTCACAAATGATGAAGCCAAGGGCATGTTATCAGCATGGTTTGCTGGCTCTCCAGGAAACAGCAGAGCTGAATGATCAGCTTCTTGTGTCAGCTAAGGACACTTAGCTCTTCAAATGTCTCTCTCAGATGAGGTTTTCCCTCATCTCTTTACCTCAAAAGCTGTAAGTGTTAAGGATGGATACGAAACAAATCCTTTAGCATCAATCACCAATCAAACAAATGAAATCCATTAGAAAGTCAACTAATACTTATAATTTAAAACTTAAACAGAAATAATGAATTACAAATAGGGTCATTTAATACATGGAGTGAGAAGAGAAGCTAAATAGGACCTTTAGGGCTTTTTTTTTAATATATATTTTTCACTTTTTAGGAAACAGTGCCAAAAACTACACAAATGACAAAGCTGGTGTGACTGACCTATCTGGATGGAATAGGACATAAAATGGGAGTTTACTGTTTCATTTTCATTGGGGGCCTGAAGACTTAGATCAAAACAACAAATGCTAACATTTTCACATCCCAAAAAGAAGAGCCAGACCACTGAGGTGAGACTTGCAGGTAAGGGGGCAGAAGCCAGTTATGCTGTTCTTCTGTGACCACGAACTCCCTGCCTATGAAAGAAGTTAGAGACTAGAGAAAGGGCTTATTAAGAAGGATCAGTGTGCAGTTAAGCCCATCCCATATGCCAACAGATCTTCAGCAGTAGGCCAATGTCCACTTTTCCCCTGGACCAGATGATGTTGGTCTGGGGGTGGCTAAGAGGACCAGCTGAGGGAGAGGCAAGACCCCAGGGGTCAAGGGAAAACTCAAAAGCAAGCCAGAGAAGATACATTTTGTAGGATCCAGGAAATTTCTGCTGCAAGGTCTCAGCATCAGGAGACAGATGTCTAAGGAAGCCTCAAACTTGCAATGAAAGTATCTAATGAACAGCCTCCCCCATCCCTTCCTCTCATTTCCACCATCAAACGTTCCTCCTTCCTTTAGGTCCAGAGCACAGGGAGCTAGATGGTAAGAAGAGAAATACCTGAAAGAGAATAGAGAAGAAAAAATAAATTGATCACACCCCCATTCCTGTCTATTGGCTTCCCATCTGGACATGGTCCAGACTGAGAGCAGCCCTGGGAAGATAGATAATATAATCTCCTTTAAATCCCACAGAAAAATGAATGGCCCTCTCCCACCAAAGAAAAGGTTCAGTACAGGGCCCAGGGCTAGTTAATGGCAGAGCCCAAAGTGGGTCTCAGGATGCTTAGTTCAGCCTGGCTCTAGAACTGTGCCCATGTGCACAGGTGAGCTTCTGACCCAAGATGATCTTCATCAGGAAGGTGAAATCTCAGATTGAAGTGACCCTAAGTTCCTGAGGAATTGTAAGTAATATATTTTTTAAATAGCATAAGCACGTTCTATGAAAAAAATTACACTAAAATATGTAGAGCATGTTCACATAGTAATAACTGCCATTTATTCAGCTCCTACTGTGAAGATAGAATTAGCCTCTCTTGGGTGTGATACAATGTGCCCACTGATGTACCACATTCACTCATTTGTCCCCTTTCTCAGCTGTATGAGAAAAGCGTTATTAGTTAGTCTTATTTTATAGATGAGAAAAATAATATTCAAGGAAGTTAAGTCACTTTTCCAAGGCTACTCAACATGCATGAGGTTTCAGGAAAATTCAACTCACAACAAATCTCCAAGGCTGTACTGATTTCAGTACACTCCAGCGAAGGAAAAAAAAAAAAAAAAAAAGGAAGGAAAGAAATGTGAAAATTAATGATCAGAAACCTCATTTAAAATGGAGTCAGGGGGCCACAAGGGAGTACTCTCAGCCCTATCACTTGCCATCAACTGCTGACTCAACAGGAGGAGATGTGCCTTTGCATCTCCAACAGGAAGCAGATTACTACTTTACTACCAAGCCGGAGGAAGGAAAAATTTCCCCTGGCTCAGCTTAGCAACAGCCCAGCCAATGAGAGACCATCACAAGTCAGCCAATGAAAAGCCACTACACTTGGAACTCTCAGTTTCCTCCAATGGGCTCTTTATTTATAACAGCCCATCCCAACCCCTCCCCATTCTCCTCTATAAAAGAAGGTCCTCTTTTTTTCTTTTCCAGGCTTGCCTGTGGTTCGCTATGGATGGCAGGTTCGTAAGTGCAAATCTTCGGTGTTCCCGAATAAACGCCTTTTGCTGGTAACTGGCTGTTGTATTGTTTTAGGTCAAAAGAAGGAAAGAAGAGGGGAGGGAGAAAAGGAAGGAGGGGAGAGAGAAAGTGAGGACGGAAGGAAGAGAGGGAGAAGGAAGATGAAGAAGGAAGGAAAGGGGAAGAAGGGAAGAAAGAAGGAAGAGAAAGACGTCAGAGAAGGAACCGCTCAGGGGCATGAGCTGGTGGAAAAGAGGTTCAGACGGGCAGCTAGGAAACACTTTCTGCTCGGGGACAGGCGTCATCATTTTAAAGTTCGGGCGGTGTTTAACTCCGGGAGGAAACATGACTCCCCATCTACCTTAAAATTAGGGAAAGGGAATATATGAAATAGGAAATTTTAGGGATAATCAAGGTAACTTTGTGTCACTGCTTTCAAGTGGAACTGCCCCCAAAATGGAGTCTTATTGTGCATATTGAGGGTGAATCACAAGGTAGAATTTTTTTAATTACCAGACATCTTCCTCTTTCATGAGCATCACCTTCATTATCTTCAGCGTCCACCAGAAAGCAGGCATTAGTGGAAAATTAAACCCCCAAATCTTTAAGTTGTTGCAACGAAAACAATAGAAGCGGTCTTTCTTGGGGTCTATGTCACATTCTATTTTGTCCACACACAAAGAATTCCTTAATTTTCAACCACTAAAAGACAACAGCATTACATGACTTAGTGCATGAAGTGGCATGCCATTAACAGGTAAGTTAAGCAGTATGGCTAAATAATCTCTGTTTTATGTAACACAGAGAGTTGAAAATACCTCTGAAATTCAGTACATCATTGATCAGAGTCTTTGAGAGCACGGGTTCAAAACCAGCCTGAACAGAGCTATGGATTATGTGCACTACATCGCCATCTAGATTCACAAATCCCAAACAGCAGGCAAAGCCACACTGAAGATAGAGAAATTAGTCTAAATTGCTAAAGGAGCCACATGTGAAGCACAATCTTGAGTGCATATACGAAGGCAAACCACAGAGTTAAATTTTGGTAAGTTGTAAGAAAATGAGTAAATTCTATAATCAAAAACAGTATTCATTTATAGACAACTGTATATTTATTCAGTATCTATCCCCTGCATTGGATGGGTTTCTCTGTTCTATGCTTACTGTCCAACTAATGCAACGTCCTGCTCTTTGGAAGCTGTCTTAAAAGCACCGTGACAAGCTCTGTGTGAATAATCTAGAAACAAGGTCCTGGCATGGTCTGGGGATGCAGAGAGCAAAAAGTGCGCTACACCAGACTCCAACTCCAGCATTCTGCATCATAGCAAAGCACGAGCAACTAGAACATTCTGGAGAAACACGTGAGATTTTTTTAAAGGGGGGTAGTAGCATTATTTGCAAATAAAGAGCAAGATTCAGTCATTCTTATTTTTCTTTTTTCAAGCCAAATACCACCAAACCGCATGATTCTGATAAACGGTGATTGCACTGTGGACAGAGTTGCTAACAAGATGTGCTTTGATTTCATTACAATAAAATAACTTGCCTAATCTTGATTCCAGGAGCAATTAACCCTTAAATTATCCTACAATAAGCTGCAAAGATGTTTAGCCTAGCAGGAGACATGTGTTATTAACACAAGGTCAAGATTGCTATTGAAAAGTACAGCCTATCTGCATTTTTAAAAGTTAGGATCTTCAGGTTTAATTACATAAGCAGTTTCATTTTAATCTGTGTAGAAAAAATGCCTTTTCTTTAAAAAGTGATGATAGCTAGTAAAAACTAGTATGGGATTGCTGGATGCGAATACCAGAGGAAGTCTGACTGTATAAAAAAAGCAAAGGAAATTACCACTTTACAGAGACAATTTTCTATCTTTTAATTTGTGTTACCGAATTAGAGTTTTAATTCATGGAATCTTCATATTTCTTTATTTGCGTCATTTTCTAATATACAGAGTAGTTAGGCAAACACTACTGTCACTAAGAACCAAAAGTATGCAAAGTATTTGAACAAATACGTAAAAATGTATAAAATAATATATGAAAAAATATGTAAAATAAAAATGTCAGGTATTTATAAATATGTAGAATACATACATAGTAATATGTTGTGAGGTTTTGTTCTTAAAATAAAATGTATCTCTAAATTGTCATTTATTATATTTGATGATTATAAACCCTATTTAATAAAAATAGAATGAGCACAAAGAAAATAAACCATCTATAGACCTCCCACCTACAGATACCCTACACACACAGAGTTAAATATTGAATCATATTACATGCTCTGTTACAATCTACATTGTTCGAAAATTCTGTCTTTTAATTTATGATTACTCTAGAATACAAGCATTAGGAAAACAATTATGAAATACTAACATGTCTTTCTAAGGGCAAGAAATTTAAAGCAAGGGATGGTGAAGAAAACTAGAAAATGCTGATCGCTTTTTCATCATTCTATTCAATCTCTTAGTTATATTTATGAATTTCATTCAGTTGGCCCAATAAAGCATAAGTGACAAGAATGGAAGTGGAGAAACTTATTTAAGAGATATTTAGGACTGATAAGTGGCTGATTGGGTGTGCAGGGAAAGGAACAGGTCTTCTCTTCTTTCTGTTCAGAACTGAGTTTAGTCTTTACCTAATACATGTGCCTCTTCTTAAGTCTGGCTGCACATCGGAATCAACTGGAGAGTGTCAAAAACGGGTCATTCATCACAAACCAGATATATCAAAATATCTGTAGTCCCTGGCAGTCTTTACAAAAGCTTCCTGGGTTAAGATGTAACGAGGACTAATAGGCAGTAATGAACATGGAGTGAGGATTGACAATTACTGGTCTAAATGATGTTTAAACCATGAGGCTAAATGAGATCATCAAGAGATTGATTATTCATTATAGATAGGAAAGAGAGAAGACATTCCAACATGTAGGGAGGTTGGAGAGACAAGGAAACAGTCACAGGTGCTGAGAAGAAACCACAAAGGTGTTCCAGGAAAACCGGGTCCCAGTAGCCAAACGAAAGATGTCTTGCAAGGAGGAGGAGGTGGCCACTCAGGGCGAATGACAGGTCAGGAATGTAAGGACTGAGAATTGACCAAGAAATTTAGCAAAATAGAGGACCCTGGTAACTTCTACAAAAGCAGTCTTAGTAGACTGATGGGGACAACATTTGATTAGAGTATGTTTAATAAATAAAAATGGGAGAAAGTGAATATTTTAAAAAATCTTTCAAGGATTCTTGTTATAAATAGAGTAGAGAAATGGGATAGGAACTGAGATGCAGTGTCGAGGAAAAGATATTTTTTATGGGACGTGACATCAAGCTTGCATGCTGACAAGAATGATAAAAAAAAAGAGAAAAAACAAAGAAAATGTAGAAGACTGAAGGACAGTTGTTGGAATAATGTCCTTGAGTATATATGGCTTTGGATGGCTCAGCGATAGCTCATACACTGGAGGAGGAATGTCAGAGTATAGGGTATAGATGCATGTAGGTCAGGAGACTGGAGAGGATAAACGGGGAAATGCCTTTTGACTGCTTCTATTTTCTCTGGGGAGGAAGGAACAAGGTCAACATCTTAGAGTGAGGATGACAGTGGTGCTGTTAGAGATTTGAGTAGAAAGAAGATGTAAAGAAGGCCCCTAACAGAGACCAGCATTAAATGATCTCCGTAAATGGACATTCCACCACCAGGACTACCATATTTTGCACATAGTAGATGCTCAATTAATATTTAAGAAATGAATTTGTTTCTTCATGAAATATTGCTCCAACGTAGTCTACAAAACTTTTAATAATCAAGATTTTAGCTTAGTGTCCACCAATATTATCAGAATAATGCCTATTTAGACTGTATTACCTTGTTGTATTGTAATAGCAACACATTATTATACACTTAGTTTTTATGGAGGAGCAATGAAAGAATAGCCCCTTCCTCATTAGCGGTTTTGGTTTTCGTGTTTTTTAAGGCCATTATCCCTAAGTTGCTTAGTGCCTCTCTATAAAGCCCCAAGTGAATTTTTTATTTTGGAGAAGTCAGAAAAAGCCACTCATATCACATATGCAAATAAGCAATGTGTACCTTATTAAATAGTAAGATCTATATAAATGAGTATCTCTCTTTTTTGTTACATCTGCAATGAAACTCTGAACCAAATTGATGCCTCAGCTATAACCATTATTAAGCACATGTGGCCAGCAAATTGGGATTCACTTTTCCCCTGAAATCTACTTCCTATTTTAATTCATATTTTTCTAAATTCTAATTTTATTCAAATTTACATTTTGCCATTTTCTTCTAAACCACCATGAATTTATTTATGATACAAAGCAGTGCATAAATAGAGGTAAATTGGTACAGAAACATATAAGGTTGGAATTGCAAACATGATTTGTGTATAAAATACTGATGTATTACTGTATTTATGTAGTTCTTGGATACTTTTAGATCTATGATTCCATTCCAATGCTTCTCATAATCCCCGAATTATACAGTTTCACAGCTAATAAACTAAGGTTTGTCTTTGAGTTAGTAACTTGCCTATCATTGCAGCCAGCATGTGATGAAATTTTCACTGAATCAAGATATGCAGACCAAATTCTTTACATTACACTGAATCTCTCTGGATCCTCACAAGCAAAAGAGGTTAGAAATTCTGTTCTCAAACTACAAATGGAATGTAGTTTTCCAAAAAGTTTTCATATTTCAATTTTTTTTCTTTCAGTATAAAGTAATAGGCAGCTGTCTCCTGCCAGCACTGACCCATCAGTACAGATTTTCTTCTTTGTATTTCTTTCTTTATATTAATAGCTAGTTTTTCCCCACCTATATTTTAAATGCTTTTATATTTCTGGCATTTGCTCTTATTTCTAGTATTTACATTCACATTGTACAAAGAGATCTACAAACATGCTCCTCATACTGGAAAAGTATTTGCTTATTTTTGCAGAAATTTCTTGAGGAAGAATGAGAGGGCTTAGAAAAGAAAATCTCTCCCAAGTGCAGGTAGATATATAAATACCTATAGAAAACGACAGTGTCCTTTCATTTTTGTTGACATTTAAGGGACTGTAATTCTTTCAGTGACCCCCTAAAGGCTTCCAACCCACAGTTTCATGGACCTCCATCAAAAGATGTTATCATGTTGTGTCAACTGACAAAAATAGCACTATCACATATAAAATCAGGCTGCACAAATCTCACTCAGCCTCAAAGGCACAATAAATCCAGAGCATTTTTAATATTTAAAATTCTAAACAATATTTTCATTCTAGGCTTTTAGCATATATTTTTATGGTTACTAGTTTAGCACTTCTTTTTACAGCTCACACAAAGAGGGCTGTCTTTGTAAATCCCCAAAGGAACAATTGAGAGAGTGATATCAAACTACCATGGTTGTTAATTCTTAATGTCTGCAGAGAAAGTGCTGCCATCAGGGTGAGCTCTTGGGCTTGACCATGGAAAATGGTAAAGGAAAAGAGTGGGAAATAGGGGACAGAGGAGACAAAAAAGAAAACAAAGCAAACATGAAAATTAGTGTCAGAAATTTTGAGCTCGAGGGAAGTTAAATTCCTTCCATAGACAGTTGAATAAACCTAGGTGAGACAGTTTCCAAGATTAATCCAAAGTCACGGGGCTAATTTCTGTTAAAACCAGGCCTGTTTTGTAATTCACAGGCCAAACACCTTACATCACAGAGTCATAACAGAAAGAGTTAACTCACTGAAGGGATTAAAAATGAAAATTCAAGTGTTACCATCATTATGATAATTGAAGTTTCATGATATAATTAACATTTTCTCCAAAATGCTGCTGTTGAGTGATGTCATTATAAGACTGCATTAAACTGACTGGATTTTTAAATGAAATGAAATTTTATTCCCAGTAAAAAAGTTCTCAATAATGGGGAAACAATTGAGAACTACACCATAAACATTGCCAGGTAAAGCAAGGATACAACATAAAACAATAAATACTAGCCAAGGAAATATCAAGATCATCAGAAACACAAAAATAAAAAAGCAATTCCTAAGGTAGGAAAAATTTTAAGAAAAGTACACTATAATTAAAATGCTCTGCCATGTGTAATACCTTAATTCCAGCATTCTGTCCTGTTTAGTTCATTCTGTTACTCATTTCTCTCCATGCTATGAATTTTAGTTTGTGTGTCAAATTCTCATCATGTTTAACAAAAAATCATATAGAAAGAAAAGGAAAGCAAAAGTGCCCCATGCGCCAATATCATAGTGCGATGACATGTAATGTTTATGTAAACTTTCAAAAGGTTGAAGTATAAGAAATTTTTAGTCACAAGAGGCTTTCTTTAAACTTATTCACTTTAGAATATGTATGACAACAAAAGCTCAGAAATGAAAATTAAGTAATAAATGAACAGTGTTGCATTGTGAAAAAACATGATTACCCATGAAAATGAAAATCTGTAATGAAAATCCAATACTGCACTGACTTGAATAAAGCTAGCAGTCACCTCAACTTCACAATAAAGGAATCTCATAAAATGATGAAATGGCACTATATTGTACAATAGTTTTTAGCTACTCATGTGCAATAACAATTTTCTGGAAGCTAAGATATTTATATTCCTTGATATTATTAATAATAACAGTAAAAGGATTTAGCTCATGTTTAGCATATATATTCCCCTTTCTAAAAAGAAAATAAAGGATTTCACATAGGCACAGTTTCATTTGTATAACAAACAATTACTGAGTACACAATGATAAGATCTAATAATATATAGATGTGATTTGGTTCCTGCCATAAAATCTTTGGCATAGGGAAAGCACTTAAAATGGTACCTACTGTTAGGCTTTCTCATCACCTTCATTGCATGCAGCAGGATTTCCTATTCATTAGAACAATGAGAATAAAGGAAATTATACCATCATCGCACATGACACGAATTCTCTCTTATGGAAACTAGATATCATCATATTTTACTACTAATATGCTGATCCTCAAAGTAACCCAGGAAGTTAATTCTATGTATTCTTTAAATAGGAGGATCACAGGATGACAACAGCCAGTGGGCTCCTGAGGACCCTCGTTCCTAGCAAGACCCCTTACATGACCAGGGAGATCCCCCTGTTACGAAGTCACCCAGATGTCCCCTTGCTGCACCCATAAATGCATGGGGTGTTAGGGGACAGCCCCCCTCACCAGACTCCTGACCACCGTAATGCAGACCACCTATACCTGGACTAGGTGTGGACAATGAGAGCTCTGCCACTTCTCACACGGTAAAATTCCCCTCAGTAAATTCCATTCCACATCTGCACTGCACAATGGTCTGATCGTTTCATTTTTTATCTTGTTGCCCTACATTCTGGGAAATTAAACTTCATTTTTTAAATTTCTTTGAACTGAAGTTCTTGAATTATTCATGTTCCATACCACTCTGTCCTTTTTACATCAGTGTGGTACCTTCTTACGCCTCTCTGGATATGTTAGTGAAAGAAATGTTTAAGTTGGTTTGTTTGATTTGAGCTGTCTTTCATTCTCTATATTCTTTCCACCTCCCCGGTATCAGCTCTGTTGTTCATTTCTCTTCAGTTTTCTCTTCCATGTTCTTAGTTTCCCTAGGGTGTTTGGTGATCCTTGAGGTCGGACATGGATTTCCTCTGCTGATTTGTAAATAGGTCTGTTTCCACTTGAGCTCTTTCTCCTGAGAGAGGATTCGAACAGGAGCTCTGGGTAAGAATATGGACAGCTGATTCCCAAGCTGTAGATCTGTCACACGTTTTTCTTAAGAATAAGCAGGTTAGCAACAACATAGGAGAATGGGCCTAATGGTAGTATAGCCAACATACAAACTCATGGTATGATTGGCCGGCCAGGCATAACCCAAAGGCCCCCATGCACAAGTGGACTACACCGAGGGCTAAGAAACTGGTGGCAAAGCCATTCAGCTGGAGGAGGATGCTCTAGGGATGCTTTCTTCTCACAAAGGCATCAAGCGCTGTACCTGCATCCACCCAGAGCGGGAGCCTGTTCTAATTTATTCAAAGATGTCTTCAAGACTAGCCATGGACCTTTAGTCTTGCTGGAGTCTCAGAGGAATAAATGACAGAGAGGGGAACTAAAGGCTCAAATCCTAAATGCAGCTAAAAGATAAAGTGGGTCTCTAATCAGACTGAGTAAATATATATCAACTATTTCTTCTCTTTATTTTGCATATGAATAATATCTTTTCTTTCCCATGTAAAATGAGATCTCAGAATTTTAAAAGAGACATTCACAAAACCTGAGGAATTGGGTCAATTCTTTTTTAGACATCTTCAGTTTGTGACAGCACCATGAAAATTGAAATCTGCTCTTCCGTCTCCTCTGGCACTAAAACAATGAGGCTCATAGAGTGATTTTATTCTATAAAATTCTCAATTTTTAAATCTTATTTTAAAAAAAAGAGACCTTTTGGCCACAACACACACTATTTTTTGAAAATTACAAACTGAAATCTATAAAGTAAATGGGAAGTTTAATTAGCCACTATACTTTCCTCCTCTTAACAATCTTAAAAACCTATTTACTGAGCATGTATTAATAATCTGCAAGTAATGAATTAATTCTCATATCAGTGGGATATCCACGAAACTTCCTTTATATAACTCCCAAAGTATTCATTTACCACTTCATGGCAAGGCAAAGAGAGTTCTCTGCTTCCCGGCTCAGCAGCCTTGACCTCTGGAGCCATCCATAAATCACTGCAGGGAGCTGTGTAGGAGGAGACTGTACACAGAGTGGAAGACTTATCGTTCAGGTACCTCGTAACCTGGAGGCTGGACTTGAGGGCATGTCTCCACAGCTCTCCAAGACCAGTCTTCAGCTTGACAAAAAAAAAAAGATAAATCCATAACTTTGCAAACTAAGAAAATGGTGGAAAAACAAGTATACCGACATGGACTCTTTATTTCGAAAAATAATGCAGTTCCTCTGTAACGATTTTGACACAACTTGAGATTTGAAAAAAATCAGGAACCAATAAAGCTTAAAAGGACTGTGTTCCGGCTTCCCTGGTGGTGCAGTGGTTGAGAGTCCGCCTGACGATGCAGGGGACACGGGTTCATGCCCTGGTCCGGGAAGATTCCACATGCTGCAGAGCAGCTGGGCCCGTGAGCCATGGCCGCTGAGCCTGCACGTCCGGAGCCTGTGCTCCGCAACGGGAGAGGCCACAACAGTGAGAGGCCCGCGTACCGCAAAAAAAAAAAAAAAAAAAAAAAAAAAAAAATTTACAGTAGGTCCATAACAAATTGATAAATGATATTTCTTTCAAATTTAAAAAATTAGGTTAAATATTTTCATAATGTAATTCTTTTAAGATACATATTCTTAAGTTTTCTGGGTTCGAATGAGAAAGAACCATAAATAAAGAATATAGAAGATAGAAGATAATTCTTATCTAACCATCCAAGGGAGTCTCTCCTTTACTCCTTGAAGAAAGCTACTCTGGTAAAATCAAAAAGCCCAATTTTGCAGTTTATTATTCCCAGAATATTAGAACTCTGGCTTCAAATTTTTCCAAAAGAAATATCTATTTCCTTAATATCAGGAAACCTTAACATGATGTGTATGTTCCAGAATTAAATTATTCCTGTGCAAAGTAATGCATTGCCCATCCTTGCTAGCTCTTGAGCTGGTAGGATTCTTTGGTTTTACAGATCTATCACCCTGGTTATCTCAGGGCACAGCTTATGAGTTAGATGTCCTCAGAGCACAATCCCAGTGCACGTCTCCCCACAGTGGCAAATCACTGTACCTCTCCACAACCTGGGAAACGGCTGCTCAAAGAATCACTGGTCCCTCGGCTATAGAATAAATCCTGCACTTCAGAGGTCTGTGTATTGTTTGCAGAGCAGGAGCAGAAGCAGGTTTCTAAGGGTAAGAAATACAGGACCACCGCCCTCCTGTGATGTGCAGATACGGTACTCCGAATGACACTAGCTATTATATGCACTTGCGGGCTGCTGCAAGTTTATGGGGAAATTTTTGCATAAAAATTGGACTTCAGCAGTCAGTGACATAGCTTACAATATAATGACTGTCATGACTCATTCATTCATTCGACAAACCTTTACTGAGAACTGCGAATTCAAAGTACAATAAGGAGGAGGGGGCACTCGTGGGTCATGTGCACCTAATCTTAAAGATAGCTCTGTTTGGCCCCATGGGATTGCAAGGAAATCTGGCCAAAGAATCCCTCTCTTCCCTGCAGCTCTGTTTTAAATAAAAAGGACCGCTTCAGAAAAACAGTAATCCTTTTTGTCAACAGCCTGCCTCTTGTAATACTTCCACTGAACAAAATATTCAAGGGCAAAATCTGTCGTGGGGAAAATAAGAGCACAGGACCGGTGCAGCAGCAGGTGTTAAATGACAGGGTTACCTATGGCTCCCAATTTTCCAGGGAGGGTTTTTCTGCCTGGTTAGGCAAGAAAGTAAAGGCAAAGATGGAAGGATATGTCTTGCCAAGTTTAAAACTGTCTCGGAATATATTTCTTCAAGATTTTCAACAGAGTTCAAAGCGTTTAGTTTCTAAGGTTCTGTTTTTTTTGGTTGTTTTTTTTTTTCTTTTTTCCACTGAGAGATTACAACATTTTGTAGAAAATGAACCCTGGAAACAACAAGATATGTGGATGGATGTTTTCCATAAAATATTTTATACATCAATACATTGAATCAGACACCTAATCCATTAAATCTTAAAATGGCAAGAATACTGTGTGTTTAATTAATCAAGGAGGCCCTTGGGCTCAGGTGGCTCTAATGTCGGAATGGCCTGTGTAAGGAAACAAAAATCTAAGCCTGTAAATGGCTCAAGGTCGCAAAATCAAAATGCAAAGGACACCCAATCACAGCCAGCCAGCTAAGTTATAAGCTCCAGCCGGTCAACAACTCCATTACTTTGTTTCTGCACTTTCTCTATAGAAGTCTTCCCCTGGCTCCTGTCTGCTTTTGCACGGCCTTATTCCAATCTATTTGTGCTCAAATAAACTCTTAAAAGCTTTAATACACCTCAGTTTATCTTGTAACACGCACTGGCTTTCTATGGCCACCCTAATTGCCACAAATTTAGTGGCGTAAAACAGCATCCGGTTTTATCTCCCAGTTTCATCAGCAATAATTCCTGGTCCAGTGCGGTCCTCTGCTGGAGTCTCTCAAGGCCAAAGTCAAGGTGTGGTCAGGGTTGTGTTCTCTCTGAGGCTCTGGGGAAGATCTTAAAGATTTTAAGAGTTGATTTGAGCTGATGCAGGGTGTTGGCAGAATTTAGTTTCTAGAAGCTCGAGCACTAAGTTCCTCGTTTCATGGCTGGCTGTCCACCAGGAGTCTCTCCTACATTCCTTGACATGCTGCTCCCTCATTTTTAAAGTAGCAACGGTGAGGTCCAGTGCTTCTCGTACTTCAAATTTCCCCTCCACATCTTACCACCCTCTTCTTCTGCCACATCTGTCGTTTGATTCCAGGAAGAGAAAACACTGTGCTTTTAGGAGGTCGTGGGATTAGACTGGGCCCACCCAAACAATCCAAGAAAATTTCCCTATTTTATTTTATTTTATATACATTTTTTTTTTTTTTTTTTGGTACGCGGGCCTCTCGCTGTTGTGGTCTCCCCCATTGCGGAGCACAGGCTCCGGACGCGCAGGCTCAGCGGCCATGGTTCACGGGCCCAGCCGCTCCGCAGCATGTGGGATCTTCCCGGACCGGGGCACGAACCCGTGTCCCCTGCATCGGCAGGTGGACTCTCAACCACTGCGTCACCAAGGAAGCCCGAAAATTTCCCTATTTTAAGGTCCATAAACTTTATTGTACCTGTAAAGTCCCTTTTGCCATGTAACGTAACATATTCATATGTTCTGGACAGTAGGTTGTAGACATCTTTGACAAACCATTCTGCTTACGACAAACATAGTTATTAGGGCAAGCTGGTAAGTGATATTCCTTTCAGACTTGAAAAATTAGGTATAAAAATATTTCCATAATACAATAGTTTTCAGATACATAGTCTCAAGCATTCTGGGTCTTGAGAAAAAGAAAAAAAAAACATAAGTAAAGCCAACAATCTTGCTTTGGGAACATTTTCACTCACTAAACTCAAAAAATTTCTCATGAGCTGTCTTTATAGGAATTATTACCCTCCAATGAAGGATGTAGAATGTACCATGAGCCACATTCTTGAAGCTGATAGGGTTTCAGTCATCCATCATGACCCCATGAATTGGTCACATGATAGATTAGTTCATACTGATTAATGTGAGAATGGACTCATGCCATTTTTCTTGGTAACCTAAGCAAATGTTAAAAGCAGCAGAACTAGCTTCCATTAATTAAAGGTTATCCACAGGAAAATAGTGGATGGTAGCAATGCTGTGATTAGGTTTTTTATTCTACAGATTGGATATTCACTAACAACAAGTGAAAGCAAGATTCTCTGTCCTGATATTAGTTTTCCCACCTCTGGGTTTAGCATGGGATGCTATTATGGAAGGATCTATTTCCAGATGGTTGAAACGCCAGGCATGACATAATCAAGTGACATGTAACAATGTGTTACCTCACTGCTAGTAAGGGTGGTATTGGCAGTAAATTACCGGCACCCCATGGGTTACAAACGTGTATGTTTGTGAGTGTTACCTGAGGCCATAAGAATAGGCTTAAATATATTAGCATACTGTCGGGAAATTCATTAACCTTTTTGTTTTCAGATAGAACTGTGTGAAGCATTCCTACATATTAGAAACCATGGGAACAAATATAAATTGGATTCCTTGGATATTTAGGTTTCTAGTTTTTTGTCATATTGAAAAATAAGGAGCACCACAGGATTTCCAATACCCACCCCTCTCCACTTGATGCAGAAGGCATTTTCATCCATAATTAAATGTGTGCTCTTTCTTGCTAAGAGAATTGAAATATCCTACAGTGTTTTATAAGAGGTTTTGACATTATCTTTCCATTTAGAGCCACGTTTCGACAGTTCACAATCTTCCCTCTAAAAGGGCATGAAAAACACATCACACACTAATGGAGGCCCCGCCTAATTAGGCAAAAATCAGATCTTTCAGCCAAACTAGAGCTTATAATAACTCTAGATGTATAACGAAACAAAGTTGAAATACCTCCACAATAATACAGTAAGGAAATAAAATTTGTCCTGCTGTAAATATTTCTCATTATGAAGCTGCTTCCTCCTCCGCCTTCTCCTTCACTAACGAAATAGTCTGAGCTCTCAGAGCAGCAAGATCTGATGGTTACCTGACTATATGCATTCACAAACCTAAAAAGAAAATGCTTCCATATGAGGGCGACCTGAAATACCCAGTAAGTTCCATCACCCAGTGTGAAGACACTTCTGCTTCTGCTAGAGAGACAATGCAGAAACGTGGAGTTTAGATATTTGAAATCTTCTGGTCCCATCGGTGAAATCATCCCTGCCTACTTTTATGAACGAATTAATTCCTATTACTTTGTCCATTTCATTCTCTTAATCTTTCAAGAAACACTTTACCAAGAGGCTACAACACACGGAGCACCGTGGTTAGTGTCAGGAGAGAAAATGGTTGCAAATCCAATCCAGTCCTTGCCCTTGGGAATCTTATACTTTGTTAGAGAAGAAAGATAATAATCAAATAATCACACTGAAAGGCAAGTGCAAATTAGCATATGTGTCATAAGGAAAATAGCACATGGGGGGGATCAGGGAGGTGGCTTTTCTAAGGACGTGACCTTTTCGATCCTGAGATCTGAAGAATGAATCTGAAGAATGAGTGGGAGTTAATTCAGCAAGGCAGAGCGGAGGCAACCAAGAGAGCCTTCCAGGCAGACCCTGAGGTTCTGGGAGGGGTGTGTGTGTGCATGTGCATGTGCTGCTTTGAAGAAGGAAGAAAGAGATATCATAAAACCTTAGAAAGAGGGGACCACTGAATTTCAGTTTGTTTCAGGAATGGTTCATCGAAGATGGGACCCAAAAAAGAAAGGAAATATCTTTGTAGTTTGAGAGATTTTGATTGAGCAATTTAGGTTTATCAACATGCCTGGGCACTAAGTTCATGTGAGGACTGACAAAAAAAGAGATAAGGAGTGGTCGTGGGGACTAAAGTCATACGAGGGTCAAAGTGGAAGCTTTCAGACATTCAAGGTTTCTCACAGCCTCCCTTCTGGGTCCAGGGGGATTCCGAGTCCCAACATTTGACCATACCTTGTTTTTTGGCTTTTGTTTTTTTTTAATGAAGTATAGTTGACTTACGAAATTATGTTTCAGGTGTACAATATAGTGATTCAATATTTTTATACTTTACCCACCATACAAAGTTATAATATAATTGACTATATTCCTTGTGCTGTACATTACATCCCTGTGACTCATTTATTATATAACTGATAGTTTGTACCTCTTGATCCATTTCACCTATTTCACCCACCTCCCACACTCCCCCAACCACTAGTTTATTCCCTGTATCTGTGTTGCTTTGTTTTTTTTCCTGGGATTCCTGATCTACACCAGCAGTCTTAACCTCTTTGCTGATGACTGCCATCAGGGCTTCTTGTGACTTTTTCTTTGCAGTTGAATTCCAATTATTTGTTGAGTGAGTGGTTGCACAAAAACATTAAAGCTGCTAAGAAAACAGAGCAATGAGGATAGAGAGGGACTTTTTTTTTTTAAACTAGCGCTTTTTTATACAATTCATTCTACCTTTCCATCCATGTAAGAAATAGCTCATCTATTCTACAGCAATTAGTTGGAGCAAAAGGAAAGTCATTTTGCATATTTATGGCCATATGAGGTTATTTTTGCCTTGAGGAGATAAAATCAGATCTCTGTTTTGCACTCAGGAAGATTAAAATATTTTCCTGCTTTTTTGTGGGTAAAAGAGGCCTCTTAGAATTCATATGAGGCCTCTGTGCCTTTGGGCTTTTGTAATCACCTCCAGTTAACATTCTTCAACAACCTCAGAGGCAGGGTCAATATTGCTTTCATTATTTTACACGAAGAGGTCTGTTCACACAGTCCTTCAACCTACATCCAATCAATTAATTTAAAAGAAAAAAAAAACCTCTCCATCCCTGGGATGAGGTCCAAGCCCTGAGATATCTTGTGGGCTGAGAACTAGAAAGTTTAAACCAAAATACTGATTTAAGCTTATAATCCATTGATTTCATTCAGCTGGGAGCCTGGATGGGAAACAATCTCATTGGTTGTGATGACCTGAGAAAGAAATAAACAAAGTTATTTGAGTTTTCTCAGTTTCTCAAAGTTTCTTGAGAAAGAAATAAACATTTTCACCACAAGGTACTCATCAGCTACCTCCCGCTGGTGCCTGAGAGAGAGCTGTGTGTGGTTCAGGTGGGAAGATGGGGTGGGTCCATTTCTTCCTCCTAGCAGGCACTTTTGCAAATCTTAGAATTCATTTTTTTTGTAGAGCTTTGTGAATATATATCCAATTCCAACTTAAATTGATGTTACAAATCTGATCTCACATTCCTTTAGCTTATCTCAGCCCCATTTCTACCAGATCTTAAATTTCTTCTTTTTTTATGATTTTATTTATTTTGAATTTTTAAATTTTATTTTATTTACTTTTTTATACAGCAAGTTTTCATTAGTTATCCATTTTATACATATTAATGTATATATGTCAATCCCAATCACCCAGAGAGGGACATTAACATAAGACTACCAGTAAGCCTTGGACATTGCCTTTTAACCAAGATCCTTTTTGAACTGGGATACTGATTTACCCAAAATGGCACAAATAGGGGAATAAAGTTAAAGAATCTCACTTTTACAATCAAAATCCTTAAACCAACAGAGAAGGAAAATGAGAGTTAGGAATAGAAAAAAAGGGGAAAAGAGATGAGAAGGAGATGGCCATCAACTGCCTCCAGCATTAATGGGTTTTGATCTGAAGTTCTTGAGAAAGACATCTACTTTACATCCATTTGCTTCTGGAGAACCCCAAGAGATGCTCAGCATTTGAGCTTACATTGGCATGGATGTCTGGGAGGTGGGTGTATGCTGCCTTTTTCACAGAGACATGAATTCAGGGCAGTTCCTAGGAGTTTCACTGCAGTGTTTTTCATTAAGAGTTTAAGAGCAATCTTCATTGGTCTCATTTTTAGTAGAAGAGGTCTTCAAGCTGAACATCATGCAGTGCTGCAGGTGATTTCTTTGGGTAAAGCCACATGGGCTTCATGGAAATAAGCTTGTCCTTAAGGTTCTACAACATTTGGCTGCAGTGGCCTGTGAACAAGCACAGTCAAGGATGGAGGTGATATCCCCATATGCATAGGGATCCAACCACATGGGGATACTAAGTTCCTGTGACAATGGGCCTAATAGCCAAAGGAGCTAAGAGTAAAAGCTTTGACCATAGCAACAGAGAGTTATGCAAGTTTCCCTTTGAATGGGTCATTCATCGCTCCTGATTTCCCTAAGGACTGGTGGCAGTAGGACCAGTGAGGCTTCCAGGTGACAGGCAAAGCCTTAGAGTCTTTTCATTACTGCTCTGGTTACACGGCTGTAGATGAGTATTACTCCAGTGGGAAACATAGAATCTCTAAGTTGCTTTGCTACTGTCAGAAAAGTTACTTTATGGAAAGGAAATGATTCCAGGTAACCAGAAAATAGACAATATTCTGTGATTAGGAATGTATTCAGGGGCGTCCCTGGTGGCGCAGTGGTTGAGAATCCGCCTGCTAATGCAGGGGACACGGGTTCGAGCCCTGGTCTGGGAGGATTCCACATGCTGCGGAGCAACTAGGCCCGTGAGCCACAACTACTGAGCCTGCGCGTCTGGAGCCTACGCTCCGCAATAAGAGAGGCCACGATAGTGAGAGGCCCACGCACCGTGATGAAGAGTGGCCCCCGCTTGCCACAACTAGAGAAAGCCCTTGCACAGAAATGGAGACCCAACACAGCAAAAATAAAAAAAAAAGTTAAAAAAAGAATGTATTCATAATCACATTGGGAGCAACTGAATGAAACCCATTTGCAGATGGATTTGATATTTAATAGATTTGTTTTAAATGGTCTAAAAGTTTTGGCTCATGGCCTTGGCCCACCTTCACAGTTTTCAAAACAATTTGGGGTTTGACAGCTGGAACGTGCACCAAAGACACGTCATCTCACTGAGATTTCCCTGTTAATGCTTATTTAGGATATTTTTAAATTTTCTTTTCTCTGGACAGCTATAGCTTATTTTTGAGACACTCTACTTCAGAATCCCAATGCAGACCAAATAATCTCGGTGCCACCAGATGTCACCTGGGTGAAGCAAACAATCTGATCTTTACGAATGTGCTATTTCAGAATCAGGTGCTAGATTCTGGAACTGGCTGAAGGCCTGAACCAATAGTCAGGAGTGCATCTTGGCTTTGAATTTTGGACATGGTGGGCAGCCTGGATACGTTCACACAGCTTGTTCAGTCTATTAATCTGTTAAAAGGTGAACCTTTGCTTCTTGAAACTGCTTTTGTATGATGGCTTGTTTAATTGGAGGAGACCAGCTACAGTTAAGAAGTGCTTTTTCTTCCAAAGCAAACTGAAATCTTGAACCACTCCCAAAGCATTTCTGTATAGACATTTGCTCTCTTTTCTCTAGCTAACTGGCAGGCCTTAGTAAGGGCTACAGCTTTGGCAACTTGTACGGATTTCATGTCTCGGAGAGGGTTGGATTTGAACAAGTCTTAGGGGTTTCTGACTGCATATCCAGGTTGATAGCTTCCTTGTTCGGTTCTCAAACAGGACTCACCCACAAGTAATTCACAATCAGGGTTGTCCAAAGGGGGTTCAAGGAGGTCAGACAAAACCAAAGGAAACTCCCAAATAAATTCGTAGCAATCATGAGTTTCTTGCTCTTCTGCGAGAAGAGTGGCAGGTTTTAGGGTGTTTCAGCAATGGTAGAAATACATGCAGGTAAGAGATAAAGGATTACAAAGGAAGTCAGTCTAGAAACCGAGAAAGACCCTGTGTTTTCAATCAAAAGGCAGCTCTGAATGGTGCGAGGGACCAGGGGTTAAGTGGAGATCCTAAGACTAAGTCAGCAGGATCCTCTGTTGACCTTGAGCTGCCACCACTGTGAGCAGACAAGAAGGGCAAGCTTTTGTCATGAAATCAATGTGAAGCTCTAATAGCCATGGGTCTCAGATATCCATTGTCTTGTTAAGGTAGAATCCGCAAAATTTGTCTCAACGTACAAATAGAAAGAAAGATTTATGATCACTGGAGAGTCCTTCAAGCTGTAAAAATCATTCTTTAATGAGTCTCTGTAAGGCAAGGGCTCAGGGGTGTCAGCTTTCATTAGCTTCTAGGAAGGAGCAGCTGGTCCAGAAAAGTCAGGAATCCAATGTCTACAATACCCTATGGGACCAAGGTAATCCTCTAAATCGCCTCTTGTTAATTGGCCAGGAAAGTCATGGATAGGTTCCAGTCTTTAAGGGGAAAGGGACTCCTAGTTTTTGTTTGATGTCATGGCCAAGAAAATACACTTGGTTCTGGTAAAATTGGAGTCTATCCTTAGAGACTGTGTCCCTGTACACTAATAGTGTCAGCAAGTGGAAGAAATCAATTCTGCAAGACTCTCAATCTGGAGAACAAGCAGAAGATCATCCGTATATTGTATAAAAGTGTAGTCCTCAGGGAACTGGACATCTCTAATGATTCAGGTATAGTTGAGTATTTGCAAGAAGTAAGAGGATGCTTCTGTAAACCCTTGGGCCCAACTGTCCATGTGTATTATTGATTTTCCCAAGTGAACGCAAATAGTAGATACAGTGAGTCTGAAAGGAAGGATATACTAAAGAATGCTGAGCATAGTTCTATGGCTGTGGAGGAGTAAGCAGCAGTCTCCAGGACTGAGGATAGGATGCTGTTAGAAGTGAAGACACCCAGAGAAGCAGGGAAGTAAAACCTCAGTAACGGCCCTTAAACTTTGTACAGAGTGGCACCCATGCCCATTTGTCTCTGCCATGGAAAGAACAGGGGTATTACAAGGGCCAGTACAGGGATGATAAGCCCTTCCTGGAGGCACATGGATATAATGGGCCATCGTCCTGCAATAGACTCCTTTTTTTCCATAGGTATCAGGCAGTTTCAGCAAAAGCATAGCTAGATTTATTGAAATATTTACAGGTTCCGCTTCCTTTATGTGTCCTGCATCTGAACCATTTTTGGTCAAGGACACATTCAAAGTCTGGGATGTCCCAAACGAGCCTATCTACGAAACAGAAACAGACTCACAGACATAGAGAAGAGATGTGTGGTTGCCAAGGGGGAAGGGTTTGGGGGAGGGATGGATGGGGAGGTTGGGATTAGCAGATGCAAACTATTATACAGAGAATGGATAAACAGCAAGGTCCTACTGTACAACACAGGGAGCTATATATAATATCCTATGATAAAACATAATGGAAAAGAATATTTTAAAAAGAATGTGTAAGTTAATTAATTAATTAAATTTTAAAAAAAGAAACAAAACAAAGTCTGGGATGTCCACACAAGAGGCATCAGGGGGTGGTAATCAAGCTATGCAATTTCCAGGTTGTAAGCCAGGGACTCTTCTTCTTCTAGAGTTCCAGAAATACTCCATCTGGTCCACATGTAGTAAGGGAACCCCATTCACAAGTAAATCTCATCACAACAGACTCACCACCCGGCTTCTATGGCTCCAGAGCACCAGCATCCCTGTGGATGGTGCTGACCCATTTCTATGGGTCTGCAGAGGAGGACCACCACTGACCTTGGTGCTGCTGGGGCCCTACTGCCAGTGAGTCATCAATGCCTTCCTGAATGTTGTGCCCCCCGGGCCCTCCTGGGGGTCTCCTGGCCTTACCTAAAACATCCGCGACTGCTGTCCACTCCCCCTCAGCCCCTTCAGCCCTTCCTCTGCCGTCTGCCAGAGTAACTCAGGCATTTCCCCTTCCTTGGGGACTGGCCATCACTTTTTTCCAGGATTCTAAGAGCTATTCTAGCAATAATTTCATCCCATGGCCTGGGTTCCTTGCCAGGGTGTTAAATGCCAAGGCTTGAGAATATGTCCTTAAGTCAATGAATTTTTGCTCATTCAATATTACATTCGAGCCCCTTGATCAAACAGCCTCAAGATCCAAGCCCAGGCTGCTCCCCCGGCTTCCGCAATACCACCAGCTGAACCCGTTCTTACAGCTCCTGTGGTGTAGAGTCTCCTGTCTCCCTTTCCAGACTCTGTACATCTCCAGCTGGTCATGCTGTGATTTACCTTAGCCACTGGCCTGATTTAAAATACAAATTTTCTATTAATAGAAAATCTGAGGTATAGTAAGGCTAACAGATCAGGAAATGATTGCCATTGAAAAGACAGATTATTACTCATATTGCCAAGAGGAGGGGACACGCCCTGACATTGGGGGTGACGGGGAAGCTCTAGGGTCACTCATGCGGCAGAGGAGAGGAGGAATTGTGGGCAAGAGCTTTTATTGTGGCTTTTCCAGGAAGGAACAGGCACAGCAGGGTAAGGATATGCTGCTTTGAATCATTTCAGGGGGGCTCTGGGGCTGAGGGGCTGTCCCTAGTTGTCTGGTACCTGGCCCTGGGGTGATTAGGGCAGGTGGATAGTGGCCCTGAGCGTGAGAGCCCCATAGAGAAGGTGGTGGTGAGTGTGGTGCTGGAGTGCTCGGTTTGTATGAGAAAAGGACTCCTCCTAAGGCGTAGAGAGGGGGAAGATGAGGGAGGCTGGAAGCCAAGGCAGATGACCAGAAGAAGGTGTATTTAACTTATGCATGTAGAGCACGTGCTAAAGCATCAAGGTTACGGAAATCAGAAGCATGGCTCACACAGGCACTTGTGAGAGGCGGTAAGGACAGCTCCTAAGGTAGACACTTATTTCCTTACGGGGAGAGGCATCTGCAGCATCTCCCCCACAGGTCTTAACAGGGAAGGATGGGGCCCCTGCAAGCTCTGAGGTTCATGGCATCTATAGAGCCAGACCTTCAGAGGCGTCCATCCAGATATCCCCACCCCACATTTCAAGGTCCCACATTTTCCCAATTATGCACCTCACCCTAGAGTTACAGACCTATGCTGGCTGAGCATTCAAACATGTCTGAAGCTCTGGGATTCTAACTATAAATTCTTTAGTCATCTCTTCTTCCACTGCAGGACAAACAGCTCTGTGGTAAGTCACCTTGGAGGCTCTCAGGAAGTAACAAGTCTTTACCTGCTACTAAACTGCCCATGAGTGTTTATTATTCCTCTGCAGGGCGTGTCCACCCAAGATAGCCTGAACCTGTTGTCTCTGCTGTCCTTGAAGCACTTAGTCTCCCCCTCCACCCCTGCCTTTCAAATGCCTGACTCATGGCACCTGCGAGACACCACTGCAGAGGGCCTGCCACCGAGTCCCAGGAATAACCCGGGCCCCATCCACCACTCGGGATAACGTGTCCTTCACCCACTGTGCGGTGAGTAAGCCAACCCCAAATCTCCACCTTCTGCCAGGCTTTTGGACCATTCTTGGTACCATCTGCATTCCTTTGAGCCTGCCAAGAAGCAGACACCAAGATGAGATGAGATATTCAAGAAATGTATTGAAGGAGGAGGCAGGAGAAAGCAAGAAGATGATTCAGATCACAGTGCAAGTCTGCTACCTGCAGAAGGAGGGAAGGAAGGAAGGAGCATTGAATAGAAGCACTACTGGACCGCAGAGCGGCTCAGGAATGTTCAGCCAAGTTGACGGGCACTCCTCAAGTCAAAGTCAACCTCAGGGTAAGCCCTGCCTCCCACCTGTCTCATTATTCCTGCCATACTTAGTCACTGGCTCGGAGCAGCTGGTAGGAAGCATGGACTTGACGTGAATGTGATGCCGGATTCAGAAGGCATCAGCTAAGGCCATTCTTAACTGAATCATCAAACGTACTCTAACAAATGCAGAAAGATGACATACGACCTAATTAGCTTATGCAAATTCAAATTAATCTGTACAAAATAAAATGTAAAACAATCCTTGAATATCTTCTATGATGGTAGACATATTTAATAATAATTTTTACCTTACCTTTGTACAAAAAAAAAAAAAACATCTTTCAGGGTTGAATAGATGGGCATGTCAGAAAAGATTCCCTCTACATACTTCACTCTGTGTCTTTTCTCTGAACATTGTGTCTTATGTTTCCATATCAGATATCCTCTGACATGCAGTCATCCAAAAGCCTGCACTCAGAAATAGTAGAAATTTTACAAATCATGTGAGGTACAATACTATAAAGTTTCATCCATTCATTTATTCATTCTTGTACATTTTCATTTCAGGCAACACCACCATTAATCATCCTTCTATGTACCAGACACTGCTAAGCTCTGAGAGCCCATAATGCTGATAGCACATAACTATTGAAAACACAGAAGGAGCAACTACTTCTGAGTCTTTTCCCACCAACAGTTCACCACTGATAGGCCTATATCCTCTACAAATGATGTAAACTAGGCTATACTAAGAAGCACATCAGACATATCAGAAGTAAACAATTTCCAACTGTTTTTCCTGCAAAGAACACATATGTATATTTTGTCATCAAACTCCCAGCAAATGAATGAAAACCTTCTATATCTCAGGAAAGATTTTCTAAACTACTTACTGAGTCAACTTTGGATGGAGTCACAGCATATTGCAAACCTAGGAGAGAAGGTTTCTTATCAGAATAACCTCAGGGCAATTAAAAAGGTAAAAACGATTTCTGAAATGATTCAGTGGGTAGTCAAAGAAACTGGCTACAATTAATCCTCACCTCCTACATGGCCAGGCTGAAAACCACAGAATATAGATACCACGTTAGTATAACGGAACTGCAAGCTCGCTGGTGTTTTGACATTAATTGAAAAAGAACGTTGTGTTTGCTAGAGCTGAAATTTCTGAGACTGTCAACACACTTACTGAAAATTCATTTGAGAATTCCCTTCTGATGTCGGTTTAACCTGAGTTTCAAACCCCCAGGAAAACCATGATCTCTTCATCTGTATCTTATACAGCAGGAGGCAAGACACAATAAACTGAACAAGAATTTAGAAAGACAGGAAGTCTTAAATTTGAATTCAACCCATGGCTTACTCGCTACAGATACTCTTTTTTTCCTGGAGAAACCTCGGGCTGTTACAAATGAGAAGCAGAGGTGGTAGCCTCCCTAGCACATACAAATGTTTCCTATCTGTTTGAGGGCTGCGGCTGATTGATTTGTTTCCCCTAAGGCAGACCACGAGCAGTATCTTTCCATAAAGCAGTTGGATGCAAAGTGGTGATGGGTCAGAATGATGACACCACCACTGCTAAAGGACAGAAGAGGGCCAATTAGCAGGAGAACCAATTACTATAAAATAAACGAGTGATTTAATTTTGTAATAAGTTGCTAAAATTTTCAGGAGAGGTATATTTTTATTTTGTCTTTTATTTAGTATTTTTAAATAATCTTGGAACTTTTGGACACATTTTAATAAGAATAGTTTTAAATGTCCACTGTTCAAAGATGTTTATTCGATTTTTTAAAACACAAACTAAATTAGCTATTCTATTTGAAAAGTCATTATTATCTCACTCCTTTGAGTTTCCTTTTTATTCATCTTTGTTTATAATCACACACACACACGTGCGCACGCGCGCCCCTACCTCACATTCAAGCCATCAGCAAATCTTGCTATCTCTACCTCCGAGTATACACAGAATCCAAGCACCTCACCCCAAGTACATCACCAACATTCTACATCAGGCCACTGTCATTCTTTGGGGTACTTCTATGACAGCCTCCTCTCTGGTCTTCTTCCAGGAAAGGTATTTTTTTAATGGAGTCTTCACCAAACAAATCCATGAAACAAGGTTTTCTCTAACTCATGATCATTAATTTCACGATCCCTTAAACTTTCATGTATACAAATGAGTGGGTTTATATATTCACTCATTCACTCATGTGTTCATTCATTGTGTTCTTTGGATGTGTAACTCATAAAAGATGGTATTCTTTTTTTTTTTTTTTTTTTTGGTGGCGTTGGGTGTTTGTTGCTGCGCACGGGCTTTCTCTAGTTGCGGCGAGCGGGGGCTACTCTTCATTGCGGTGCGTGGGCTTCTCATTGCGGTGGATTCTCTTGTTGTGGAGCACGGGCTGTAGGCACGCGGGCTTCAGTAGTTGTGGTTCGTGGGCTCTAGAGCGCAGGCTCAGTAGCTGTGGAGCACAGGCTTAGTTGCTCCGCGGCATGTGGGATCTTCCCGGACCAGGGCTCAAACCCGTGTCCCCTGCATTGGCAGGTGGATTCTTAACCACTGCGCCACCAGGGAAGCCCCAAGGATGGTATTCTTGAATGATTGCCACTTTTTAATGCTCAAAAGGCAATGAGATTTGCAGCTGTTCTTTGCATGTGCAAATATAGGCAGATGCTGAAATAAGTTTTTGAAACAATAGGACCAAAACCAGCCCATTTTACTCTCTCAACCCTACTGACAACATAAATCTGTGCTATGATTTCAGGTCAGGCAGTTTGTCTCTATGGAGTAACAATAGATTAGAAACGCTTACCAGGACTTCTACTGAGCCAGTGGTCTACAAATAACCCATCACATTTGGTATCTGTAAACAATGTGTGAACATGAACATTTAATGCCCCAAATCTGCTACAGGAAGACTGGAAAACTACACTTCGCTCTATATCATCAAGGTCAAAGAATAAATCAAATCCAAATAAAATTTTTTTCTACAATCCATACGCACCCATAAAGTCTAAAAATCCCTGGGGTAAAAAGAACTCTTTCTAGTCTGGCTTTGTACTTCCTGTCTGTCTCTAACTGTTCAGAAACATACCCAAACGATTCAGTATCATCACAGGCTCCTCGATGCCTCACTCCCACCCCTCAAATAGTTTACACCGTGAAATCACAAAGGCACTGACTGTCATTCTCAAAAGACAGAACCACTCTACTACCGCATCAAAAGCATTTGAACAGTCCCTCTAGTTACAGAGAAGATTAAAGCTAAAATGTTGAAACTGTCACATTATTATTTTGAAATGAAAGAGCAAACCACATCACACAGCTCAATAGGCAACAAATCCTGCATGCCCAGAAGACTAAAGACAAATGCTCAGACGATGCTCACTAAGTCTTACACTTGATTTATGCTTATTTTCCATGTGCAAGTCTCCAAATATTCTAGTTTTCCATTAAGAAACAATAGGAGAGTCCTTCCGAAGCTAATTTAACACCTGTGAATTCTCATCGGCCGTAACCAGAGAAAGGAATCTGTTTGATTAACTGACTGCATTAAATTTCAAAGGTACTAAGTTCAACTTCTGTGCTGGGATTCTATTTCCATGAGAAGTTCATTTTGACTTTTAGTGATTATATGCAATGGGACAGAATTGCAGAGGCTAACACACGTACCTTTTAAATTTTCCAGTAACAGAACTATGAAAAGTTCCTCAAGCAATACTTGGTTAAAGATGAAAAAATCTTGTATCACAAGGCTTCCTCATGGGTCGTTCACACCCTGGGCACCTTGTACACATGGATTATACACAAAGTACAACATACTCCATTGTTTGGATCTATCTTCCAGCTAAGTAAGAGTTGGGCTATTTTCCCCAAGCTTTTAACAAATTCCAACAAAAGGTATCTAGAGAAAACTCCCAAATAAGGTAGGCCACTATGAGTCTCTTTTTCTGAAAATACAGATTACTTTACGCATACCATGAAAATATATCAATTTTTCTCCAAGTAATTCAGCACTGCGCTGGGCTGGGTTGGCTGCTACAGAGGAACTTAAAGAATTTACACAGGTGCAATAAAATACTAATGTTTCCAACAGTATAATCCATCCAAGGGATTGCTCACTGGTCTAGGATTTTTTCATGAAATAAAACTAAGAGAATGATGATCTGTCCGAGGGGAACTATAACATTGTTTCTCAGCGCTTTTAACCCATTGCCGCTTCTGCAAAACCAATCATTAATCCATATCTGGCTTTGTGATTAATTCCAATTTGGAAATAAATTAAAAGCTTTGTAATGTGAGCACACGCCTTTTCCACCTGCCCACCACGGTGCCCGTTCCTACCTTTCATGGCAAGCCATCCTCCCAGAAAATGAAATCACAGACGTTACAACAAGAGTGAATATAACCCACCGTCAAAATCAGAGAGAAATCTTCAAGCAGCAATCCAAGGAATTTATTATCAACATAATATAAGCTAACAGTTGAGGTCCCCCAAATGATTCATAGAAGCACAAAATACAGACGCATGAGAAAGTAGGGAAAGAACATTAGAGGTAGGGTACAGTTGTGAGCTTTTAGGTGAAGCCGCATGAAGCTAATCTTCCGAGAAGATTCATTCCCAGATATTCGCGAAACATTCCTTCCCTCCCTCCAGTTCCGTGTTTCAACACCAGAGAAGCCTGCCCTGAAAATGGGATCAAACATACGCCTCTCCTCATCACTCTCTAGACTCTGCATTTTCCTCCTAACTCTGATTATTACCTGACTTTACATCATGTATTTATTTGCTTTCTGATTGTTTCTCTCTCTCACTAGAATGCAAGCTCCATAAGGGCTTGGTCTGTTGTATTCATCTTTTTTTTTTTTTTTTTTTTTTTTGGCTGTGTTGTGTCTTCGTTGCTGCGCACCGGCTTTCTCTAGCTGTGGCGAACGGGGCTACTCTTCGTTGCAGTGCGCGGGCTTCTCGTTGCAGTGGCTTCTCTTGTTGCAGAGCACGGGCTCTAGGCACCCAGGCTTCAGTAGTTGTGGCTCGTGGGCTCAGTAGTTGTGGCTCGTGGGCTCAGTAGTTGTGGCTCACGGGCTCTAGAGTGCAGGCTCAGTAGTTGTGGTGCACGGGCTTAGTTGCTCCGCAGCATGTGGGATCTTTCCAAAGGAGGGATCGAACCCGTGTCCCCTGCATTGGCAAGTAGATTCTTAACCACTGCACCACCAGGGAAGTCCCTGTTGCCTTCATCTTTAACCCCCAGTCCTGAAAACAGTGGCATTGGTAGACGCTCCATAAATGGACATTAAAGGAATGAATTCCAATTGTAAAAGCTCTCACACCATTAGTGCAATCACCACAGCGGGTAAAACAAATTAGAAAGAAAAGTCCTAATGTAGTATTTCTTGTAGAAACAAACAAATATTACTGCAAGGATTATGCCTCAAAATCTAGAGAATAAAATTAAACTTTGCAGCTTCTAAAACATACATAGATCTATTCACTTATATTCATATTTTCCTACAAGCATAGCAATCCATAGTTTCAAAATCACTAGTATCAGTTTATAGTACATAATTATTTTACAAGCAAAACTTAAAACATGAATAGGCTGGTTGCAACAATTAAGCACTCAAGATCTTGAACCTCTAGCTTATAGTATGCGTCTGAGTCTTTTTGTCATACTGATTATCCAGTTGATTTTAGGCTTCCAAGAAAGGAAACTAGGAGCCTGGGAATGAAACCAACATAGGCCAGGGACCAAGCTGTAGGATTCCCAGCTGTTTCTCTATGCTTTGAGAGTAAAGGCACCTGAGTCATTCTCTATAGCAAACTTGCTAAGGCTTTCCGTCTTAGATGTAGGGGTCATGCTGATCAATACCCCCTTGGCCAAGCAGAAGCTTATCCTCAAAAGACATGCCCTCTTTCAGTCCTCCCAGGGAGCAGCACCCACAGTTCTCTTCAACCAGGAGATACGCCCCCTATTTCATAACTTCCTACATGAACATTCCCAGCTTTTAGTGTAAGATGGGAACACAGTTGGGAGAGATATGGACAGTAGCTTTTGTCTCTTTTACTTACTGTTTTCTACCAAAAAAAACCAAAAGGTAGAATGCCAGCACACTTCGTATTTTCCTTTTACATCTCAATATTACATAGAATCTCAACATTGTTGAGTAAATAAAATCATTAGCAGCAATTGTAAGTTACGTCTTAGTCTCTGATTGGATGCATCACAGGTTAGTTATACCTATCACTATAAGTGATATTAAAATATTCTAAAGGATACTTCTTAACACAGCCCTTGGGAAGGACTTTCCTTCCTCCCAATTTATGTCTTCCCCTAAACACTCAATTTGTGCATAATGGCACCCTTGCCCTGTCTCGTGGTTATTCTTGTCCTAATTTTTCTTCATCAATTGGTCAGGTTAACCTTTAGCGAGGGTCTTAGCTCATCTGGATTGCTCTTCCATCATTCCCCAAGTGCTGTCTTTAATATTTCCACCTTTATCACCTAATTTTATTATTTGGTGTTGAAGATAATCCTGCCCGCCAGCACCTGGTAAATGGTCGCTCTGATGGCTGTCATTCACACCTCTCCGCAAAGCAGAGTCTGTGCCCCTACTTGAAATAGTCCCCAGCTTCATTTACAGACCTAACATCCCACATGTAAATTCACAAAGAGGCCACTCATCCCTTCAGATCTCGGATGTGGGCATTTATGGAATAGGGCACTTGAAACTTTAGCTGCCAAAACCTAGGTAGGAGGAATCCTCAAGTTCCCAGAGCAAATTCTTGAGAAAATGAGTCATTGACTAATTTTTTTTTATGAAGGAGAAGGAGGGTAATGCAAAACAAGTAGAGTGGTATTGAAGTTGGAGACTGTTAACCTGGGGATAACCTGTTTCCATTGTTTAATTTAAAATATCCAGGGCTTCCCTGGTGGCGCAGTGGTTGAGAGTCCGCCTGCCAATGCAGGGGACGCAGGTTCGTGCCCCGGTATGGGAGGATCCCACATGGGCCCGTGAGCCATGGCTGCTGAGCCTGCGCGTCCAGAGCCTGTGCTCCGCAACGGAAGAGGCCACAGCAGTGAGAGGCCCGCGAACCGCAAAAAAAAAAAAAAAAAAATCAATTTTTACAGGTTCTACATAAATGATATGGCTGTATAAACACAATAGAATCTTCGTGAAAAGGTTCTAATTATACTGCAGAATTACCTAGGGTTTCTACAGGCAAAATGAATGTATTCTTACCTTTTTGACACCATATAAGCAAAGATAATTTCTTGCTTTAAAATATCCCTTTGCATTTTTCGCTACCTTAGCAGTAAAAGCCAGATCTGCCTGCTGTATAAACATGCATCCTTGTTTCTAAGTCCCCTGTGTTAAAGCACATATGAGCATTATTAATGAAATAAAATAGAACACCATTCACACAAAGAAGGCAAAGAAACAGCAAGCATGTAGCAAATGATTCTTGACAAATAGACAAATAATTAATGCCCGACTATCAACAAGGTACAATTATCTGGAGCAATGTCATGGCTATAAGTCATGCTGGTGAAAGGGTTTTTTTTTTTCTTTCTTGACCCCTGGGCAAGTACACAAAGGCAAATGAGAACAAAAGCATCTTTAACATGATTCTCTTCCATCTGCCCGTCACCGCATCTCCTATTGTCACTTCTTGTTGGTCCTCAGGAGAACAGCCTCATGGAAGCAAGGCAAGATTTCTAAATAATATATCACAACTGGGCTCATCATTTACCTTCATCTTTATTTTTTTCTGTCACCAAGTCAGAGTTCTATTTTCATGTTCTTTTCAAATTTCCATAGTCATCCTGTGTTGCAAGGTAGGGGATGAATAAAGGGCCTGGTGAGATGAAATGTCATGTGAGAAGAATTGTTTGGGATCAACAGGCAAACAAAGAACTGCAGTGAAAATCGCACGTGGAAAGAAAGATGTTCATTATCCCCTCTGACACAAAAATATATGTCTTTCCTGTCTGTGCACCAGCGTGGTCCACAGGGACTTGGAGATTATCAGATGAGTCTGACACCGTGTTCTGTCACAGCTGCAGACAAACGGCTGTAATACAGAAACTGCATAGGGAATGGCATCTCATAGGTGGCAATGAAAAATCCTATGAAATAACACCCGGAAAGCCAAGCCCTGTCAGTGATGGCTTTGGCTGTCATTTGCATCCCAAACCCTGTATTAGTCAGTATTTTCCTACAGTTATTTTTAACTATGTCATGAAGTATTTACTTGACAAGAAAATCATTTGACTCTCTATGGAACGAAGGTTTTGATAAATCTTTGAAATCACACTGTTCTTCTTATGGATGGCATTCTCTCAAGAACAGTGATTCTCAATCAGGAAATTGGGAATCTAATGAAATGTTCAAAACAATAAATTTCACTCCTTTTAACACACTGAATATTTTCCACTAATGGTGCTCTCATCAGGAAATCTGGAGTATAAGAAAAATAATGATTTATTTACTGAAAAGTTTTTATGTTAGCACTCTTTAAGGCCAAACTTTTTTTCTGCTAAAAGAGCTTAAATAATATATTTATCACTATTAATCCTCACTAGGATACAGGGAAGAGAAAATGAGAAAAATCTGCTACTATTTGGCAAACCTAATATTTGGATAATAGTTGCTTTTTGCTTTTCCTAGAAAACATCGCAGCCTCTGGCTTAGGTGTTTGCACAATTTCAACAATTAATTTCAACCAACGTTAACTGCAAAGGGTACAAAATCCACCAATGACAAAATTATAGTAAGAATTAAGCAGGAGTTATTTAAGAATTCCAACATTTTTAAGTTGTCTCTCCATTTTAACTACCCTGTACTCTCACTCTGTAATATCTAAATCAGAAGAACTGCCCTAGAAAATGCTTTGAAAAAAGTGAAGGAATTTTGCCAAAGTATTGATAAATACCTGCTTGGGTGCCTCTCACTCTATTATGCTCTCAAATGCTTAGCGTCTCCCAGAGTATAAATACACGGGTCCCAACCAACCGAAAACACCAATGTTCTTCCCTAGCCGTCAAAATGTCCATTGGGGCTTCCCTGGTGGCGCAGTGGTTGAGCGTCCGCCTGCCGATGCAGGGGACACAGGTTCGTCGTGCCCCGGTCCGGGAAGATCCCACATGCCGCGGAGCGGCTGGGCCCGTGAGCCATGGCCGCTGAGCCTGAACGTCCGGAGCCTGTGCTCCGCAATGGGAGAGGCCACGACAGTGAGAAGCCCGCGTACCGCAAAAAAAAAAAAAAAAAAAAAAAAAAAGTCTACTGATGTCTCTCTTTATAATTTAACTCAAAATCTAAACAGGTAATCCATTTAAGTAACAGCTTAGTCGATCTGAATTTACCATTCCAAGTTAAAGTGATATTGGTGGGTAATGACTGCCTCTGATGATGAGATACGCGAATATTCTTATCATGTACTGACCATCAGTCCATCAGAGGAGATCATGTCTTGTAAAGTTATACAGGAAATGCATGTATTATCTCATTAATTTAATGCAAAATGATATTATATATGTCAGATTCTAGAGTTTTTAAGAACCTTAAAGGTAAATCCATATATTAAATTCTCTTTCATTACCTCCCCCCCATATCTGAGAGCATAATGGAATTGTCTAGAACCTTGAGGAAAACATATCATCAATAAACATTTGCTGAATTGACTTATATCTGATGTTTAGTTCTCAAGTGGGTCAGAGATGGATTTAGCCTGGGTTTAAAACCTGGTACAATCAGCTATTCTGTGTGTGGCCTGGGAAACTTACCTACCTCTCTGTGCTTCAGTTTCCACCTCTGTAAAATGGACCAGATACCGGTGTCTGGTTTGGTTAGTTGGTGTGGTGATCAAATGAGATCAGGTGTAAACTGTGCTGAGAGTGAGGCCTGGCCAATGAATCTGACCTATGGTTCTTCTTTTTATATTATATGCTGGCTTTTATTTTAAATAGGATATTAGTATATTTAGCTTTTAGTATGCTGCATACATTTACTTCGATGTGATCTTGCTCTGATATTTTCCTTTAAAAATAAGAGTCTCTCTACCTTATGCAATAAGGACAAATACTGCAAAGAAAATAAGTGAGAGAAATTTTTAGTAGGCTTCAAATTTCATAACTTCATAACTGAAATCATTAAATAGTATGTGAAGTAGTATTAGATTAGCATAATTTCCCCTATTGAGAAAATACCAAGTTTTCTATGACACTGCGTGATTATAGAAAAATAACAAGTGTAGCAAACATACATTGTGTTTTCAACATCTATTGAGTGGATTGAAGTATAGTTTAGCACCTTGCCTAAGGTCACATAGCTAGTTAGATCTAGACCCAGTATTAAAACCTAAGCAATCTGACCCTAGGTGTCTCACTACTGATCATCATCATTCCTGGTTACCTCTACTGCCCTGGTGCCTTGGGCACTGCCATGCTAAAAATGTCCCCTTGTCAATGAACTATCAATACATCCACCTGTTCCCACTAGCTGCAAAGAAAACCAGAGAAACTTAAGACATTTAATATCATGATAAACCATCATTCCCAGGAAAATAAATGCAACTTTTCCAGTAAGAATTGCATTAAAATTCCAAAAAGCTTTCAATTATCCAACGTTTTTGGAAATTTTTAAACACAAAGATGAATTCGTACATAGAGTAACATAAACATATCATTAGACCTTAACTTTAAGAAACAACCTTGAGGAAGAAAATAGTTGCTGATATCAGAGAAAATATCAAATTTAAAATCTACTACCATGGTTAGGAGTACTAAGAGTCAGGTTATGAAATATTTCTATTCCAAATCTTTAAAGGAAAAATGGAAATGTCAGAAAGCTAGCTAGCTTTGGTTCTGGGGAAATCTTTTTAGCCATGGAAATAGAAAGTCACTGTGTCAGTGGCTCCACATGTGGAGGATTTTCAGCCCCAGAATTGGTTCTCTGTTCATCCAAAGCAGATATATCAACTCATTTTACTGTCATATTAAAATTAAAATTTTAAACTCGGCCAGAAGAGAGAAGACTCAAAACTGTACTTCCTCCCCCTGGAAATAGTAATTTAGGCCCCTTCACATACACATGGCATTTCAGGTGAGCACAGATTTCTGAGGGGTGTTGGAACAACGCTTGATGTGATATAACAGTTATTATAAAGAGAGAATGGCAGAGGGGGAAAACGAGGGAGCCTCCAGGATCCTCTTTTTTTCCATTTGTCATTTTTGCTTCAAAGTAAATTTTGGTCTCTAACAACAGCACTATGAAATAAAGAGTCAAACGCAGTGCTAGAGCTTGGTCTATCCCCACTCAAGGGGCCAGAATATGCATACGTGTGCATATATATGCTCCTTTATGTGTTCAACTGTCCACATCTATGTACACAGCAAAAAGTATTTTTGTATCAAAATGCCATGAAAAGACTGCCTTTAGCATGACTTCTATAAGACCAGGGTATTTTAATAAGTTTTGGGGTTTTTTTAAATTTATTTATTTGTTTTTATTTTTGGCTGTGTTGGGTCTTCGTTGCCACGCGTGGGATTTCTCTAGTTGAGGCAAGCAGGGGCTACTCTTCATTGTGGTACACGGGCTTCTCATTGTCATGGCTTCCCCCATCTCAGAGCACAGGCTCTAGAGCGCAGGCTCAGCAGTTGCGGCACATGGACTCAGCCACTCCATGGCATGTGGGATCCTCCCAGGCCAGGGCTCGAACCCATGTCCCCTGCATTGGCAGGTGGATTCTTAACCACTGCGCCACCAGGGAAGCCCTTTTAATAAGATTTTATTACTCAGATAGAGTAAGGCCAGCAGCTCAGCAGACAATGGCCATTGCAGAGGTTACTGAGGGGTGATGTCAGCAAGATGGCCAAGTAGGAGACACCAGCCTTCAACCCCCAACAGAAAAACAGCAATGAGACAGCGATCCACAAAGGAAAACAGCCCTGGAAGGGTTCAAGAGTCTAATTAAGAACTTGTAGCAACACGGTGGGACAAAAAATGGAGACTATCTGCACAGAAAATATTGCAGGGAAAGTTGGCTTGGCTGAGATGACTGGGGATGGCTGAGGACAAGAAGAAGCTTGGGCATCAGTATCAGCCATGCGGCAGGTACTACTGTGGTCCCCAGCATCCTGTTTACAGAGAGAGGGCGGGACAGCCTTTGCTGCCTAGGACCTCCACAGCCTCTATGACAGCCACAGCTCCCTGCGGCTTTCACGGCAGATGTCCCTAGTGCTCGTTGGTGTGGACCACAGTGCCTGCTCCACAGAGGTCACCAGCTGCTTTGGTTACCACATGTTGCCAGAGGCAACCAACAGCCATGGCTGCTGCAGACCCCCCACAAGGGGACATACTGCTGCACCACCCCAAGAAGGAGTCACTGCTGCATCGCTCCAGGACCGTGGGTGGCCTCCATGCTCCCCTAACCTCTGTACACCCCGACCCTAGAGCCGTGGCCACCCCCCAGAGTGCCTGTGCCTCACAACAATTAGCAATGTTGCGGTAGAGGTGCCTGCACCCTGGTGTCATGGTCCCCCTACGTGCACCCGCCCATCAGACCCAGCCTCATGGCCACTTCATGGCCATCCACACATCAGACACCAGTGCTGCCAGCACCATGAGCCTGACCTAGCATCAAACGGAATCCCTTCAGCCACAAGTTTCCCTGCGGGGAAGAGAGAACAAGAGGGTCACAGTAGCCTGTGCCACCCAAGACCCCAGGAGCCCTTGCAAATGCCCGGGACCTGATGGTTTCAAGGGTGAATGCTACCGAACACTTAAAGAATTAATGCCAATCCTTCTTAAACTCTTCCAAATATCTGACTTCCAAACTCATTGTACAAGGCCAGCATTACCCTGATACCAAAACCAGACAAAGACATGATCCAGCACGCCGCTTCTGGGTGTAAATCCAAAGGAAATAAAATCACTGTTTCCCAGCGCTATAGGCTCTCCCGTTGCATTGCAGCAGCATTCACAGCAGCCAAGATGTGGAAGCAACCGAGGTGTCCATTGACATGAATGGATTACGAAAATGTGGTATGTGTATGCGATGGATTATTCTGTCTTAAAAAAGAAGGAAATCCTGCCATATAGGACCCCATGGATGAACCTGAGGACATTATGCTCAGTGAAATAAGCCAGACACAGAAAGACAAACACTGTATGCTCTCACTCATATGTGGAGTTTTAAAAAGTCAAACTCGCGGTAACAGAGGGTGGAATGGTGGTGACTGGGGGACGGCGGATGGGGGGAAGTGAGGAGATGTTGGTCAAAGGGCACAAATTTTCAGTTATAAGATAAACAGTTTCTGAACCTACAGATTATCATATTAAGTAAGTCAGACAGAGAAAGACAAATATCATATCACTTTTATGTGGAATCTAAAATATGACACAAATGAATTTATGAAACAGACTCACAGACACAGAAAACAAATTTATGGTTACCACAGAGGAAAAGGGAAGGGGGAGGGATAAATTAGAAGTTTGGGATTAACGGATACACACTACCATGTACAAAACAGATAAACAACAAGGACTTACTGTATAGCACAGGGAACTATATTCAATATCTTGTAATAACCTACAATGAAAATCTGAATCTGAAAAAAAATACTTTGCTATACACCTGAAACGAACACAACATTGTAGATTAACTATACTTCAATTAAAAAAATATATATATAGGGCTTCCCTGGTGGCGCAGTGGTTGGGAGTCCGCCTGCCGATGCAGGGGACACGGATTCGTGTCCCGGTCCGGGAGGATCCCACATGCCATGGAGCGGCTGGGCCCGTGAGCCATGGCCGCTGAGCGTGCGCATCTGGAGCCTGTGCTCCGCAACAGAAAAGACCACAACAGCGAGAGGCCCGCGTACCGTAAAAAAAAAAAAATATATATATATATATATATATATATATAAGAAAGATGAATAGTTTCTGAAGACCTAATGTACAGTATGGTGACTATAGTTAATAATAATGGACCATATACTTCAACTTTGCTAAGAGAGTAGATCTCAAGCATTCTCATCACACCAAAAACAAAATAATAATAATAATAGTAATCATGGGATTTGATAGATATGTTAATTAGCAAGATTGTGGTCATCATTTTACTATATATAAACATGTTTATATATATATATATATATCACATTTGTACACTTTAAATCTATGGAGTTTTTATTTGCCAAGTATACCTCAATAAAACTGGGGAAAAAAAGATAATTTATTTTCCTGAGAGAGGGAGTCCACGTCACTCCAGAAGGAGCCACACAGGGGATCGCTGGGGTAAGACACAAGGCTGGGGGCAGGGGGTAGGGGGAGTATGGGAACAAGCCTTTACAGTGGTCTCCACTGGAAGGGACAGGAGAGGTGGGGTGAGCAGGCTGAGCATCGGTTGGCATGAATACCGTCAGTGGGCTCTGAACCAAGAGGCTCTCCTTGCTTGTCTGGTGCCTGGTCCTGGGGTGATCTGGGCAGGGCCATCGAGCCTGGGGTGTGACAGCCCAATAAGAGACCTTCCTGGGATGGACTTAATCGGCTGTCAGGAAGGGGCACCGAAAAAGATAACTAATTAGGACCTACTGTATAGTAGAGGGAACTCTACTCAATACTCTGTAATGACCTATATGGGAAAAGAATCTAAAAAAGAGTGGATGTAGGTATATGTATAACTGATCCACTTTGCTGTACAGCAGAAACTAACACAACATTGTAAATGAACTGTACTCCAATTGAAATTTTAAAAACAGGTAAAATTAATGTTAATGAGGGCTTCCCTGGTGGCGCAGTGGTTGAGAGTCCGCCTGCCGATGCAGGGGACACGGGTTCGTGCCCCGGTCTGGGAAGATCCCACATGCCGCAGAGCAGCTGGGCCCGTGAGCCATGGCCGCTGGGCCTGTGCGTCCGGAGCCTGTGCTCCGCAACGGGAGAGGCCACAACAGTGAGAGGCCCACATACCGCAAAAAAAAAAAAAAAAAAAATTGATGTTAATGATATACTTTAACCCAATATATTAAAAATATTATCGTTTCAAGAAGTTAAAGGAAAAGAAAAAAAGAAGGGGCACTAACCAGCCTCTATCCAGGGTCTCAAAGCTGGGTCAAGACGGCATTTAAAAACATTATATAACACATTGTTTAAAGAATTCAGGAACAGGCAATCTAGTTCACTGTAGTCCATGAGAACGCTTGAAAGTCTTTTTGTAAAAGGGGGGAAAAGACATTTTAGCATCCAGCCTACAAATTACCTCTTAAACTACTCACATCCAACATGGCAAAGTTCCTTCCCATCTCCTCCCAAAACTCATCTGGGCAAAGTTCCTTCCCATCTCCTCCCAAAACTCATTCTGATAAGCAATGAATGCAATTGGATCTATTTTATCTTTTGCTCTCACTCGACACATAAACATTTTTCTATAATCAAAATTTGTGTAATGAATATTTGACAATATAAGAAAGTTCAGTCATCCTAACAGAATGATGCTATTAAACTAATGGTTACTATATTTTTATTCCCTTCCACGGGTCAAAGGCTGTGCTGGGTGCCTTACAAAGATCGAATCTAATCTATTACTCTCTCCATTTTACAGATGAGAACCAGTGCTCAGAGATGTCAGGTGGAATTCTCACTGTTCGCCAGTTACCATGAATCAGAACTGGTTCTCAATACTGGGTGTATCTGGTTCCAATGTACATGCACTTCTAACTACACGGAACTGCCTCTCAGTTCCATTTACCTACCTCAGTACATTTGCTTGAATAAATGACTATCTGAGTGCATCATACAAAAAGTTCTTTGTTTTGTTTTGTTTGCTTTCACAGTTGCTGCATTTTTCTCCTTTGGAGATTTTAAAACGATTAGGCAGTATACAGATAAATCAGTTTAATCCTAAAGCGACAACAGTCTCTCGCCATTGTCATAACTCTGTTTAGTACCAAATGTAAGTCAGTGTTTTCACTTGGTGTAAGTATGTCTCGAATGTGTACGTCAGGGGATCAGGACATGATCCAGACGAGAAGGAGGCTTCTCTGGTGAGGTGGACAGGTAACGAACAGGCCATTCAATCTTCCCAGCTCCCAGGAAACTGAGACCTGGATGTTAAGCCCTTGCCCTTGGTATCTGTGTACCTAACAAGGAGCTGCCCTCTCAGGGTGCAGAACCCCTGTTGTTTCCACTGAGCTGGGACGCTTCCAGAAGAAAAAGAAATTTTTCCTAATATTAGCAATGCCAAATTAGTCCAAATTTGAGTTTCCACAGAGTAAAACCATAGACTAAGAAACGTAACTTTAGAGTCAGATCTCCTGACCCCCACCCCCTGACTGTGCAAATAAGACATCCTCTTGTAATAGGGAAGAACCTTTTGCCTTCTATTATAAGTTAATCACTAAAGGGATGTTGCCTAGAAGCTTAAATTATACATAATGGCCCATCTCTGGGAACCCTGCCTCCCAAGCAATGAGCATTAAGCTAAAATACCTTTGTTTTGCTCACCGGAAACATCCTGCCCAGGGCCACCTGTGAATAACTGCAGGGAGGAAGAAATTGACACGTGCCCTCCAGAGGCTGATGGGAGCCAGGGAATGTTTGACTTTACTCCCTCCCTCCCCTTTTAGTATAAAAGAAGGCTGAATTCTAACTCAGGCAAGATGGGTCTTCGGGGCACAAGTTCACCATCTTCTCGGTCTGCTGATGGTCTGAATAAAGTCTCTGTTCCTTGACCCAACAGCTTGCCTCTCGATTTATTAGCCTGTCATGCATCGAGCAGTATGAGCTTGAACTCAGTGACATTCCAGCACTGAGAGGACAAAGGAAGATGCCCGAGCCACCCAGTTCCTCCGCTGTCACCCAAGATCACCAGGCAGGCCCTTCCTCAGAGAGCCAGCTGTCTCATTCCCGCCAGGACAGAGGGAAGAGGTGCGGCCAGTGGACCAGCTGCTCCCAGCAGACGACCAGATGCCCTTGAGGTATGTTGAATTTCGATGGCCAAGAAATCAAGAACGGCAAATAGGAGAAGGGGGGCTGGTGGGGGGGGGGTAGCAGCGTGGATGATAAGGGAGGGGAAACAATAGAATCCTGATGGCCTCCACACTTCTCAGAGAGGTCGGTAGGAATTCTTGCATAACAGAGGAATATCAGGATCAAGGTGCCATTTCCGTGTTAACATTTGTAAATGTAAGCATACGCAAATTTTAACCTCAAGTATTTTCCTCATAAACTTATCCTTGCCTACAAATGAATACTGAACTATCTGTGCAGCTGTTTTGTCAGTATTTTTAGAGCCAATGATTAAAATATTTAATTCGTACAAACGATTATTTGACAAAATCAGATGACTGAAAATTCCAGTGGATGTGTAGAAAGAGTACTGAGAAAATCAAAACTGAAAACCAACAGCTTGAAAAAGCGTTTCAATTATTAACATAACTTGTTCACTACAAGCATCGTAGTTTACAAATTGGGGTCACTGTCTAGTTGCTAAATATCATACTTCGTGGGTAATTCCAAAAACTGGGTGTATTTGTCATAAAACATCTGGCATACCCAGTAAACAGAAGAAATTAGACCTTTTCCAAGAATCATATGGACATGGACACCAAGTAAACTATTTATAGGAGACCATACATTTTAGCAACAGTTAGTCTTTTGTGAAAGATTCAGTGTTGAAGGCATGAGTGAGATAGGGCCTGCATATTTAATAATGCATATTCAGGCATTTATTTAGTAATATTGTTGGATACTATGAAGTCACAATATTGAAAGCCGGAATTTTACTTAAGTAAAAGAAAAGCTCCTACCTTTTTTTTCTTTTCTTTTTTTTTGAGGGGGGACAGTGGGTATGTTTTTTAATTTTAATCCTCATCTCTATCAAAAATGTGTTTTGGTTGTGCTGTTGTTTGGTGCCCTGACCAGTTTCGACATAAGCCAGAAACCACTCAGCACCCTCCAGGCTCCCTGTTCACCTGGGTGCTCGTCATTTACATCCGTAAAAACCTTCTTCTCCCACCTCAATTCTCTCTCACAGGTTCTTTCAAAACTTTACCTTACAAAACAGCTTTCTCTGGAATTCTTACCTGTTTTTATTTTTTCCCCAGTCCTTACTTTTTTCCCAGGTCCTTTGACACTCAGGACAGGCCCAGGTGCCCTGGTCAATGTGGGGATGAGAACAAGAGCTTCCTTTCCTTTCACTTTAAAATTTTCTCAAGTCAGAGCAATGTCCATCCTCCACCTGATGCTGGAAACCCAGCTTCAAGCACAGGTGCCCTCATCGATCTCGTGGGATTAGCGTTCCACAGCGAGTTGTGAGATAGAATTGCTCACAACGGTCTATCCATCTATTGTCCTACCTGTCTACTTCTCAAAGCGTGTCAAGGGAAAATCTTGAGGCAGAATGTAGGCATCTTTAAACATTTATATACTGGATATATTGATTCATAGTTTAAGATATCAGAGCAATGGAAAAATAAAAACAAATGCACACTCACAGTGTTTGTCCCCAAGCCTGTCTTCTAAGGTGGTGTTCACTACCCTCCTCCAGGCACTCAGCTTCCTGTTTTGGGTCCCACTTTCTGAAGAGGTTGCTTTTCCAAAAGCCTATCCAAGCCTTAGTTGAGCACAGAACTAGTCAGGATGCATTTGTGGGGATATGGACCCTGACCTCCTTCAGAGGAGATTTATAGGAGATGGAACCCCTGTGAACATAAAAACCTGGTCGCTGGAGCAGACTGCAAGAAGTAGAACCAATGTCCTACTTGACACTGTTAGTATATGACAGCATGACCTAAACCACACAGATCAGAACCATTACAATATTCAGATGATGCCAAGTGCATTTGATTACAAGAGGAAAAATGATCCTTAGTAACATTTTCACAATAGAAAAATTAACGTGGAGGGGATGTTAGTCTTTTTTTTATATAGATCTACAAAGTCTCTGAATGTTGAATGGATCATTTGGTTTCTTATGAATAAATATTTTTAATACCACAAAGAATTGGGCCTTCTGAATACCCTGGTCAGTAACTTCCTTCTGGAAAAATAAAAGATATGTATATTTCTATACCAAAAACTAGTGGAAAACTTAGCCCACAACATAGAAGAGCTGCTTTGTGGGTGTCTCTTGACCCCCAGAGAGATGCTAATAAATTCACATCTGAAGAATATTATGTTCTATTCTATTTTTCTACAATTGCCTTCAGTGCAGTCTGCCCCAGGGGAAAATGTGACAAGCTACATAAAAATCTGAAATATTGTCATTCTCACCTGCTACTTCACTTCAACTTCTATAGGCATATTCTTACATTCTTAAAAGACAAGAAAGTTATTTTCGGGTGGTGTTGATAATAGTGCCTAGGGTAATGAGTGCTCTTAGTGATTCACCTGATGTAAAATCTCTTCACAGGAACTTCATGGCCTAGACTTGTATGCCAATAGACCAGTATCACAATGATACACACATCTTTAAAGTGTTGAAGATTGATGGATAAATAACAACACACCAAGAATCAGTCATAGCATCAGAGATTAGGAGTCTATAGAACAGAGTTCTAGTCCGGCCACCAGTAAACTGGCACGTGACGTGGTTATAGGGGTAACACCTTTGCTCCTTTACAGCCATTGTCACACTAGTGCAGACACCCATCCTCTCTCACAGGTGCTAATGAGCTAACTGCCAGGACTCCCAGTCTAACTACCTCCACCCTATAACATCATGCCTCTTCCTACTTGAAACCCTTCAATGGATTTTCCTTGCTCTTAAGATAAAATCCAACATAAGCTCCTGGGTTTACTGCATGGCCTACGCCTCCAGATTCCTCTCCAGATTCAACTCTGGATATCCTAACACATATTTTATTCCCAAAATGTACTGAAATTCTTTCACTTCCTCTATCTCACTAAGCTGTCCGTGTTCTTTGCCAATGATCTTCTTTCTGCCAAGAACATTTTTTCCCTAAAACCTTCTTCTGGCTAATTCCACTGCTCCTCAACGTCTTAACTGAAGCATCAGTTTCTCAGGGAGAACGTTTCTGGCCCATTGATTAGCACAGATGCCTCTTGGAGGCCTGCTTACCACCCTGCATGCCCCCATTAGAACACGCACCCCAGTTCATTATAATTACTTTAGCGTCTGTTTCCTCACTCTAACGCAACTTTAAGAGTAAAGGGATGGTGGTTATATTCACACTGGGGTTAACCAAAGACCATCCTCACCCCCTGACACCAAGTAGGCACTCAAAAAATAGTTAATGATTAAGTGATTTAATAAGTATGGCAAATCATATATCCTAAGGCTTTCTCACTCTTTATCCCTTAAAGCATAGCCTAGACCCAGGGAATCAATGAATTACACTAAAGGAAGGTGTAAGCATAAATCACAAGGCCTATAACTGAGATTCTGGATCGCTGGAGGGGAGAGGAGGGCTGCTGGAATACAGACTCTCCTTTCTTGTCCTCAGAATGAGAGTTTGATGATTGCTTTTCTAGTGTCTTTACTTGTTCTTATTGACCAGTGTGATACTTAACTAGTCAACATTCATCATTCTGAAAGTCTTTGGAAATCAGAAAGCTGAGCTTATGTATGAAGGATTTTGTTTAAATTGTTTCCAGATGATCAGGCTAAAAAAACCACCTATTTTAAGGAGAATCAACTATGAGTAATGTGAGAATTAAACTGAGGAAATGGAGTCCTAAGCTAAACACAGAGAAGGAGATTTAAAAGGAAATTAAGGTAAAATGCATTAGTCTGGTACAAGAGTTTTAGGTGGGTTTTGTTTTGGTTTTTTTTCCCCTGGTAAATTTAAAGGCAGCCTGACAATAAACATTTTAAATGACTCTAAGTATATACTGAGGATACCGGTGCTATTTATCCCATTTCTCTAACCACTGTCTGAGCAGTTTCCCAAGTAGGGAAGCTCTAATGGATTTAAATCGGTGTACCTGAAACTTAAATTTTATGGTTTCTGGTCCTACCTTCACTCCCCTTTACATGACATTCTCCTCCGCACTGAAGAACGTTCAATAAGCCAAGTAGTTATTGCTCATTTCCTCCTGAGTTATCTGTGCTTTCGTGTTTCCTACATAGTGTACCACCTGCCCCTTTGATATTCTCTACCCCCAACCCTATTTGACCTTATAAATTAATTGATGATCCTTGGGAGGATCAATGTCCCATACTGACCATAACTGCCACTGCTCAGGAAAGCGTCCTGAACGCCAACTTGTCCCCACTCTGTGACATTAGGATCCACGCTACACAGTCATGCCTTTAACCCTCCTTGTAAGCGCTTAGGCCCAACTGTAATTATGTAATTGCTCTTGAATATCTGTCTTTCTCATCAGACTGAGAGCACAGTGAGTAAAAAGACCATTACAAATGCTGGTCAAGTGACCTCAGTTCTAAAGAATACATGTCCACCGTTCCATAAAAATAATTAGGCAATTACTTGGAACCCAGAGAGGCAGTTCAAACTAATTGTTTCTGCCTTTTAATTCTTATTTAAAAAACAGAAGAAAATCCTCAGGATTTAAATTTGACTAATGGGAAGACAAGAGTTCTCTTCATAGCTAGAATAGCCATATCTACTTTCTTCTTAACATTCTTTTTTTTTTTAAAGTTCCTTTACTCTTTTTTTTAAAATTAATTTATTTATTTATATATTTTTGGCTGCATTGGGTCTTTGCTGCTGCACGCAGGCTTTCTCTAGTTACAGCGAGCGGGGCCTATTTGTCATTGCAATGCGCGGGCTTCTCATTGTGATGGCTTCTCTTGTCGAGGAGCATGGGATCTAGGTGCGCAGGCCTCAGTAGTTGTGGCATGCTGACTCAGTAGTTGTGGCTCACGGGCTCTAGAGCTCAGACTCAGTAGTTGTGGTACACGGGCTTAGTTGCTCCGCAGCATGTGGGATCTTCCTGGACCAGGGCTCAAACCCGTGTCCCCTGCATTGGCAATCGGATTCTTAACCACTGCGCCACCAGGGAAGTCCATTAACATTCTTGATCTGAGTAACTCACATAAAACTAGTTCTGGATTCTCTTACTCGGACCTTTAGGAAAAGTTCATTTTGGCTTCAAACTATGTTCACAAGATTGATCTTCTTAGAATACTACTTTATTGTGCCAGTAAAATTTTCATTTTTTTCATATTTTTTTTGCATTTTCATATATATATATATATATATATATATATATATATATGTATATATATATATATATATATATATTGCCAACCTTATGAAATCAAAATATTTATCCAACTATTAAAGGTCTTCCAAAACCTGGCTCAATCCTATTATCCACGCTTTGAACTACTCTTAAAATCTTTTTACTTTGCCCAAACTGATTTGTTTGTAGCCCTTTCAAACCTATTTGCACAAAAAGTTCTCCTTGATTTTTGTTTTGCATTATGATATATCTTGAATATCCACCCCTACTTCAGCCAATTCATATCCTACCCTGTCTTTCAAGATCCAGTTAAAATCCACATCTTCCGAAAAGTGTACTTTAGAATATCCAGCCTGAATTAAACTCTTACTGTGGTACTGTATCAACCAGGTAAGCTATCAACTGTAACAGTTCTAATGGAAAGTTTGTTGCTTGCTCAGGGAACAGTACTGACCAGATACAGGTGGGGACAGGCCACCTCAGCACTGTGATTCATTGACCAGGAAGACCATGAAGACAAAGGGTTTCAGTGAATCTTTTCCAAGGTGACCTTGGTGGTGGTCTCCATTCTAGCCCACCAGAAAGGGACAGCACTAAGAGGAGGCCTAGCCAGAATTTTAGGTAAAGGGACATCATATGTACTTACAATTTCATTGCAATTGTGAACTCAGTCACATGCCATTCCTAACCTCATGGGAAACTACAAAATGTAGTCTAGCCATGTGGCCAGAAAGAAGAAGATATGGACTTTTATAAACAGCTAGGTTTCTCTGCCACAGAAATAGTGTAATGGTGCTTCTTCAGATACATGTAACATTTCTCCCTTAATTACTAGTTATATCAGTTTTATGATTTAACATTTTCCATTGCTTATTTACTTAAAAACACAGATCTTTACAAATATTAAAGATCTTAGGTAAGATTTTGCCAGATCCTGGCTTGTTGTCAATCCTTCCTGAATTCACTAACGGGGGCTTCTAAGTACAGATATTCTGAGATGTGGTGAAGAGCCAGAACTGTACCCTTTATGCACCAGATGTAAGGAGACAGAGTTGCCATGACGTTGTGAAAGTTGAATAGAGAGATCTGTGTTCTCAGCCAAACCGGAGGCTTGCCCACTCCAGCAAAGAGGTGGAATTTAAAGGAAGAGGTAGACAGAATTGCCCTTGAGATCTCTCTCATGCATAGAAAAAATAACACTCAATACCCATCAAAAGCATCCATTTTTAAGAAAAATGATGTATCCTTACATGATACCGGTAACGTGTAAGCAGTTCTGAATAGTTGCATGAATTGAGGCAAATTGATGGGGATATTTGTTTAGACTGGTAGTAACATAATTGATGATTATCTGTTACTTATCCTGAGCAAGGATTCATTTAGATCAGGGATGCCTGATGATGAAGAGTCAGACCGAGAAGAGTTAAACAGGAGGATGGGCTAATCAGGAAGGTAGTTAAAAGGCACGTGAAACATAATTGAAATCTGATGGGTGATGGTATGCGGAGATTCAAGTATACATGGTAGTTAACTTGAGGAAGTGTATGGAAATAAAGAGCAAAATCCCAGAAGTGGACATGTGTTCAGAGGCAAAATGTCCTTCCCCCGCAAATGTTGGAAAAGCCAATGCTAAGAGCCATTGTGGTAGCAGACGGGTCCCAAGGTAGCAAAAGGGGCAACTATTTACAGGAAGGAAATTAATCTAAATATTTCCCCACTCAATATGCAATCAATTTTGTACTGTAGATTCCATCTCTAGAATTTGTCCATGCCCAGCCACAATCCTTGCCTAACCCACTGCATCTTTCTCCTGAATGACTAATACTTTCCTTATTTGTCTCTCCACATTCTCTCTGGTTCAGTCGACCCCCTCCAGTCCACATCCCATATTGCAACTAGAATGACCTTTTAAAATTCTGTGTTAGGATGGATTCCTCAACTAGACCCTGAAACAAGGACTTGGGTCTAGGTAAGCTGTCTGGGAGGTGACCACCAGAAGCACAGGTGAAGGAGTGAGAAAAGGAGACAGCAAATGGCAATGAGCCCTGAGTAGACGACTACAAAGGGCAACTGGTGGGCCCTTCTGAGCAACCAAACAGAGCACATCTCAGAATCACAGAGCACATCTCAGAATCACAGAGCACATCTCAAGCTGAGAACGTCCCAGTGAGGGATGGGAGAGCCAGCATTTGTTGATAGTTACTCCAGTGGACATTAAATATCAGCCATTTCCAAGTCTATCCATTGGTGTGGTGAGCTTTCGTGTCACTGAAGGCAGCTGCCAGGTAGAAATATGAGAGATGAGGATGCGAGAGACTGGAAACTGTCAACATGACTGGGTTAGGGTTAGGGTCAGGGTTCATTACACTACAGGTGAACTGTTCAAATGAGAATTTGGGGGTTCAAGGTTATCATGACTCCACCCAAAAGTCCCCATCCCATGACTCAGGGTCCTATTACTTCATTACTAGGACCCTGACTTTTACATGAGAGAACTACCAGGCTGTGCATTCCATTTCCTCCAGATTTTCATCTCCTGTCAGATTTGTAATACAATCTGTCCTGTGGCTGTAGGAGTATTCCACTTTTCAGAGTGTTCCGTAAATGACAGCTGTTGATCTGAGCCTGTTATTTTCTTTCTTTAGGCTTCAAAGGATGTTAACAAATAGAAGACAACTCTACAATCCATGTAATTACCATTGCCCCCATACTGGACTCAAATACAGAAGTCATTGTTACTTGTTCTGCTTCAGCCTTTACCTCAACCAATGCACAGGGGTGACTGGGTAATTATGATGATACAACATTCTGGGGATTATCATTATCCCATTTACTACTGTCAGAAATGGTAAATATCACCAGTGAAAGGTCCAGTTTCCAGAACCCTATTCTTAGAGTCTGCTTTTTATTGTAACTTCAGTACTAACCCTCATTTGAGTTCCCTAAATAGAAAACACTGAGATAAGGACTTTCCTGCAGGCAGTTTATTTAGGATATGATTCTGGAAATACAATTGAAGCAGTAGAGAATGGAGAAATCTAATAAGTAGGTTACTCAGAGGAGTAACTGGAGCTCAGTCCCTTTAGGGCTTTTTAAAGGATCGTAGAGTGATTCCTCAGTATTTTCCCTCTGAAGGATGAAAAACTCCGCTCTCTCTCCTTTGTTGAGAATTGATGGTTATGGCATGAAACGCCCAATGCTTTGCTGACTCATATACCAGCTGAACACATACTGTGCTACCAAAGAAGTTCTCCAGGAGGAGAGCCCATTGAGAGGGTGCACCAGGGAGCCTGGGAACTCTCCAACACAGAGAGCTGCACGTGAACTTAGAGCAGGCAAGGGGGCAGTGCTGACTCACTGATTGTGCTCTCCTCTTAAAAGCATTCAATGACTTCCCATGGCCAAGTCAAAAACCTTGTTCTGAGTTATAAACCCTCTACCCCGTGACTCCCGTGTCTCTGTCTCTGTCCTTCAATCATGCTTGTCTTCCTTCTGTTCTTCCAGTAAGTTCCTCTAACATGCACTGCTGTAGCTAAAGCACTCTGGCCCTTCTCTTCACTTTGCTGTTTCCACACCCCTCAGATTTCTGGAATGCCATTTCCCTTGGGATGGCTTCCCTGAAGCTTCAGGTAAGATGAGCTCCTATTGTAATTTACCTCCATGGCATCCTGCATGTCCACTTTTATAACAGTTGGCATCCTTATTATTACATATTTGATGTCTGACCTTGCTCACTTGGTTAGACATTCCATGAGAAGAGGAGCTGTATTTGTTTTGTATCTCGAGCATCTTAACCAATATATGTTGACTAAATAAAAACAGAACTTAGAGCTGAGCTATTCTGACCTGAAATACTGAGCTAGTGACTAGGGGCTGATTTCAAAGCCACATGTGACACTTAGACAGCAGGAAAGAGTAAGAGGGCCAGATATGGAGATAGGAGACGTCAGACCTGGGCAAATAGGTTTAACACACATTCTGGCAACTGCCAGCTGATATGTGCAATTGTTCATTACAATTCCTCTTTGGAAGAGACAATATCAACATGTCATTAACGTAAGAAAACATATTTTCCCACTCACTATAACATTAATTCAACATATGATCACTGATGTCCTATCTAATGGGATCAAAGCTCTTCAAGAAAACTTGATAGTTCTCAAATAGTTTACAATCTCCTAAAAGCATTCAACCATTTTATCACATAATTTGGATACAGACAAAGTTAGGCAGTATTAGGACATAATCCTCATTGTAATAATTCAACATAATTACAGTACCTGCTATTTTTCCATATATCTTTTATAGCAATAGAATGACAATAAATGCATCAAATAATTATTATAGGCCTAAGATGTATAGTTGAATTTGCTCACAGGCATTTATAAACTGTATATTTAAAGGATTATGTAATGTTGATGAATGAGACAAACAAAACACTGCTCCTAACTGTGTTAACAATGAAATAGAATAGGGTACAAATGAGATCCTTCGTAGAACAGTGGCTTCTGAAACCTTGCATCTCATCAGGCATTCAGTGCTCCAGGCTACTAACAGAGATTTTGATTGCCTTCCCCTTTTAATAGCAAATTCTTATGGCTTAGGTATTTATAAATCCAAAAATATGGTTATTTAGAAGAACTGAAACCTACAGAAAGGTTATATTCTATTTACTAGCTATTCAGTCAAGTAGGCAAATACATAGAAAAGAACCCAATATAAATACATGTGCTGTGTGGTTAACTCTGCATTCTTCCTCACAGGAGTGCTAGTGAACACCTAGCTAAGACTGGTTACTAGAGAGACTGCTGTAGTCCTTGGCTGCATCCTTTCCTGTTACTCTAAGCCTCTGATCTCGCCACACCACGTACCCACAGGTGCAGCTCCAGTATCAAAGGTGATATGATGACGTTGACAGCTCTGATGGATTTGGGCTGCTACCAAATACATATCTGTTGTTCTATTAGTTCTACTTGTGTCTTTGTTACTACACCAAATCAAGAGAGACTGACAAAGAACATTTAGAAAAGAATATATGCTTTGGCCACACACAGTACAGAATCCAAATCTTTGACCAGACACTGATTTGCTCAATTAACCCTGTGAAGTCTCTGAATTTCAGCTCCTCGCCTGGATGGTTGGGAGGAACATATGGGAAAAGTCCTTACTTACACGTTAACAGCCACTCTTCACATATCCTGGCATCTTTACCATTCTTTCAGCATTAAATGGCACTAGTGCTACTTCTGAATGCTTGCACATGCCCGTGAATGCCATCTGAGTTGTGTCTATGGAGTAGAAAAACTGATTCTGATGAAAAAACAAATTTAGAAAACCCAACCTTATTTTTTATATGTAGAAAGAAAACATACAACTAATATGCAAAGAAACTGAAATAGGATAGAGTACCTATTGATTCTTTCCCAGAGGGCAATATATCCACAAAGATAATTCAGCCAAATAGTGTAGAAAAGATTTAGGAGCATCACTCAGAACAGAACCTCAACAATTTTCATTACACACGTCTTTTTTTTTTCCAATTCTGTGTGTTTCAGAACACATATAACAGAGAATGGAGAAAATGAATCATGGATGAGATCTGGCCCATACGAGATCAACTTTATTTCTCCCCTCTGCTGAGTGTGCAGGATGACTGCAGCCGTGCTCAATTCAGGGACAGGGGACGAGATTTGGCTGCGGTTCTGCCATTACTCGTTGTAGCGGGTTGAATGGTGGACCCCAAAAGTATGTCTACCAGGAACCTCAAAATGCGACCTTATTTGGAAAAGGGGTCTTTACAGATGCAATTAAGGATCTCATAGTGAGATCATCCTGGACTTAAAGTCAGTCTTAAAGCCAATAACATGTATCCTTATTAGAGACAGAGGGGGAAAAAACATGGGGACAAAGGCCATGGAAGATGCAGACAGATTGGAGTGATGATGCCATAATCCAAGGAAAGGCTGGAGCTATGAGAACCTGGAAGAGACACAAGATTCTCTGCTAGAATCTTAAGAGGGAGCTTGGCCCTGCCAACATCTTGATCTTGATCTTGGAAACTCTAGAACTGAGAGAATAAGTTTCTGTTGTTGTAAGCCACCAAGTTTGTGGTCATTTGTTATGGAAGCTCTAGGAAACTAGTCCAGTGGAGCTCAGTTTCCTCATATATAAAAATAATGGTTGTGCTCCCTTCGGCAGCACATATACTAAAAATAATGGTGTTGGAATAGGTGATTCCCAAAGCATCTTCCAACTTTGATTCAGTGACTATGATTAGCTGGCATATAGGCAGACAGCAAAAATCTCCTGAAGCTATAGAAAGGTTACTAGGGAATTTGAAAGCTTCTCACTCTTTTTCAACTCCAATTTCTGTATAATTTCACCACACTAGGTGTATGCAAGTTCCAACTCAGAACTAAATAAGGGTGAAAAAAATCTGTCTCATCATGACACAGAATGCACATCTACAAGATATTTATACAAACACTGGTTCATAGCTGAGAAAATTTATTCTAAGCACTGCTACTTCACACTCTATAGTCGTAGTGAAAATGAGTTTAATCTGTTATTTTCTCTTTGGTTAAGTGGTCACTTGAAATTCATTCAATTGGTCAAATAGCATTTATTGAACATTTACTCTGACATGACATTGTAGGATGAGCTGGAGGCACAGAAATAAATAACAGAGAGCCCTGCTGTGTCTCAGAGTTTAGTGGGGACAACAAGTAAGTAAACCAAAAGCTACACTGAATTGTCGTAAGTGTGATAACTTCTATTTTAGGGGTATCTCAGAAGATGTGTAACACAGGAGATGAGCACTGAACTCAACACAGGAATCAGGGAAAGCTGCTCAGATGAGGAAACATGAACTATCTCATAAGATGAATAGATGTAATCGGGAACAGTAGAGGGGAAACATATGATAGTTAAATGCATAGTTATATGGAAAGATGCTCAAAAAACTGGACATTAGTGAGCTTAGCTGGGACGCAGTGTGCATGTAACTACGTGGTAGGAAATAGGTTTACCGAGATGGTCAAAGATCATCACATAAGGACCAGATATCCTGAACTGGGTAAACGCAAGGTGGGTGGACAGAAAGTAGAGAGTTGACAGAGCTTCATAACTGATCTTACTGGAGCTAAGGCACCTGGTAATATCTATCGTTGACATGGTGACTAGGAGGACAGCAGCATCATTTACCACAAGGGCAGGGACAGGTTTGGCAGAGAATATGGGGAGATGAGGAGTTCTAGTTAAAGGCACGTGCAGGATATCTTCATGAATCTGTCTATCAGTGCAATACATTTGAAATAAGAAAATAAACCCATGGTTAAATATTGACTTTCACACCATCTGTAGGTGAGGTCTTTCAGGGATATGCATGATGTTAAAGAAGAGAGAACCAGCACAGTAATTCCAGGGAACATCAGCACGTGAAGAGCGATCTGAAGAAGGGGGTCCGTGAACCAAAGAGAAGATACTGATAGAAATGATGGAAATGCAGCTGGAAAAGGTGTTGACCTATGAGCCACTGGAGGAAGTGATTCAAAAAAGAGATTCCAGCAGCATCAAATGCTCTGAAAGATGAGAAAAAAAAAGGCATCCATTAGATATAGCCATTGGAAGATGACAGGCAAACTTAGGATGAGTAGTCCAATGGAAATGTGAAAGAAAAAAAAATCCAGATGACAAAGTGATTTAGTTAGAAATTGAACCCAGGAAACACAATTGGCAAAAGCTTGGTTCTAAAACTAAATATACAGGGATTTCCCTGGTGGTCCAGTGGTTAAGACTCCATGCCTCTAATGCAGGGAGCACAGGTTCAATCCCTGGTTGGGGACTAAGATCCCACATGCCGTGCAGGGTGGCCAAAAAAAAAGAGAGAAAAATAAATATACATAGAAATGGGGTGTCTAGAGACAGGAAGGAGAAAATAAGAGAGGGACCGTGCCTTTGAAAATGACAGAGGAGCTGGGATACAGAACACAGAGGGAGGAATTAGCTATGAACAGGGAAGGGCACCAGGCAATAAAACAGAAGTCCTTTATGGAGGTATAGTTGGTATATGAAAACCTGCACATAGTTAATGTATACAATTTGATGAGTTTGGACATATGCATATACCCATGTAACCACTGCCACAATCAAGGGAAAACACTAAGGCAACAGTGGCCAGAGATGATGGTATATTTATAGTGACAGTAATAATAGACTCCATGAGGAAAAAGCCCTTTCTGTTCAACTTCCTTTTTTGTAAAAAGAAATAATAATAGTCCCTACCTCATAGGTTGATGGTGAAAATTAAACTAGAGAATACATGTAATTCAGTCAAATTGTACTTCAGCACATATTAAGTAGGCTCACAAATGTTGAGGATTCTCGTTATTATGATTATTGTTGCTATTGGTATTATTTGTTTCTTATTAGAAAGAGGAAGAGTATAAATGGCAGTATTTTCTGGGATGTGGTGTTTCAAGGGGAAGCAGCAGCCTGAGAGGGTGATGCAATCTTGAAACAGTAGTTACATAAATAAGAAAAGCAGCTGTCTTAGAGAAACACTGAAGGATGGGCTAGAAGCGTGACACCCCGTTGGTGATTGGAGGCCACAAATTTGTGATTTTCTAAAGTGGAGGAAAAGAGGAGCATGGAAGGAAGTGGGTTGGAATGATCTAGAGCTCGAATCAGGAAGTACAGACTCAGAGGAAGGACCAAAAGGTAGAGAACTCAGAGGCTGGCAAGAGGGTTTGTAGTTTATGAAGTTCCCAGACGGTAAGGAGCAAATTGGGCCCCTGGTGGCTGTGGGTTGAATTTGTTTCATGGAGTTTTAAACATATACAAACATGTACATTAGAAAAGTCAATTACACACAATGTATAATATATTATCTAACAATTATTAATATGTTTATATACTTAAATCTATAAGTATGCACATACATTCTCAGTGCATGAGTGGTAAAGATGTGCTAAAAACACAATGGTTAACCTCATAGATTTGGCATAAGTTCAATGGATTTTTTAGACACTGTTACTTGTATCTAGAAAAAAGATTTTTTTCAATGAATATTTCAAAACTGGATCCGCATTTTAAAATTGATGAAGAAAACCAGAACAGATGAATATAAGAAATAACAGCATATATGGTAATGAATATACATGTGCTTTCTCCCGGTGTTTCTCATCCTTGGAGCTTCTATTTTTCATCATTATACCCCTCATTCATACTCTGAACATATTGTCTTTCCTGGATTTTGGCTCATCTCTATCTTCAATGAAATACGTAATTGTTCCTGACACATCATACAGGTTGAATAATGGGAGACCGGGTTTTGATTAAGTCTTAAGACCTGAATCTAAGAATAGTAAGACAGCCATGCATCTATTCTCAGTTGTCATAATGAATTATCTTATTACCTAAACCAGGCAATTTGATATAGTATATTTGACTTTACCAGAGGTTGAAAAATAGGAAATGATATTCTCCTGTTTCATGACTAGTTCAGTTAGATCTTACATAAAATAAGTCAACTTGGCATTCCATTGCTCAACTACTTCCTTTAGGCTGAAATAACCCTCTATTATCCCAAATAAAGCACTTTATCAGAAGATCACAATTTGTCTCGGTAATAAAGCTAATTGCGTAATCAATCACAATCATATTGTTTGAACATGGTGATTCTAAGTCTGGGCAACAATTCAGTCTTTCACATGAAAATGAGACAACTTATGTAACACATTAACAAAATTTGTTTTGTCTCCCTAACTTCCAACCATCTACTGATTAAACCATTATGCTGCCTGAGAGAATGGATTAAATATATATAATGACGTTTATGATTTTTCTTTAATTTCAGAATCATTACAACTGGTTTTCTGGGTAAATACTATTGCTGAATTGAAACATCTATTAAAATAATAGATGACTTGTCATCACTAGACTTACTTAAGCTTAGAAACCCATGTTTATATTTTCTTGTATTTTTACAAGGAGCCATAGCTCACCATTTCAAGTGTGTTTAATGCAACCTTACAAATAATATAACAAAATGATAATACTAACCAAAATTTTCACAGGCCTGAACATTGGCATAGGCTATGCTCATTTTAACGTGTTTCTGTACAAGAGTCAACCACAATCTCATATAGAGACACATTTATTTATTCAACAATGATTTATTCAATTAATTACGTCCTAGGCACACTGCTGAGCATTAAGAAAACAACATTAAATGAGATACCCACGTTCCATGTCCTCCTGGAGCTTAAATTCATAAACACACTGGTGTTAGGGGAGTTTTCTCAGCAGTAGGACTAATTTGCTGAATTCACCAATTTACTGATTTGCCAAGAAGATATAGACATATATTCAATATGTAGTAAATAAATCAAAAATTCTTACTAAACTTGTTAAAACCTGTTTTTAAGTTGGTAACAATCTTGTCAAACCTATTAAAAATAACCTTTTGGTAAGTGAGTACATTTCGTAAATTTGGTGATTTGGCCATTGGACAAGTTAATCATTCAGTGAGTGGAGAGCTGGGTGTCACTGAATGTTTCTTCCTACCCTTGCTGATGTCCAAATCCCAGGACTAGCTTGGCTGTCCTTTACTAATTCTCACTGAATCTCACCCAAAACTGTGTGTAGCTATTGCAGGAGGAACTTAGATCTGCTTGGTAGATGGTGATACAGGGTCTCAGAACAGTGTCATGCCTTACAGCCAGCCACTAAGGTTGGAAATTCAGAGCTGAAACCTGACACTATCTGGGTACTTATGCCATGTTTAGATTCACAAATCAGCACCACAGGGAACCAAACGAGGAAGGGCAGAAGGTTCCTTGGAGGCATGACACATTCTGGCAAAATCAGGTGTGAAGCTGTCACAGTAGCAATGCTCACTGACTTTATAGAAAGTTGTGAGGGTGAAGCCGCTATCAGGTAACATGTTATGGGTAAACTTTTCATTTCCCCAGCAAACATTAGAGCTACACTTGTTAATTATTAAACTTGAACAGGACACTGTCTCTGCCTTCAAAATTTCAGCTCTAGTGGAGATGGAATGCCATATGACCACAGGCAAGTTTTAAACTTCTGTGCCTGTGTCTCCTCAGTAACAAGCTAGGAATTATAGTAGTAATTATCCCAACCACTAGTGATGAGGATGAAATGAGATAATGAGGATTAAGTGCTTAGAAGCTACTTCTCAAAGCTGATACCTGGATTTCTTCCAGAACAGGTAAAAAAGGTAAACAGATATTGTCAATGACACATGTCCAGATCACAGATGTACATCCACGGAGCTTCCCAGCTCTGGGACCTCTGTGTCCCTGTAGAGGAGACAGGAGAATTCAGCAAGAATCAGATCAATGGCCTTCCAGACACTCCAAGGGTTCTGGATTTTATCTTCTAGACTCTGAAGAGATACTAGAGTGTTTTAAATCAGAGAAGTGTCATAGTGAAATCTACATTTTAAACAGAGTGTCAAAAACCCAGGAATAGCACAATTTAAACCACCAGATCCTGGGCATATACGCTGGGAAAACAATAATTCAAAAAGAGACATGTACCACAATGTTCATTGCAGCTCTATTTACAATAGCCAGGACATGGAAGCAACCTAAGTGTCCATCGACAGATGAATGGATAAAGAAGATGTGGCACATATATACAATGGAATATTACTCAGCCATAAAAAGAAACAAAGTTGAGTTATTTGTAGTGAGGTGGATGGACCTAGAGTCTGTCATACAGAGTGAAGTAAGTCAGAAAGAGAAAGACAAATACTGTATGTTAACACATATATATGGAATCTAAGGGAAAAAAAGGTACTGATGAACCTAGTTGCAGGGCAGGAATAAAGAAGTAGACATAGAGAGTGGACTTGAGTATATGGGGAGGGGGAAGGGGAAGCTGGGGCGAAGCGAGAGAGTGGCTTGGACATATATACACTACCAAACGTAAAATAGATAGCTAGTGGGAAGCAGCCACATAGCACAGGGAGATCGGCTCAGTGCCTTGCGATGACCTAGAGGGGTGGGATAGGGAGGGTGGGAGGGAGGCTCAAGAGGGAGGGGATACGGGGATCTGTGTATGCATATGGTTGATTCGCTTTGTTGTGCAACAGAAACTAACACAGTATTGTGAAGCAATTATACTCCAATAAAGATCTATTAAAAATATTAATAATAAGTAAGAGTTTATTGTGCAGATAAGGATAGTTCTAGAACTGGGAGCTTTGACATGCACAACTGACATGAAGCTCAGAGGCATAACATTCCAGGATGTCTTATAAAGTGAAAATAAGGATTGTTTAACCTTAACACTGATTGGTTATTAAAAGAGGATTTCCACAGAGCAGGGAACTGGTTAAAAGTGATTATCTTATACCATTTTCAGGAAGAGGACTTAAGTTTCTTTTACCATTACCAGAGGTATTTACAAGAAACAAGCTAAGTTTCGCTTATGTTCATGAAATAAGCTAGATTCAGTTTTGTTTATGTGGTTTAAATGGTTTTGTCTGCTTGGGAGATTTCTAAGCCTGGTCTCCATGTTATATTATTTTAACAGGATCATTCTCCTAATGATGTAGATGACTGGATATAGATAGGGATTTAGATATGGATAGAGATAGATACAGATACAGGTGTAGGTATAAACAGATAAAGGTATAGAATAGATATTCATAGGTGTAGGTGTACATGTGGATGTAGATGTAGACATGGCATTTAAGCAATGAAAGAAGTTTCTTCCTAGAATCAGGCTCAGTGCTAAGTGCTTCACACATATTATTTCAGAAATTAACAAGACAGCCTTTTGGCCTCCAAGTAATTCATATTCAGGAGTGAGGGAGGGTTTTGCCATGAGAAGTTTCAAAGAGGAGTAATACTGAAACCCAGCCTGCAGGGGGCAGTAGGGGAACCAGTGCTGTCTCTGCAGATCAGTGTGGCAAAGACCTGAGGGCAAGGGGTTGGGGGCTTTGCTACATTAATAACCATAAACTTTTATTACAGGACAGGCATTATATCCATCATCTAATATAATGCCCACAATGAATAGGTAGGACAGCTTCTACCGCTAGATAAGTTTCCTTATCTATTTTATAGATAAGGAAACTACAGTCACTGGAGAATCACATATTCTGATTTCCTTTTTAGAAAAATAACTCTGGCAAGAGTAATGTGAGTATAAATTATATCTCATTCTCTTTTCTTTAAAAAGAACAGGGACAGATTGTAGGACTATGAACTTGAAAGCAGAGAGATCAAACTTCAAAACTATCGTAGTGGTTCAATGTCAAATGATAGGGGGCCGGAAGAATGCCATTGACATGATAAAGGTCAATGAGAAACGGAAGGAGAAGGCCAGAGAGAACAAGTCTGGGGTGACTCCCAGACAGTTCTTTGTAGACTGGGGGAAAAGGTAAACATGGGATTTGGAAGACCCAGCAGGTTTAGTGGGGGTCATGGTAGAGCTGATTTCAGTTTTGAATGTTTTGAGAATAAGGCACAACTGGTTATCCTCACAGAAATGCCACTTGGAGAAGTTTGTCTGCAGCACCAGAGCAAGATCTGTAAATCATCATCATATGGGTGGTAGGTGAAGCTGTAGTGGGGCTCCTTGTAAAGAAGCCATTGAAAAGTAAGTGATAAGAAGCATGTTTACTTATGACTCCACAGCTGTGCCACCTCCTCCTTGAAGCATGCCATGATGACATAGCTCAGCAGGACTGGACCTGTTCAAGGAGTGAGAGACCACTAGGTGTACAAGCATCAGCTACCATGACGCCATCACAGGGTCCAGCAAGTTATCATGATAGGCAGCTTCACACAGTTCCCTGACACCGGGTACCAACAGGAAGTATGACCATTGCCATGAGACAGAAATCTAGGGCACTAAGTTACTCTACGAAAGAAAGGCTTAAAGACTCAGGAGTGGGAGAGGCTGCTTTGCCACAGCCATGAAGTCTTCCTGGAGGGCACCCACATGACCAGAGGCAGCTAAAGTCGGCGAGTAAGAGAGAACCACCGTGAAGGAGATGTTGCTCTCTTTCCACGTCATCCTTGGAAAAAAAGCATCAGCAGAGACAGCTTTTAAAGTAAAGGTCTCAACAGTTTCATACAATATTTTATTGTCCTGTCTTCTCTGAATGATCAAAATAATATGCTTTACTAAGACGGAGCTTGATACTACTTCATTTTGCCTTATTCTAAAGATACAGCATCTGTGACCTGAATATTCTGCCTTTAAAATTCATTAAATAAAATTATTCTAAACCCATCATCATAAAGTCTGTTAAATTAAGACAAACTATGTTCAAATGAGAACAGTAGTTGATGACTGCTGTTTTATTTAAGAAGTTAACATTTTTTCCCCTTTGAGTTCAAAACACTCGGAAAACAAAACCAGCCTGCTGTCCGGATAGGATCCTCCCGCTGCTGAGTGTATATTATGAACTTCTAAGGGCAGATTATTACTCTGTTTTGGATCCTTAATTCAAAGCATGTCTAAGTGCTTTGAGGCTTACGGGCAGATTTTCATGATTATGTGGAGAACTGTATATAAAAGATAAAAAATGTGAAATAAACAAAACCACCTCTGTGAGCAAAGAGCAACACACGACAACCCTCGGGAAGCTAGTCGGTAAAAACAGAGGATGACAGCTAAATGGCCTCAAGTCTAGTAGAAAAGAAAAATGGTTTTAATTCCCCCTGCTATGAAACTCCCAATTCCATTTTAGTTAGTCATTATCAAAGCCATTTAGAATTTAGCTTAAAAAATTTTTAAAAACATTTATTAAATTTATCTTTTCAATGTGTTTCCTTAATATGTCTGTATATATCATTATGATATTATATTGAAAGCTGAGAGGGGACATTTTTAATAACATCAGTCTATGTACTGTTAACAATTGCTTTCTATTTTTAAAGCTACTTTCTTGTATACCATATACTTCTCTAGGCAAACTCTCCATTCCTAAACACACACTTATGCACATATACAAACATACAAGCAAACACATACACAATATTCTATGCTTTGCTAACAGGTCCTGGCCGAATCTTTCAAAGCTGATAGAAATATAACTTGAGAGTCCCACTAAGAGTAATGCTGATTCTAGTCCACATATCTTGCCCTAAATAATTCAGTAATATTAGAAAGATATCTTTAAATTATAGGGATGTTTTTGGTATAGAAAAATGTAGAGCACAACAAGTATACAAATGTTCTTTTTGGTCATGTAACTTGATCTATTCTCCTAGACATTATAGTTGGCATAATGAAATTTTAAAAATTAAAATTTTAAGTGGCTCACAGGTTACATCCACAAATCCAGCACTTACCCAAGATGTGGCTCAGTTCCAGAAACTTTTCTTTTTTGCTCTCTTATACAGCTCTCTGAAACAATGTGTCATCCTAGAAGTTGACACCTCTAGAAGTTGACAGTTTTTTGACCACAAGGTGGCTGTGATTTCTTCAGATTTCCATATTTGGGTTGGTTATTTATTTGGTATTCACTGTGTTTTTAGTAAACATCTTCCAGGTCTGCTACTCAGTGCTAGATCAATATGGGAAAAATCTAAATATTGTGGTGATATGAATACCAACCTCAAAGCAAATATACTCCTCTAATTCTAGTTGTTGGGTCTAAAAGAGCTTTTAAATAAAAAGTGTAATTACATATTACCATTAGTCTGAGTTCTTAAGGGAGCTATGGATCTCACAGCCAGCTTGCATCATATCTGTTCATGCAATTCAACAAATCAACAGATATAAGCAAATAATACATATGTTAAGAAATAACAGAATGTCATTTGATGGCGATACATGCCAGGAAATAATCGTTAAACACACACAAAGAATAATGCTGACAAAAATTTTTTAATGCTTCAAGTATTCTACATTAATAAATTTTAAAGTATTTAACAACTCATGAAACTGGAAAGTTCAACAAAAGTGTATTCACTTGCATATACATATACATACATAACTAAGTATTTAAAGTACATATTTATATAGCTAAGCATATGTTTATATAACTGAGTATATATAACTAGGTATATATAAAACTTTCAGCCTTTAGTCACAGTTATTAGTCATTTTGTAACCAAAACAAAGAAACAAATAGGTTTGAGACCTGGTTAAAGTCAGATCACAATTCCCATAAGAACTCCATCTGTCACTCCTTTTTTTTCTTCCTTCTTCTATTTGTCTGCTCAGGTAGCTTTAGCAAAATGCAATAGACCAAGTGGCTTAAACAGCACACATTTATTTCCCACAGTTCTGAGGCTTGAAAGTCCAAGATCAAGGCTCCAGCACATTCCGTTCCTGATGAGAGTTCTCTTCCTGGCCAGCAGGCAGTCAATTTTTTTCTGTGTCTTAACATGGCAGAGAGAGCGGGCTCTCTCTTTTCCTCTTCTTATAAGGCCACTAATCCCATCGTGGGGGTCCCACCCTCATGACCTCAACTAACCCTAATTACCTCCCAAAGGCCCCATCTCCAAATACCACCACATTGAAGATTAAGGCTTCAGTATATGAACTTGGGTGGAGGGGACACAATTCTGTCCACAGCGCTTCTTATCTCTTCATCCATCACTTCTTTTATCTTCAAAATAAAATTATACAAGAGCTGTGAAAACCTTGGGTGGCTAGAGATGTAAATGTATGTGCCCAATGATGCCCGAGGTAAGTGTATTTAGGCAGAAAGGTAGAAGAGTCTGTGGGTGACAGACATCATAAATTAACAGTGATTGTCTGAGAAAAGTGTTTTTATATCCGGTTAAAGTTGGTTTTGCAATACTAATACTCCTATATGTCTTTTAATATGTTTTATATTAAACTAGTAAAATTATATGCACAAACAGTATTAAAAGGCACTTACGAAATGAACATTCCTGGTAGCAGTTATAAGCACAGTCTCCAGAGCCAGATGGTTTAGGTTTGAACACCTGTTCTGCCACTTACTAGCTAACTTTGGGCAAGTTAATAGACCTGTCTGTGCACCAATTTCCTTATCTGTAAAAGAGGAATAACAACGCTATCTGTCTCATATGATGGTTGTGAAGATTAAATGAGCTAATTTATATAAAGCATCAAAATATATATTATGTAAAGAACAATTTCTGGTAGATAGTGAGCACTATATGTTTGTTATTATTAGCAATAAATAAATGATTTTAAAATATGAATATAAGACCCAAAACATGCTCTCAGAGGAGCTTCGATTACAAATAAGACTGGAAATACATATGGAGTTCAATACCAAGTCATGGAACAGTAACCCTAAAAATGCAGGGAGTTTCTGAATTGGTTAAATCATGTCGTTGTGTACCAAGGCTAAAAGTTTTTGAGGATAACCAGAGCAGCCATCAAATCAAATGTAAAGTATATGAAGACATATTTGGTTCATTGCTGAATCCCCAGAACTCAACCAACATCTGTTCAATGTACAAGTGAAGAAATATAAGCACCAACGGAATCATGTCTGCGTGAGGAACATTCAACATAAACAGTGGCAATGAATTGGGCCAGTCAAGGCTTCAGGGAAGCCCACCAGACATCTGGTCAACAGTAAGAAGGGAAAGTCTGTTAGTCTGCTCATTTGTGAAGTCTTTATGTTAGCATTAAAGAGAGTAACAAACTCAAATGCTGGCTAAATATATCTAAGAATTGAATACCTAAAGGCCTTGAACTCACCTACACAGAACCTACCTAGAAGCCAGCTGTCAAAGACAATATGAGAAGTCTAGTAACAGGCAATAATTAACCACTCACTCCAACAATGTAGACAAGAAAGCGGATACAGATAGGCCTTCTGCTTGTTCAGCCATTGAAGCCACTTCTTTTCAAAACACCACATGATTCACCTTGGAATAAAGTCCTTGAAAATAAGAGAATCCCAGCTTGAAAAGATATTAGCCCAAAATTTGGACCTGTAATGGAAGCTCTATAGAAAGACAGCTTTGCTCTATTAAGAATCAGCTCTGTCTTTCATTGTTGCACATCACAATCTATGACTTGCAGCTATAGGTCTGGCTTGCAGAGGGTTTTCTCACAGTGTGATTTTAATGTATAAATAGCTAAAATTTCTAAATCTACAGCTGTTTGAGTATGCCATTAAAGTCTCCAATAGCCTTTTAACGTTCTTTTTCTAGAGTAGTTAAGTGACAGAAAGTTTAGTAAGCATTTCGGTGTGGCTCTATTCTTTTGGCTACTTTAAAGTCTTCCAAATATCCATCTTTTCTACATGTTAATATTTCCAAGTTTTCATATGTTAATATGTTTTTAGTGTGCCGAATAATGTGATATATGGCTAAAAAATCCCCTGTTTATTGTCTCAGGAAAGCTGCTTAATTCCTAAAGAGAGACACAAGTAGTGAGCAGGTGAGCCAAGGAATGAATGGGAATTGAAAAGCAGAGTTGGTGGATATTCCCTGGTGGCACAGTGGTTAAGAATCAACTTGCCAATGCAGGGGACACGGGTTTGAGCCCTGGTCCGGGAAGATCCCACATGCCACGGAGCAACTAAGCCCGTGCGCCACAACTACTGAGCCTGTACTCTAGAGCCTGTGAGCCACAACCACCAAGCCCATGTGCCACAACTACTGAAGCCCGTGTGCCTAGAGCCAGTGCTCCGCAACAAGAGAAGCCACTGCAATGAGAAGCCTGCGCACTGCAACGAAGAGTAGCCCCCGCTTGCCGCAACTAAAAACAGAAAGCCCACATGCAGCAACGAGGATCCAATGCAGCCAAAAACAAATAAATAAATAAATTTATGAAAAAAAAAAGCAGAGATAGTGAAAGCTGGCATTTTAAGTATATTATATATATATTATATACATTATGACTATTCCCTTAGCCAGTAAAGGATTTTCAAACAGACATAATGTGATTTGAACTCATAAGGTCTCTACTAACAGTATTTTATGTCATAAAACATGTAATTTTTCATTTCTTTGACCATTTTGTCCAACAGCAGAGTGTGACACAATGTACAGCATAAATGAAAAATGAGACTTTGATATTTGCATGGAATTTGCTTGCTCACTAAAAATAAAGTAACTGATTAAGGAAATAAAATAAAAGGCAAGTTACTAATACTTATAGAATACCTATTGAATCTGAATTTCTCATAATAGAGCATAAATGCATTTTGAAGAATCTTCCCAGATGGTGCTGACATGCAGCTTGGTTTGTGAAAAGCTAGTGCAGACAATCCTGGGAGGTAAGTTAAGGAAGGAAAAAAATCTGAGCAGGTTTAAATACTGTTTTGGAAGAGCAAGTTGAAGAGAGATAATGAGAAAAAGAGATAAAGGGGTAATCATTGCAAACAAGTTCTCTACAGGGACAGGGTGACACAATGATAAGCACGGAAGAACTACTCAACTGAGACAGGAGAAGAAACCCACGTCTGCACTGCAGCACAATGCATGGAGGAAGCATGGACACACAATTCAATCCATAGACTGAGTGGCAGAAAATTGACATTTCCAGGCTTTTCTCAAAGCCAAGCCTTCTCTTGAGAGCGAGGAAAGATGTCATGAGGTTGGACATTCAATACAAGTGCAGAAAGCTTGAAGTAGCTGATTGCTTTGTAAATTAAGACACTATGTGTTCTTTGTTCTGGACAGGTAAATGAAGAAACCTCTCATTAGTATTTTGTACATGCCTTAAACCATTACAACTACCATCCATTCAAATATGAACTCTAGGATTGATTAATTGGGCTGGACAATTAGAATAGCTGAAAAGCCATGTTGAAAGAAATTTATCAAGTTTCAAAGCAGGGCTGGTTGTGACAGCCTTTGTTAGTTGTGGGTGTCATATCATCTGTGATTACCAACCTCTATAATGAATCATTACGATTTCCACATCACAGCTTATTTTCAAAACATTCATTCTGGGGGAGGATGAAAAATTATTCTCTCTATAAACAACGTATTTCTGTTGAATCAACCCAGCTCTTTCATTTGTTTTTGGAGGCTCTAGCAAAGGATGCCTTTTCTCACCTTGCCCAGATTCCAGAATCTGCCCACGTTCCTAGGCTCATGTTCTCCTACCTGCATGTTCAAAGCCAGGAACAGTGCATATCTCTGGCAGTTCTTCCTTAGTCATGTCTCTCTCTGCTTTGATGGATTCCCATGATTAGATTGAGCCCACCCTGATAATCCAAGGTAAACTTCTCCCATCTCCAAATTCTTAACATAATTACATCTGCAAAGTCCTTTTTGGTATGCAATCTAATATATTTACAGGTTCTGGAGGTAAAGATATGGACAATTTTGGGGGAAGGGAGCATTATGTTGTACACCACACTTATTTATCATTTCTTTTCTTTTATGGTAAGTACTTTTAGTGTGTTTTCTAAGAAATTTTTTACCTGAGTTTGGAAAGATTTTATCTTCTGTTTTCTAGAATATGTTTTATAGTTTTAGCGTTTATGCTTAGATCTATATCTGTTTCAAGTTAAAACTTGTCTATTGTGTGAGGTACGGGCTGATGTTTATTTGTCCTATACATAATTAGCTGTTATAACATCATTTGTAGAAGTGATTATAATTTCCTACTTGAGTTACCTTGGTAAGTTTGTCAAAAATTATTAACTATATTTGCCTGGGTATACTTCTGTATTCTCTACTCTGTTCTATTGATTTGTATGTCTACTTTTATGCTGATTACACTATCTTGATTACTGTAACTTTTCAGTAAGTCTTGGACACTCTGGAGCTTTCCCTGGAACTGTTGCTTAAATATAAAAATTTTCTGTGAATTAAAAATTAATGACAGATTTTATTAGGTAATGGTAATAATGAATTGCTGAAAATCTGGCACTTTATCTCCACTTATACAAAAACTGTTCTTTTTTCAGGATCCAGCTGAAAACATTCCCCAGCTGAGACCATACACAACAATTGCTCCTTTTTAGGACATCATAGTATTTACCATCTGTACCAACCATGACATATATTTTATATACTACCTTGTACTTTAAAATAATATATGTCGGGGCTTCCCTGGTGGCGCAGTGGTTGAGAATCCGCCTGCTAATGCAGGGGACACGGGTTCGAGCCCTGGTCTGGGAGGATCCCACATGCCGCGGAGCAACTAGGCCCGTGAGCCACAACTACTGAGCCTGCGCGTCTGGAGCCTGTGCTCCACAATAAGAGAGGCCGCGATAGTGAGAGGCCCGCGCACCACGATGAAGAGTGGGCCCTGCTTGCCACAACTGGAGAAAGCCCTCGCACAGAAATGAAGACCCAACACAGTAAAAATAAATAAAATAAATTAATAAACTCCTACCCCCAACATCTAAAAAAAAAAAAAGAAAAGAAAATAATATATGTGATAATTCCCATTCTAAATGGAAATATCCTCAAATGGATGAAACACACATTTGTATCTCTCACGATTTGCATTTAGCAGGTGTTCAGTAAATAATAGTCAATAACATAGAAGGCTATCTGATAACAAAAAAATAACTCTTTCTGGGAAGTAGAAGTAGTATACTAACATTTGTTGTTAATAAAAGATGCTTCCTGTACATAACAATATTCTGTAGCACTCACCAAAGCAGAATTGAACAAGAATGGAAAAAATCAGCAGAATGTTATTTAAATACTGGAGAATAACTGAATCACTTTGCTGTATATCTGAAACTAACAACATTGTAAATCAACTATACTTCAATTTAAAAAAAAGATCTAAAAACTTACAGGCTGCTGTCAAACATTGGGGTCCTTGAGGAATCAGTATGGTTCATCTAAGATACTGACTGCTTTTCTTGCTATCCCATTATAATAATTATCCTCATTCCTTGTCCATTAAGTGTTCCATTATTCTTTGTATAGAGTTTTTCAAACTTCTTGAAATATACCTAACAAAACCATTTATGCTGCCAAAATTTCTCTGTCTTCACTAAAAGGATTTTTGTTCAACATTTCAAAAATGTGTAGAATGTGCCCACTCCGATCCCAGGTGTGGTGCTTTGGAAAGATAAGGCATGTGCACAGCCTGGTGAAAAGACAGACACATGTGGACAGGAGGATCAGCGTTCCAGCAGACTTGTGTATGGAGCACAGTCCTCCTACGCATCAGTGACAGCCCTACAGGGGACAAAGCCAAAAGCTGGGTGACCTCAAAGACAAGTTGGATTTCCCAGCAGAAATCCAAGGAATGAAATTACATTTGAGGTGGGACTGCTGGAACTTTCCTTTGGAATACAGTTGTAGTTTTTCATATTCTTCCCTATCAATTTCACATCATCTGTTTTGGATGATCTTTCAGTCTGTTGAGTGTTTTTTGAAGATTCTTAATGAATTACCTAACAATTGGTACGAGCTCATTTGTGAAAGTGATATGAGTGATATGCACTTGTTCTTATATCAATTGGACAAGCCAAGGGCACTCAGGAGGCACACCTGTGTTAAAGTATGACCCCCCAGAAACCAAAAGGTACTGACTGGGGGCTGATTAAGTACGGATGACTCTGTGAGTGTCATGAACACAAACACTGACACAAGTTTCCGGGTGCTGGGAGTGCTAATTATCGTCTGTAGGTAGTTGGGATGGGAGGGTTGCAAATAAAGTTAAGATTGCCATGTAACAAGGAGGTCGAAGACTCTGATGTCATGACCTTGCTGTATGCTGTGTCAGTTTCCTAGAGCTGCCATAACAAAACACCAACAAGAGAGTAGCTTAAAACACCAAAATGTATTGTCTCACGGTTCTGGAGATTAGAAGTCCAAAATGAAGGTATCAGGAAGGGCATGCTCCCTCTGGCAGCTCTAGGGAAGAACCTTCTTTGCATCTTCTAGTGTCTGGTGCTTGTTGACAGTCCTTGGCGTTCCTTAGCTTGTAGATACATCACTCCAGTCACATGGCCGTCTTCTCCCTGTGTGCCTTTATTTCATCTTCTCTGTGTTCATGCCTGTCTCTGTGTCTAAATTTCCCCTGTGTATAAGGCCACCAATCATACTGGATGCAGGCCCTCCCTAATGACCTCATTTTAACTTGATAACCTCTATAAAGATTCTATTTTCAAAAAAGGTCACATTCTGATGTTCTAGGAGTTAAGACTTCAACATATCTTTTTTGGGGGAGAGACAATTCAGTCCATAACATATGCCTTACTGAAATACAGATATACAATGTTTACAAGAGTTTATTGATCTACATAGGACATGTTTCGTTTGGAGTAATTAGTACTTATTTAGCTCCAACATGCCTAAGAGTGGTTATCTTTTTCAATATGTAACCGAAATCCTATTTAACAGTATGCTTAAGATCATATTTACAGCTCCATGTTTGATTATTATTCATATTCTATTTGTTGGTGTAGAAACATCTGACAGTTTCCGAAGATAGTGTGCCTTTTGATTCCTCATTGCCATTTCGTGATAGTTAATAATTTTTCTAAATTATACCTTCTGTACTTCGTGATGCCTGGTTTTACATAGTAGTTTTAACCTTTTCTCATTCCTGAAAAAATTTCCATTTCAAGCTCTCTTCATAGGGATGGTGGTTCTTCATTCCTAAACCACTGTTTGGAATTTTTATATTTTGTAAGTTTTATAAATCTTTGGTCAAATAGAATAAATGGTGTTTTAGGGCTTATTTATCCTAAGTGACTTCAGTTTTTTGTACACTAACGTGCATTGAAAAGTTTGAAGAGAAGGATACAACACACAATGTTTGCTGTATATATTAGCTCATGGAAACCTTTCACTATATAATATCACACAAGAAACATACTTGGGAATTACTGTCCTAAGTCATATACCTACTATAAAGAAATTAAAATATTACCTTGTTTTCTGTTCATCCCATCTTCTACTTAGTTAAAAAACAAACAAAAAAAAAACCCACCAGTTTTTTCCATCTCTTTCTCCTGAGTAGTTGTCTAAACTTGGTGAACTTAAGAAGACATGTGTGTGTACCTAGAATGACTTCCTTTGGCGAATCTCCTTTCTCTCACTTGAAAAAAATACTTCTCAGTCTATTAGGTTTGGTTGGGGCCAACCCTGCCCAGGAATGAGTCAGACTAAAGTATTCCACCTTCCTTGGATCGGGGTTGTACACAAGACACAAAGCAAGACAGACAGATTTATCCCTGGAGGTTTTACAGTCAAAAGAAAAAGAAGGAAAAGAGAAAAGAAAAAAGAAAAGTAAAGAAGATCCTTGGTTTGCTTGAAAACAGCAAGCTGTGAAAATAATGTAGATATTTCATGTTCAGCAATCAATACGTGCATATCCTTTCCACCTTGGGAAGTTTGAGTTGATTTTCTAAGTCGGGCAATGGAGAAAGTCGTAACACATGTGTTTCAGGTATTAGCAAGGCATCAATGATTCCTATAGTTCATACTTACCCAAACAGTACTCAATATAATTGAATATTTCTCCATTTGGAAGAGGTCCTAAATTCACACAGAAATAACAATAACTAGCTTTCCTGTTTAGTTCAATTTCTGTTTCTTTTAGGAACTGCATTTGCAAGTACAGCTAGGCTTTTTCTTCAGAAAGAAAGTCACCTAAGAGCAGAGACAATATGTGGCCCCATTTGCATCTTCCATAAATCTTAGCAGAGTGTTCAATAACTATCTGTTACACTAAATTATTTCTGTGATATCTTAGTAGATAATTATAATCAATAGACTCTATGATACATTAACCGCTCCATCTCCAATTAAAATGTATCCACCGTATCTCAAACACCATACCCATCTTAAGATATTTTACATAAATTGCTCACAATTGAATATCTTGTTGAGGGATTTCCTGTGCCTTTGTTTCTGGCAGGCTGTTTTCCCTTAGTTTGAAATATTAGTCTCTAAAGACTAGTTTCCCTTGAGCAGATTATCAAGATTAACAATCCTGCTGCACTTTCTATTCCGCGAGGAAAGCATTTTACTCAATTTCTCCAGGGAAACAAATGCAGTCTCTACCCTTCCTCATTTGTTTGGCTAATGTATGTTATTTCCAGTTGCCTCTGCTGCTGCTGTTATTGTTATAATGTCCAAATTTTGGAGTTAAGTTGTCTGAAAAACAATGAGAACATCCCAAGAAAGCTTTTTCTTTTTTTTCTTAAAATACTGGGAACAGTATTCCTACAGGAACTTTTGGAGCCAGAGGCCCTTTTGATCCCTCTTTATTTCCACTCTGTGGGGTTATTAAGATCTTCCTACCCCACCCCTGCCCAGGGTCTCACTTCACAGAAGCTTCAGCAAACATTGTTCGAGCACCTGCTTTCCACCAGTTTTTGCCTTTGACATTGTGGAAACAGCTGAAAAACACACCTTGTCTTCCTTTCACCAAATGTTCTTTCTTTCCTGAACATCAACCCCTGTGGTCTAACTGACTATTTCATGATGCTTCTGCTATTTCAGTTTTTGGCCTGGATTTCTTACAACTCTCTGTGTTGGTTAAGATTAGATTTGGCTGCTAGAATAGAGAATGATTATGGTAGCTTAAACATGACTGACCTTTTTCTCACTCATCCAGTAGTCTGGGTAAAAGTTGTCCAGGGCTTGTAGGGCGGCTCCTGGGGTCTGGTACATGGGCACCTTCCTCGGCCTGGTCGTTCTGCCATCCCAAGAGGGTTGCTTCATCCTTGGAGTCTAAGAGGACTCACTCACACCTGTGATCCTGCCGGTAAGAAGGGAAAAGGGGGATGGAGGGTGGGCCTCATACCCTCCACTCAAAGCCCGCCTGGCCAGAACATGGCTACACTTCTTTGCAGTAAGAGTATAGAAAATGTCATTCTTATTCTTGGTTGCTAAGAACCAGAGGTTGTAAAATTATAGGAAAAATGAGAAAAGTTATTGGGACAATTAGTAACTCAGCAGAGTTTATCTACTCATCTCTCAACACAATTCACCAGGTGCTTGGCTATTAAGACCCTGATTGAAATTATAAGGTATTTCACCTGTAACAGAAGTTTATCCTTGGTTACAGGATAGGTCATTAGTTGTTAAGAACCGTACATTAAGGTAAGGTTTTGCACTTAAATTTCCTTTAATCACCAGCCAATAGCTTCTATTGAAGCTGAACTCTGCTACGCATCTTAACCAAACGCCCAAGCACTCCCAGGAGGTGCAGACTCTATATATTTTTCTCATTAACAGAGCAGACCATCACATGGTGAGTAATCCCAGGCTTTGGAATCCAGAGATTATAACAGACACCCGAAAATTCCATATAAGTTTTATCTTCCTTGCTTCTACAAATCGTTATATATGTCTCCATGGGAAAACAGAAGAAACACACTTGTGTGATAACAACGTAATTGTAGCACAATTGGCTCTGCTCATTTCAATCCTGTCTTTGTTATGAATGCCTTCTCATTACTTTTCGTTTAACACTGGATAAGAATAAAAGAAAAGAAATTAGTGCGGGATATGGTTGAGATTTTTTTCATGTACTCATACAAAGGTGATATCACAGAGAGACCACTTGTTCAAAAGATCTTAGCATTGACTTTGGGGAGAGAAAGTGAAATAATTATCAGCAGCTGAGAAAAAAGAAAGCTAGGAATTGTTCAATGTTCAGAGGCCATCCCAAATAGCAATGAAAAATCAGGATGTAAAAACGAGTTTTGCGTAGTAAGTGTGTTTTATGGTATGAAAGCACTGCTTTGAAATGAAGGTACAAGGTACATCAACTCTGAGTGCCCAGTTCATTACACGCAAGGCTTCCACAGTCGGGTGGCATTAAGTCTACAGTTTTGTATTGCAAGTCAGGCCACAGGATACATATTATTTTACAAGGAAATATTGCAGGTGGTCGGAGGTGCCTGCAAACATACACTCGAGATAGAATAACGATGCCTGGCACATTTATTCTATGCACAGAATTTAGAGACGGGAAGGAGAATCCTTGCTCATCTTAAAGAATCAGCCCACTGGTCCTCAAGTAAGGTTGATGCACTGGTTCAATACAGTCACATATGGGGAGGAGGGAGATGTGCACCAAACAATTAATTCAAAACCTTGAGGAAAACATAGGCATCCCATGAATGGCCCATCCACAAGAAGCCCACTTCTCACCACAGAAACCAGGAAGAGCTGTCAGAATTTTCATAGTTCAGGCCTCTGTCATTGCTCAAGGGGAAGCCATGGATGCCTTCATGTCCTCTGCTTCTAGACATCTTTTCCAAAAGTGAAGGCACTTCTTTTTTTTTTCTTTTTTTTTTTTTTCTTGGCTGCATTGGGTCTTCATTGCTGCATGCGGGCTTTTCTCTAGTTGAGGTGAGTGGGAGCTACTCTTCTTTGCGATGCGTGGGCTTCTCATTGCGGTGGCTTCTCTTGCTGCAGAGCACAGGCTCTAGGCGCAGGGGCTTCAGTAGTTGTGGCTCGCAGGCTCAGTAGTTGTGACTCACGAGCTTAGTTGCTCTGCGACATGTGGGATCTTCCTGGACCAGGGCTCGAACCAGTGTCCCCTGCACTGGCAGGTGGGTTCTTAACCACTGCGCCACCAGGGAAATCCTGAAGGCACTTTTTAAGGGTCATGTTTAAAGTTCTTTTTTAGTATCGAGAATAAAATCAAACACAGCAGACTTAACTGAAAACTCTGTGCAACACGTTAGAACTTAATACACAGGGTTAGCTTCTACATCCCATAACTCCTGTGAAAGGTGAGGAGAAACAGCATGGTGCCCAGGAAGGCAAGACTGGGTCAGAAGATTGGTGCAGGGGGACTCTGGGGAACCCGGAGCTGAGCTTGCTACACAAGCATCATTTTCACTATCTGGGTGAAAAGATGTTGAGGAATTGAAAGTACTTTGTGAGTCTAATGGAGAAGCCATTTCAAAGAGAATGTGCAGATGTTCAATTGCAGCCCAAATGGATAATGGATCATAATAGCTTGTCCATCAAAGAAAGGTTAGGTCACGGCTATGCACGGCGCACATCTTGACGGCAGTGAAATGGCAAGGAGATGGCTGCTTGCATGATCTACTTATAAATACATTTTCTGCCTCAAAAAGATCTGCTCTCCTCCCACCCCTGCTTTTCTGGCTGTCCGTGAATAACTGTGGCTCACGGACTCCTTGTGTTTATCTTCTCAGTTATTAATCCTTAAGCCTTACATGTTTTGTACTTGGGCAGCTGATATTTTCAAATGTCTACCACAGTGACAGTTGGAGCCAGCGGTCTTATATCTAAAGGACCCACAGTGATACACTCTAGATGCAAATGAGAGATGCTTCCTGGTCCCCCAAGGAGGAAAGATATGTCTTCCAGGGCCCATTATCCCAGACTCCTCTCTTTACTATCTTTATGATAACTAAACCTATAGGTGCAAGATTTGAACATACAGTATTATAGACGTACTGTATCTTGATTCCAACAGGACACTTTTTTTTAAAGACAAGATGTCTTTGGAGATGTATTGATAAATACAGACTAGAAAACAATGTGATTACATATACACATAGTTGGGTAGACATCCTATCATAAAAAATCTTGGTCAATGGGCTGATGCAGATATTTTTTAAATGGGAGAAGTGTTTCTAAAATATTTCAAAGTTCCACCCTTGGCTTTTCCTATTTAACATAGAGATATAAAAGGATATTTATTTCTAAAATTTCAGTGTAACATAGATTTCAGAGAAGTAGTTAATTGGTCAGATGATTTTTAATTTAGAATAACAGCTTGAAATTTGTAACATTAAGCTCCTGAAATAGAGGGAGAGACAAGGTTGACATCAGTCCACATGGAAAGGGCCAACACAAGTCAACAGAGGAGTATGATACCCAAATAGCAAATGTGAAATAAGGCTAGGTTCGTGGAAACGAAGCACTGAAATCAAGAAAGATGATTCAGGAGAGATTACAAAAGGGAATGATAAACTTTGAGAGATCACAAATATGTCCATTACCCTGATTTTGGCAAGGATTTCATGGGCATATACACATATATGTCAAAACTTAAATGGTATACTTTAACTATCTACAGTTTCATGTGTGTCCATTTTACCTCAATAGAGTTGCTCTTTAAAAACAAACAAAAAAAATTTTTAAAGAACGATGATTCATTCACTCAAATTCAATGAGCATTTTAGGCACCCGTGCACTCTGAACATGACTGGGATTCAAAGTGTGAACAGGGCAAAGACATCAGAGAACTTTCAGCATGACGTGTGTGATGGTGTTGACAGATCTGTAAACATAAACGTCAGAGAGTGTGATGCTCAGAGCTGTCGCCCAACAGTGGTGTCCGGCAGCACCCAGGCTCATGTTAGCTCTGCCTCGTGACAGACGCCCATGCCACACTGACTAATACACCTTTTGAACGTCACCTGAACCTGGGGATAAGGTTCTATAACACCATTGTGCCTAAAGATAGGCTGAGTTTCTAGGAAAGCAGGAGCCAGGAAGCGACACTGAAGACTAAGGGAGTGCTGTGAACACAGGCCGAGAGATGTTAAGAGTGAGGGATCAACTGTAGGTGGATGTGACGGGTCCCCGGAAGGGCTCTGATGGGACGCAGGCCTGGAGGGGGAGGGAGTGAGCCCAGGCATGGATTCCGGTACCATAGTTACAATAAGAGTGAGTAGCATCTTCAAGGAAGAGAATGCAAAAGGGAAAGAGCAGAAGACCCCATCAGCTGAAAATATGATTTGTATTCCAAGAAAAGCAGTAAGAAATTAGGAATCACTGAAGATCAATGATGTAGCATAAGTTCCTTTTGTAGAAAGTAGAAGATAAAAAGCTCAGATAGCATAGTCCTACCTACAACCCACTCTGTATACTGGAGCAGATCTCTGAAGGATGACACAACATCAAACATAAAGCAAAAAGGGGCTTTGGTTTTATTTGTCCCACAGTCGTCACTGTTCACATGACCCCAAATACTCCACTGAAAAACTTAAAACTTCAGTTTGCTATTGACATGTCTCCAAATCACAAGTTAGCTGAATTTATTCCTTCCAAGGGCTCCTGGGGCTTCATGAAGGCAACCTCAACATGTGAGTTTTCTCACTCTGGTTTTCCCAACCTTCTTTTTTCCCAGGAACTTCCTTGGTAACCATGGCAATGTCTGAAGGGTGGTGAAGGGGGAGGGGGGAATGAATAAGCATCTTCTACAGGATTTAGCTCAGAGGTGGCCAGAATTATAAATTATGATTTTCATGGACATGCACAACACTCATCTGATTGGAGCTTCATGCTTGGAAAATGAAAGGTGCGCTTCGGCTACACCCCCTGTGCTGTCCCAAGGCCCCCACCGATGTCCTACGTTTGGGGTCCCGCAGCAGCCTCTGTCACTTAATTTAATGCCGAAACCTGAGAAGACCCACGTCTCCCTTCCACAGACAGAGCATCAGCAAGAATGGGAACTGCAGCTCTGGCAGGAGGTCACAGCCAGGCACCTTTATTGTTATTACTGAAGACCATGATCAGAGGCTCCGCCGTGAACATCACCCTTGACAGAGATCATTGTGAACAACTAGAATTCCATTTTATGGCTCCTCTTTAAAAAAACACACATATACTTGGGAAATGGCCCTTCTGAAATCCAGCCCTGTCTTGATTCAATGCTTCTGTATTGTGTGACTGCCTCTGATTGCTGTGTGGTACAGTGGCAGAAGCTGAAAATAGCCTTACATCAAACTTAGTGATGCCAGTTACGATTTTTAAGTTGAAACAGGAAGCAACCCTTCCCAAGAACAATCCCTTATGTCAAACCAACTGTTAGAGCAGGGATGACCACCCTCACCGCAGTTGCCGTCTGCCCTGTCCTCCGAGGCTGCTGGGAGCCTCGCCTGGAGGGGCCGTGCTGCCCGTGACCTTGCACGTCTGGCTGCGGTGGCTCATGTCTTATTAAGGTTCATGTACACTGAGGTGCATGCTGCCCAGGTGCTGGGCTTTTTGCTGTGGTGTGTAATATGAGACCCAGTCACACCTGTGTGACAGCCTTCAGGTTGAAAATGCAGGCTGTGCTATTTGCAGAGGGTTTATTGTAAACAGATTCCGCCTTCTCTAAAGGCACTGCTCTGGCATTAGGTAAAGTCAGAATGTCCTTTGATCCAGGGTCACAGAACCCGGAGGCCACAGAGGCATGCAAAAACTTTCATCCAGAACAATCCCCAATTCTCACTTTATGAAAGGGATCGCCTGTGTATAGCTTTTGACAGTTATTATTGAATTCATGGTGGTTAAACCTAAAGTTCTATATCTTCCTTCTGGTGGTTCTTCTACCCACCTCTCCACTGGACGGTTTTATAGCCTACATCATTGCTGGGGAGTTGAGAAGTGTAAAATTATAAAACATTCGACAGAGGAGCTGGTTCAACATTCTCACTCCATTTAAAGGTGAAGAAGCTGAGTGAATATTTCACTGTTTTTGTTTATATCTTTTTCCAGCCCATTGATTTTTTTTTTCAAAACCTCACTGTCTTTTTCTGGCTCCCTGTTTGCCTGGCACATTCAATCTTTCTGTACGATTTCAAAAAATGAGTCAGCTTCATTCTCATAGATATTCTTCTGATGATGTTCTTTCTGTATCTACTCTGTAATCTGAGAAAGGCATAAATGAAATGCTAACTCTCCTTTCTCTCATACATCAAATCATTTTATATTGGAGAAGGAACACAACGGGGAATATCACAGTTTGAAATTTATGTTGTTTTCCACTTTATTTTACCTGCCAGGAAGAACTACAAAGATCAGGATTCAGGGTCAGATTTTAGAAGCATCAAGTCCTCCAGATCACTATTTGAAATTTAGGATTTTTGAAATCTCTAATTTACATATATGTTTAGAACTAAGCAATGAACTAGTGAAGGCATGACCTGCGGGAAGAGGACTTCTTGGATGAAAATGTTATCAATGCTCTAGGAATTGTTCCATGAGCTTGGACAGGGTCTGAATGAAAAACCTAGGAGTTAGAAGCCAGGGTAGATTCAGCAGATCCAGCCATGACCTGGATCTAATCCCAGAGCAGTCAGACTAATACGGGGAAGTCCTTTAACAATGTGAACTACACTGTTCATTTTTAAATAAATAGAATTGTGCCTGGTAGTTTAAAATGGTATCTGGAAGACTCACAGTCATCGATGTAGCCGAGGCCTTTGGCACCTGACTAGGCTAGGCTCCAGGCGGGGTTAGAAACACTCCTCTCCCAGGTTCAACTGAAGAGCAAGCAGCATGGGCATCGTTCACCTGGGGATTGTGTTGAAAGCATCTGTCACTTTAAATTCATGGTGCTGTTTTAAGGTTTCTCTGTCATTCAAATCTGTGCTTCTTGAATACTCATCCAGGAAGAGGCTCTCCCTGGCACATGAGTAGACAAGTGCTATACTGAAGGTGTTCTTTCTATTATGTAAAATTCCCTCCATGGGTGGAGCTCTGGGAGTGTGACTGCTGACTTTAGCAGTGGCCTTGATCTTGCTTGTCCTCTGTCTTCATAAACAGCACTGTGAACGCCGCATCACAAGTAATGTAGGGACTGAGGCTCTTCTTAGCTCTGGATCCAACGAGATCATTATTTCCATCCTATTTCCTTTTCAGAGCAACAGAGACAACAAAGCCTTGACTTCTGGGCATTTTTCAAGAGCAATTAATGGAACAGTGAAGCTTGAATGCATTCCAACTTAGGGATAAAAAACAATATTTGTTAAAGTTCCATCAATGAATGTATTCACTGTCTCAGATAGATGTCTAGTAGATGGGTCACTGCAGACATGAAGACATGTAAATGAATGCTTCCTGCATGCCAGGCCCCATGCCAAGGGTTTTACTGACACAATTTTTTATTTAATTCTTAAAATATATCTTGAGATAAGCAAAGCTATAAATGAACAACTAATTGTCCCCAAGTCACAAACCTAGTAAAAGGTAGATTTAAAAATTCTAACTCAAATTTGTCTCACTTGAAACCTTATCTTTTCATTATGCCATTATTTCAAAATATGTATTTTTTAAAATTCTGAAAACTAGTTACTAAAATTGCAAGAGATTTCACATTTTCTTACAGACACTATCATATATTTGAAAAAGTACACAGAAAAAGCTTAATAGAAGTAATAGAAGATAATTATGAGAAAATATTTAGGGAAAAAAAGGACTAGAATACCAAAAGATGCTGAAGTCATTGCCATCAACACTAAAAACTGTATATATGCAGCCACATACAAAAATTATCAGAGCATTCCATTTTTCTACCAGTTTTGGTTTTGGGTTGTTTTTGCTTTTAATAGCTGAATCCTTAGGAACAAACTACTAGGTATAAAATAAATAAGATACAAGGATATAATGTACAGCACAGGGACTATACCAACCTTTATAATAACCTTCAAATGAGTATATATTTAATAAAAATATTGAATCACTATGTAGCACACCTGAAACTAATATAACATTATAAATCAACTGTACTTTAACAAAAAATAAAGATAAAAAATAACTGATTTCTTGCTCATGAAATATTACAGAGAGTTCTCATTAAATTTCTAGACAAATTTTCTAGACATAAATAAATCTATCCAACTGCACTGGAATCTCAGAAAACAGATTCCTCTGCAGTTCTAGGCTGTTAGACTCTGTACTAAATCCGAGAATTTGGAACAGTTATCAGCACAGATTTTCCATAGTTGTGATGCCTGGGGAGTCTGACAAGAGAGCTACAGGGACCCCACACACTTGCTCTCAATAAATCAGGGTCTGTCGGAAAGACAAAACACCTTCACAGGAGAGTTCCAGAAAGGGAGTGTTTATATAGTAGGGGGACCCGGCAGCAAGAATGGGGTGTCTGTTACCAGGAAGAGGCAAGGCTGTGAGGGAGGGAGCCCTTATGTTCTTTTCTTAAGGAAAACTCTCATATGAAATGGACTTGTTCAACTCTTTTTGATCAGTCTATACAGTCAAGTTGGAAACTATTCTGAAGGGAAATGAACATAATTGGTATTTTGTAGTAATTTTGATGGAAGCACCACCGTGGAAACTTCTTTCTACTCTAACCTATGGGGAAGGTTACCTACTGAAAGTCATGTACATGTATAAATTTGCCTAGGAATTACACAATTTGAATATCTTATTGGTCATTACACAATCTTAAATTTTGGTTTGATTCTACTGTCTTCCTATAGTCATGAAGGAGCAACATGGATACATAATACTTACTAGGCAACAGACATACATTAAAATACTGTGTCACCAGGCTCTTGAGGGAGAGCTGTGGCCAGGAGCCCAGGCACTGCCCCTCCTGTTCCTGGCATGGAGGAGTCCTCTGACCTCGCTCTCCTGCTCCCAGCTCTGCCGACGCCACCCACTGGCCAAGAAGGACCAGAAGCCAGAGGACAATAGCATCCCTTGATGCAGCCAATGAAGGTCAGACTCTGACAGGGCACCGCAAAGAGCAACTGGAAAATATCCAGGACAACCCCCGGCAAGAGTGGGTGACAGTCGGAGACTCTCCCCTAGAACAGGTTTGGGAAAGGTGTAAGGAGAACAACAAAAACACGGCCAAGAATGACCGAGATGTGAACATGGGAACATGGCCAAGTGACACTCTACCTAACTTGACGTTAACATCATGCTCTGTATTCTGCATAGACATGATCATTCCAATATTACAGACGAGAACACCGAGGCGCAGGAAATGTAAGTAAATTGCCGAAATTCATTCAGCGGGCAAGTGGCAGAATTGGGATTTGAAATAAGGCCTCCTGATTTCAAATCATATGCTTTTCCAGTAGGAAGCCCTCACCCCTGGCAATATGTGAGGAGCTGTTTGATTTCCCACTGGCCCAAGATGTAGCCCTAGGAAGGAAGATTAGATTTTCATCAACTCTATTTGCATCTATATTAGAAACAGCTGAAGGTCCTTGAGACTTGGGTATCCAAGAAATTCTTTAAATAACATGAAGAACAGGACTAGTCATTGAGAGTTTGTTTTTCCTTTTCCTTTTAATCTATTGAAGACACGCATACAGGAAGAAAATCTGCCACCCAGGCATTTTTTTCTCTTTGCCAGAGGCATTTCCGCCACTTGAGAGAAGAGATTGTCATTTATTTAATACTAGAGTGGTTAATATTTATGCTCAGTTGTCTGCTACTATCTGCCCCAAGACAATGTGAGCTAACTTTTAGAGTATAACTAGCAATGTGCTTTGTAAAACTCAGATAAAAAAATACATGTCACCAAGTGTTGGGTTTGACCTCAATAAACTTCTCTTCCATTAACCTCCTTCAATAGTCCAACAATTCCCAAGAGGAAAGATAATTTCCCATACGTTCCTTATCTTAAGGAAAACACTCCTATGAAATGGACTTGTTCATCACTTATAATGAGTCCATATAATCTTTTTTCTATTTTTTACTGAAATATATTTGACATATAAAATTGTGTAAATTTAACACATACAATATGTAATTTGACATATTTATTTATGTAATGTGATTGCCATTGTAGTGATAATTAGCACCTCTATCACAATACATAATCATCATTTGTGTTTGGTGGCTGGAATAATTAACTTCTAGTCTCTCAGAAAGTTTGATTATTATAATGCAATATTGTTGTCTATGTTCACTATTATATGCATTAGGTCTCCAAGGCTTAAATACCACCCTTTGAAAATTTATACCCTTAAACATCTATTCTTTTCCTCCCACTGGCCATCTCCTGGTAACTGCCATTTTACTCTGGGGTTTTTTGGGTTTGTTTTTTTTTTTTGAGTTTGGCTTTCTTAGATTCCACATATAAGTGATATCATACAGCATTTGTCTTTCTCTGTCTGACTTATCTCACTTAGCATAATGTGCTGAAGGCCAATGTTGCCACAGTGAATAACGTTCCAGTGTGTATGTATACGTATATGTATATATGAATAAAATTCCAGTGAGATATATGTATCTCACATCTTTTTATCCATTCATCTACTGATTGGCACTTAGGTTATTTCCATATCTTGGTTATTGTGAATAGTGCTTCTATGAACATTCAGGTACACATATCTCCTCAATACCCTGTTTTCTTTTCCTTTGGGTATATACCCAGAAGTGGAATTGATGGAGCATATGATACATCTATTTTTAATTTTTTGAGGATCCTCCAGACAGTCCATATAATATTAATTAGGAAACTATCCTGAAGGAAAATGAATATAATTGGTATTTTGTAGTAATTTTGGTGGAAGTATCACTGTGGAAACTTCTTTCTACTCTAACTTATGAAGAGGGCTGCAGATGGAAATTCCAGTGCATATATGTCATTTGCCTAGGAATTACACACATTAAATATGTTATCTGTCATTACTCAGTCTTAAATTTTAGTTTGCTTTATGTCTTTCTGTAGAAATGAAGGAGCAACATGGATACATAATAATAGGTAAAGACATATATTAAACTATTAACTATGCAATGGTCATCATCTAAGCACTGTTGGGAGGAGTGGACAAAAAGGTGCAAGGGATAAAATGAAACACACACATATGAACACACACACATACACACACACACATAGATCATCTTTGGAACAAATGTTTTCACCATCTGATGGGATGAGTGGAACTCTCCTACAAGTTAATAGATAAGACAAATATGCAAAGAAATCACCAGTTTGCAGAACAACACATGCATTGTTGTTTTTTTTAAGACAAGCTGCAATTATTTATTTATTTATCTTTGTTCTTCAGCAAACATCTAAGAGGAAAGGAAAAACCAAAGAATAAATAGTCAGTCAAATAATAAGGTTTGAACTTAGTCTGATAACAGCCAGGCTATGTATGGAGGTCAGATTCTTCTTGCTTGATGCAAATGGTAGCCGGGATACTTGCCAAGTACAGTGAAACTGGTGAGGCACGACTCCTAGTGTCTCTGAAGATTCAGTTGCCACCCATGACTGGGGAGCATCATAAGTTCAAAGGAGCCTTGTCGGCCCCAGTTTCCACTTATTCTGATTTTCAATTTTGTGGTCTCCGCTTTTATGGATGAGTTAGAAGGCACATAACCATTCAGTAATAATGAAGTACAACATGGCTGAGGGCTGAGATCATATATTTCCATTGGAGTTTATCTTTGTCCAAATTTCTTTCTTTTTTCTTTTTTAACATCTTTATGGGAGTATAATTGCTTTACAATGGTGTGTTAGTTTCTGCTGTATCACAAAGTGAATCAGCTATACATATACATATATCCCCATATCCTCTCCCTCTTGCATCTCCCTCCCACCCTCCACATCCCACCCTTCTAGGTGGCCACAGAGCACCAAGCTGATCTCCCTGTGCTATTCAGCTGCTTCCCACTACCTATCTATTTTATATTTGGTAGTGTATATATGTCCAAGCCACTCTCTCATTCGTCACAGCTTACCCTTCCCCCTCCCCTTGTCCTCAAATCCATTCTCTACATCTGCATCTTTATTCCTGTCCTGTCCCTAGATTCTTCAGAACTTTTTTTTTTTTTTTTTTTACTTTCCATATGTGTGTGTTAGCATACAGTACATGTTTTTCTCTTTCTGAGTTACTTCACTCTGTATGACAGCCTCTAGGTCCATCCACCTCACTACAAATAACTCAATTTCATTTCCTTTTATGGCTGAGTAATATTCCATTGTATATATGTGCCACATCTTCTTTATCCATTCTGTTGATGGACACTTAGGGGTTGCTTCCATGTCCTGGTTATTGTAAATAGAGCTGCAATGAACACTGTGGTACATGATTCTTTTTGAATTATGGTTTTCTCAGGGTATATGTCCAGTAGTGGGATTGCTGGGTGATACAGTAGTTATATTTTTAGTTTTTTGAGGAATCTCCATACCGTTCTCCATAGTGGCTGTATCAATTTACATTCTCACCAACAGTGCAAGAGGGTTCCCTTTTCTCCACACCCTCTCCAGCATTTATTCTTTCTAGATTTTTTGATGATGGCCATTCTGACCAGTGTGAGGTGATATCTCATTGTAGTTTTGATTTGCATTTCTCTAATAATTAGTGATGTTGAGCATCTTTTCATGTGTTTGTTGGCAATTTGTATATCTTCTTTGGAGAAATGTCTATTTAGGTCTTCTGCCCATTTTTGGATTGGGTTCTTTGTTTTTTTGATATTGAGCTGCATGAGCTGCTTGTATATTTTGGAGATTAATCCTTTGTCAGTTGCTTCATATGCAAATATTTTCTCCCATTCTGATGGTTGTCTTTTCGTCTTGATTATGGTTCCCTTTGCTGTGCAAAAGCTTTTAAGTTTCATCAGGTCCCATTTGTTTATTTTTGTTTTTATTTCCATTTGTCTAGGAGGTGGGTCAAAAAGAATCTTGCTGTGATTTATGTCACAGAGTGTTCTGCCTATGTTTTCCTCTAAGAGGTTTAGAGTATCTGGCCTTATATTTAGGTCTTTAATCCATTTTGAGTTTATTTTTGTGTATGGTGTTAGGGAGTGTTCTAATTTCATTCTTTTACATGTACCTGTCCAGTTTTCCCAGCACCAATTATTGAAGAGGCTGTCTTTTCTCCATTGTATATTCTTGCCTCCTTTATCAAAGATAAGGTGACCATATGTGCGCAGGTTTATCTCCGGGCTTTCTATCCTGTTTCATTTATCTATATTTGTTTTTGTGCCAGTACCATACTGTCTTGATTATCATTGCTTTGTAGTATAGTCTGAAGTCAGGGAGCCTGATTCCTCCAGCTCCGTTTTTCTTTCTCAAGATTGCTGTCACTATTCAGGATCATTTGTGTTTCCATACAAATTTTAAATTTTTTTCTCTACTTCTGTGAAAACTGCAATTGGTAATTGGGTAGGGATTGTGCTGAATCTGTAGATTGCTTTGGGTATTATAGTCATTTTTACAATATTGATTCTTCCAGTCCAAGAACATGGTATATCTCTCCATCTGTTTTTATCATCTTTAATTTCTTTCACCAGCATCTTATAGTTTTCTGCATACAGGCCTTTTGTCTCCTTAGGTAGGTTAATTCCTAGGTATTTTATGCTTTTTGGTGCCATGGTAAATGGGAGTGTTTCCTTAATTTCTCTTTCAGATTTTTCATCATTTGTGTATAGGAATGCAAGAAATTTCTGTGCATTAATTTTGTATCCTGCTACTTTACCAAACTCATTGATTAGCTCTAGTAGTTTTCTGGAAGCATCTTTAGGATTCTCTATGCACAGTATCATGTCATCTGCAAACAGGGACAGTTTTACTTCTTTTCAAATTTGGATTCTTTTTATTTCTTTTTCTTCCCTGATTGTTGTGGCTAAAACTTCCAAAACTATGTTGAATAATAGTGGTGAGAGTGGGCAACCTTGTCTTGCTCCTGATCTTAGTGGAAATGGTTTCAGTTTTTCACCATTGAGAGCAATGTTGGCTGTGGGTTTGTCATATATGGCCTTTATTATGTTGAGGTAGGTTCCCTCTATGCCCACTTTCTGGAGAGTTTTTATCATAAATTGGTCTTCAGTTTTGTGAAAAGCTTTTTCTGCATCTATTGAGATGATCATATGGTTTTTCTCCTTCAGTGTGTTAACATGGTGTATCACATTGATTGATTTGTGTGTATTGAAGAATCCTTACATTCCTGGGATAAACCCCACTTGATCATGGTGTATGATCATTTTAATGTGCTGTTGGACTCTGTTTGCTAATATTTTGCTGAGGATTTTTGCATCTATTCTCATCAGTGATATTGGCCTGTAGTTTTCTTTTTTTGTGACATCTTTGTCTGGTTTTGCTATCAGGGTGATGGTGGTCTCGTAGAATGAGTTTGGGAGTCTTCCTCCCTCTGCTATATTTTGGAAGAGTTTGAGAAGGTTAGGTTTTAGCTCTTCTCTAAATGTTTGATAGAATTTGCCTGTGAAGCCATTTGGTCCTGGGCTTTTCTTTGTTGGAAAATTTTTAATCACAGTTTCAATTTCAGTGCTTGTGATTGGTCTGTTTATATTTTCTATTTCTTCCTGGTTCAGTCTAGGAAGGTTGTGTTTTTCTAAGAATTTGTCCATTTCTTCCAGGTTGTCCATTTTATTGGCATATAGTTGCTTGAAGTAATCTCTCATGATCCTTTGTATTTCTGCAGTGTCAGCTGTTACTTCTCCTTTTTCATTTCTAATTCTATTGATTTGAGTTTTCTCCCTTTTTTTCTTGATGAGTCTGGCTAATGGTTTATCAATTTTGTTTATCTTCTCAAAGAACCAGGTTTTAGTTTTATTGATCTTTGCTATCATTTCATTTCTTTTTCATTTATTTCTGACCTGATCTTTATGCTGTCTTTCCTTCTGCTAACTTTGGGGGTTTTTGTTCTTCTTTCTCTAATTGCTTTAGGTGTAAGGTTAGGTTGTTTATTTGAGGTGTTTCTTTTTTCTTGAGGTAGGATTGTATTGCTATAAACTTCCCTCTTAGAACTGCTTTTGCTGCATCCCATAGGTTTTGGGTTGTCGTGTTTTCATTGTCATTTGTTTCTAGGTATGTTTTGATTTCCTCTTTGATTTCTTCAGTGATCTCTTGGTTATTAAGTAGTCTATTGTTTAGTCTCCTTGTGTTTGTATTTTTTACAGAATTTTTCCTGTAATTGATATCTAGTCTCATAGCATTGTGGTCAGAAAAGATACTTGATATGATTTCAATTTTCTTAAATTTACCACGGCTTAATTTGTGACCCAAGATATGATCTATCCTGGAGAATGCTCCATGAGCACTTGAGAAGAAAGTATATTCTGTTGTTTGGGGATGCAATGTCCTATAAATGTCAATTAAGTCCATCTTGTTTAATGTATCATTTAAAGCTTGTGTTTCCTTATTTACTTTCATTTTGGATGATCTGTCTGTTGGTGAAAGTGGGGTGTTAAAGTCCCCTACTATGATTGTGTTACTGTCGATTTCCCCTTTTATGGCTGTTAGCATTTGTCTTATGTGTTGAGATGCTCATATGTTGGGTGCATAAATATTTACAAGTGTTATTGCTTCTTTTTGGATTGATCCCTTGATCATTATGTAGTGTCCTTCTTTGTCTCTTGTAATAGTCTTTATTGTAAAGTCTATTTTGTCTGATATGAGAATTGCTACTCCAGCTTTCTTTTGATTTCCATTTGCATGGAATATCTCTTTCATCCCCTCACTTTCAGTTTGTATGTGTCCCAGGGTCTCAAGTGGTCTCTTATAGACAGCATATGTACGTGTTTTGTTTTTGTATCCATTCAGCCAGTCTATGTCTTTTGGTTGGACCATTAATCCATTACATTTAAGGTAGTTATTGATATGTATGTTCCTCTTATCATTTCCTTAATTGTTTTGGGTTTGTTAGTGTAGGTCTTTTCCTTCTCTTGTGTTTCCTGCCTAGAGAAGTTCCTTTAGCATTTGTTGTAAAGCTGGTTTGGTGGTGCTGAATTCTCTTAGTTTTTGCTTGTGTGTAAAGGTTTCAATTTCTCTGTCTAATCTGAATGAGATCCTTGCTGGGTGCAGAGTAATCTTGGCTGTAGGTTTTCCCCTTTCATCACTTTAAATATGTCCTGCCACTCCCTTCTGGCTTGCAGAGTTTCTGCTGAAAGATCAGCTGTTAACGTTATGGGGATTCCCTTGTATGTTATTTGTTGCTTTCCTCTTGCTGCTTTTAATATTTTTTCTTTGTTTTTAATTTTTGATGCTTTGATTAATATGCGTCTTGGCATGTTTCTCCTTGGATTTATCCTGTATGGGACTCTCTGCACTTCCTGGACTTGATTGACTATTTCCTTACCCATATTAGGGAAGTTTTCAACTATAATCTCTTCAAATATTTTCTCAGTCCCTTTTTTTTTCTTTTCTTCCACTGGGACCCCTATAATTCAGATGTTGGTGCATTTAATGTTGTCCCAGAAGTCTCTGAGACTGTCCTCAATTCTTTCATTCTTTTTTCTTTATTCTGCTCTGCAGTAGTTATTCCCAATATTTTATCTTCCAGGTCACTTATTCGTACTTCTGCCTCAGTTATTCTGCTATTGATTCCTTCTAGAGAATTTTTAATTTCATTTATTGTGTTGTTCATCATTGTTCGTTTGCTCTTTAGTTCTTCTAGGTCCTTGTTAAATGTTTCTTGTATTTTCTCCATTCTATTCCCAAGATTTCAGATCATCTTTACTATCATTATTCTGAATTCTTTTTCAGGTAGACTGCCTATTTCCTCTTCATTTGTTTGGTCTAGTGGGTTTTTACCTTGCTCCTTCATCTGCTGTGTATTTCTCTGTCTTCTCGTTTTGCTTAACTTACTCTGTTTGGGGTCTACTTTTCTCAGGCTGCAGGTTCATAGTTCCCGTCATTTTTGGTGTCTGCTCCCAGTGGGTAAGGTTGGTTCAGTGGGTTGTGTAGGCTTCCTGGTGGAGGGGACTGGTTCCTGTGTTCTGGTGGATGAGGCTGGATCTTGTCTTTCTGGTGGGCAGGACTGCACCTGGTGATGTGTTTTGGAGTGTCTGTGACCTTATTATGATTTTAGGCAGCCTCTCTGCTAATGTGTGGGGTTGTGTTCCTGTCTTGCTAGTTGTTTGGCATAGGGTGTCCAGAACTGTAGCTTGCAGTTTGTTGAGTGGAGTTGGGTCTTAGTGTTGAGATGGAGATCTCTGGGAGAGCTTTTGCCGTTTGAAATTATGTGGAGCTGGGAGGTCTCTGGTTGACTAATGTCCTGAACTCGACTCTCCCACTCAGAGGTTCAGGCCTTTCACCCAGCCAGAGCACGAAGACCCTGTCAGCCACATGGCCAGGTACGTGGGGAGTTTCTTGCCTTTTGGGAAGTCTGAGGTCTTCTGCCAGCATTCAGTAGGTGTTCTGTAGGAGCTGTTCCACATGTAGATGTATTTCTGATGTATTTGTGGGGAGGAAGGTGATCTCCATGTCTTACTCCTCTGCAATCTTGAAGGTCCCTCGACACATGTATTGTTATGCCATTTTTGTAACTCACACCCAAGATAATGCTGTCTTACACAGAGACATATACATGCATATATCAATAGAAATGGCCTAATAATACATTCCCCACACTGAGAATAGTGTTTCCATCTAAGGAATGTGAGAAGGAGGAATTGAGGCAATGGTTAAAGAGCATTTACCTTCATCTATAAGACTTCAACTTTTATAAGGTGTATTTTTGCAAATTTCATGTATTTTTCAAAACCTTTATAATAATGCAAGTACTCTAATAGTGATGTGTAAAAAGTTGTATTAGCACAGATGAAGGAAATGTTAAATGTGTTTGTGTAATCATGGAAGCCATCTCAGAGGCAATGCCAATTGAATTTTGTCTAAGGATAAAGAGGAATTCTCTGATTACAAATGTGAGGGTGGGGGCATATCAAGAGAAAAGTAACAGAATGTGCAAGGACAAAGATATGGGACAAAGTATGATGAGCTCACATTTTGGTGTGATTAACAGGTAGAAAGTGTGTGCAGACGGGGGGAATGGTGGAAGAAAAAGGTGGTTGTATTTGTAAGAGGCTTACCTGCAAGACTAAAGAGCTTAGATTAAGGATTACCAAATTTTAAACCATGACCCTTAGATAAACAGAAATACCTCCTGCCCTCCTTTAATGTTAATTGAAATTTCAAAAATAAATTAAATATTGCAACTAAAAATGAAACAAAGAAATAACAGCTTCAGAATCACAAACACACATATAATTTAATCATACAATCTGTTCCTGGCTACAAGTTTTCTATTCTATGAATCATGAAAGAAAGACAGAAAACATATCTCACATTCAGTACTAACCTGTTTATACTGCTTTATTTCCATAGCCCACAATACAAATAAAGCAGCTTCCTGATTACATACAGATAAAAAAAAATGAGATAATACCCAAAGCCAGCAGGAGAACACCAGTTTATCTCATAATCAAATCCTAAAAGAGATTTTCTAGAAGTTAACTATGCCAAATTAATCAAACATTAATGTTTAAAAATTAAATTTTGGGGACATTTGACAAAAATGACCATCTCTGACCAGGGTTTTGCACAGGCTTCCTTCTCAGCCATGGCATGGGCAGCTGTGGACTTGTTCTCTGGATTCGTTCTCCCCCAGATGAGGTGTGCTTCTCTTCCTTTCAATCACTGTCAAAACCAGTGCCCTTGGAGACCTTCATTAAAGGAGAAGGCATTGGCATTACAATGTTTTTATCTGTGGCTGGAGCTTATCTCCAGATGCTGTAGGGTTTTCCCCTCAGTTTCAGGTTCAACATATTCCAAGTTCAATTGTATTTGCCGAATATGCTAAACTCTTTTGAAAATTATCATTTTGAGAAGTTGGAGGCATTTGGTATCTTTCCCTCATGTTCCAAAACCAGAGCAACTTCAGGTCGTAAATCTGGGCAAGCATATTTCCCTTTGACAAGATTGCGGAATGTTTTCTATGGGCTAATTTCAATAATTTATAAGCAGCGTATGACAGGTCTCCTGAGCCAACCTTCGTGGTTCACCAAATTAAATTTTTTTTTTCCTTTAACACTGGATGTTAACAAAAGAAGCCAGTACATTGGATGGATGGACAAAAAGGAAAGATTTTGGAACGGTGTCTATCACCTGATTCCCTCATTGTCCAATCCATAGACAGGGGCTCACGAGGAGTCTGTGCTTCTGGAGAGTCTGTGTTCATGACTCCTGGAACAGGGCTCAACTGTGCAGACACCATTTTATCAACCTCAAGCAAGTCTGGGGGCTGGGCGTTGTGTCTCACTGAGGAGAAAATTATTGCATGAACCACAGTAGAATATGGCAAAGTGACAGTTGTTTTTTTTTAATAGTGCCTGTTGTTTTTGCCTATCTAAGAAAAAAAAAACAGATTCTCACCAAGCTATTGAAGTAGCCAGAAAGAAGTTATCAATTGCATTGATGATTTTCTTCTAAAACCCTGGCAGAGTACAGAGGTTTTAAGTGTCTTTGGATAAACTTTTATCTTACTTATAAAGAAGGGCTATATAACTCAGAATATTCTTCTTACAAAGTTATCTTTTGATTGTTAATACACTGGGTCAAAATACATTCATCACGTCAACTCTAAAAAAATGAGTCAACCCTTGGTTTTATATTTTCCCTTCTTGGAATAGTAAAAGCATCTTCAGAAAAAATTCCTGTACACAGGGAGAAAATAGTTTCACCTTTTTAAATTTCAAGTCTAATGGGAAGATACTCATACTCTGAGTGTTTAAAATCCTGATAGATTTTCAAATGATGTCGTTATGGAAAATAAGCAAATTCTGTTTATCACTTAGAATCTTCACAACTGCATCTTGAACAATCTACTATTCAATATAAGTTTGTAATTAACCACGTTGATGGCAAGAAGGAACTCTTCCTTTGGATCACTAGACAGGGTTTTCAAAGCTAATATTCCACGGTGAACAATCTAACGGGTTCCAGAAACAAAAACCTTGGTCTTTCCTTCGACTTTCTACTGAAAATCCCTATTACAAAGCCAGTATAGCTGGCATTTCATCAGTTAATGCTCCAATCATTTTTTTTCCTAAATTAATTCATTACATCAAAGAATTGTATTCAGCTGTAAAGCTATCATATCATCAGCTTTATTGTGATCTTCAGTGCTTGAGACAAATTGGGACTTTTTTCAGTCTTTTTTTTAGCCTCATATGCATAAACCATAAGTTTGGGGAAATTGCTTTGCTGTAAAATTCATCACAATGAATAACATAAAAGGAATGACATCATTCTTGAGATATTTAATAGTTTGATATGCTAAATTATTAAATCGGTGCTTGGCTATGGTGATAGTTAATTTTATGTGTCAACTTCACTGGGTTTCGGTGCCCAGATATTTGTGAAACGCTATCTAAGGGGTTTCTGTGGAGGCATTGTTTAGATGACATTAACATTTAAATCAGCAGACTTTGGGAAGCAGCCACATAGCACAGGGAGGTCAGCTTGGTGCTTTGTGACTACCTAGAGGGGTGGGATAGGGAGGGTGGGAGGGAGATGCAAGAGGGAGGGGATATAGGGATATATGTATATGTATAGCTGATTCACTTTGTGATACAGCAGAAACTAAGACACCATTGTAAAGCAATTATACTCCAATAAAGACGTTAAAAAAAAATCAGCAGAATTTGAGTAAAGCAGGCTGCCGCCATAATGTGGGTGGGCCTCATCCAATCAGTTGAAGGTCTTAATAGACAAAGTCTGACTAAGGAAAACCAAGAGGAAGGAATTCTGCCAGCAGAAGACAGCCTTGTGACTCAAACTGCAGCATCAACACTTCCTTGGGTCTCTAGCCTGCTGGCCTTCTCTACAGATATAGGACTTGTCAGCTTCCACAACCCCATGAGCTAATTCCTTTAAACATTTTTAAAATATTTTAATTTTTTATATTTTAAATAAATATTTGCATATACACCTACATACACACACAGACACAGACACACACACATACATTCTATTGGTTCTGTTTCTGAAGAACCCTGACTAATATAACTGTGCATCTGGACAAGTTCACATTCTGGAATTTTTTTCTCAGTTGCCATTCCAAGTAAAATTTGGAAGCCCTTATAATGAACGTTTTCATCAGGTTTCCTCAAAGATATGACACTGAGAAAAAAAAATTATTTGTAATTAGAAGTGTAAGTTCTCAGACTCTACCTTTTTTGTATAGTTTGCTTGAGTATGACTTGAATATTTTTCAAGTATCAAGGGGGACACATGATATTATTGCTCAGAATTTTTAGACATGAAATATTCTACCCCAAAATGCACTCCTGTTCTTTTTGATATAAGCCTTGTAAAATTTTCAATTTTATATTTCTGTCATCAGCTACCTAAAAGACAAGAAAAAATTAGTGACTGCTCACTCTTGCAGAGAAAGAAACAGAGCTACTTGTTAACAGTAATTGGTGAAAGTCTTCCAAGTACATACTCTTTCCTGAGTCATGAAAAAAGAACTTTTTGCATATTTTCAATATACACCTGCATCCACAGTCTATCACTAGTCAGCAATTGGTGATCTCCACAATTAGACAAAAATTATTAGACATTGATGTTCTTTTGATACTTAGCTGGTAAAGCCAACATGAAATCTAACTCCTGAGGAAGACAGAGTAAGATACAGGGTTCAAAGATGCTTTTTGTGTACCAAATTAGAGTACAAAAATTAAATTTTAACAGGAATAATCAAAAACTTGATTAATAGTGGCTACGTGTGTAACGATATATGATTTGCTAAAAAAGAAGTCATTTGATAGGAGTCACAGAGTTGATTCAATGGTTCAAGGAGACTATCAAGTCCAGGCTTATTCAGCTGGGTTTCAAGGTCTTGACTTTGTCCTCAGGATTCAATCTTCATTGTCACAAGATGACTGCCATAGCTCCAGGCATCATTTCCAACACAAGAAGTAAGAGGGCAGCCAAAAAAAAATAAATAAATAAAGGATTTTCTCACTATAGTTCTCTTTTATCAAGAAGGAAGGTTTTCCCAGAGAAGTCCATCAGACCTCCTTTCATACACCACTTCCCAGAACTGGGTCACATGGTCCCCTAGAACATTCACCTTCTACAGGACCCAGAATTACTACGATACTGAGACCAACCATGATTTGTCCACCAAAGCTAAACACTTTGCCATCTTAACAAAACTGGAGTTTTGTTAGCAAGAAAAAGTAGAAGCATAAACACTGGGTGGGCAGCTCACAAGCCAACAGCATCTGTCTACCTACATCAGTAGACATTTATTGTATCACATATGCATGTGAACATTATCCATAATTAACAAACATGCCACACTCTTTGTGATAGCACTGTTTACATCAAGTGCTTTCTCATTCTATAGGCAGCTTATTTCCATTTGCCATGAAAATTCTGCCAAGGGTTACTTCTTCCGTTTTTATTTAGTATTTATTATTTTTTTAATTTGCATTGTGAAATCATGTAAGGTTTTACATGTGTCAAATATAAATTTATCCAATTCAGTGACATTTCTCAAACCACCCCACACCTTTATTCAGACACACTCTCTCCACGCCAGGTAAAGAATCACTCGTTTAAAATGTACCCTGATAGGATGCCATCTGAGGATTTAAAGTGGGAAATGGCAAAAGGTTAATGACAGATGTATGGGGGAACTGGCGGCCAAAAGCCAGTTAGAAAGGGAATAAAACACTCTACCAAGGGAGTGGTGTGACAGAGCTGTCACTGTCCACATGACCCTTTGTTCCTAAAAGCACTTCAAGCAAGAGACCAAATGCTACCAGGTAAGGAGGCTAAAAATGATTTCCAAGTCAGTGATAATCACCCATATCCTGCTGATTCAAGATTCTTAAAACTGAAAGAATGCACTAATAATGTACAGTTGTGGATGTCTACTTCAGCTAATTTACTCTCTGGATATTAAATGATACTGATGGCATCACCACGCAGAATACATAAAACAGAAGTTACTGAGAATGAAGAAGCTTTATGACAACCTCACGGTAATACGTCTGTTACAGTAGTCCATGTCCCACTTCCAGTCAACACACTGTAAAGACAAACTCCGAATCACTTTGCAAAACAAGGTTTTCACAAACAATTTGCAAGAGCCTCAGAGAATTTCTCCTAACTACAGAAAAAACAATGCTTCCATTTTAAACCTAATCACTGAGCTATACCCAGTTTGTTCTGTGAATTGCCATCTTCTTAGAAGTTGGTATAACTAACCTAGCTCAGAAACATGGCGTCTGTAACCGACAGGAAAATGTTTGACCCCATCCATTCCCCTTTCCCCCTCCCACACTCCACCCTCTTAACCACAGTACGGGTACTCTTTCCTGAGACGTCAGAATTATGTGCTGCCCATTTTTCTAAATGTTTGTGACCGCAGCCTCTCAAAGACAGCAATGCAAAAAGTACAGGAGATTAAGCCTTGTGATTGGATTCTTTCATAAATCAGTGTGATTGAGGACAGAGACAGCCAGTCCCGGTGCTTGGGGTTTCAGTGGAAAAACTGCAGCATGTCTCGAATTATTTGAAAAATAAAAGATCCCAGGAATAATCAGAGAAGAGTGAATCCCAGTCCAGAAGGCCCCTGTACAAATGCATCCCAGACAGGATTCAGGTCTGTCGTGTGCTCACCAGCACATAGCTCAGCTTCAGACTTGAGAGAGGGGTGCTCCCCTTACACAGAGGTACTGAGCAAAGGCTTCGGGGAGCAGTGAGGCCAGATGTCTCACAAATGTCTGTCCCCAGCCCAGACCTGTCCTCTGAGGTCAGGCTTGAATATCACTCTGTTCACAGGACACGGTATTTCCCAAACTGGACGTTAGATCCTCCCAACCTCCCCTTCTCCCAGTGTTTTCCATCTCCACAGATGCCACCAATGCCCCAAACTAGCTCATCTAGACCTGTAGGAATCACCTACTGCCCCAGGTTACACATGCCAGCTGTCATCAATCTTGTCCTTCCGGCCTCCTTAAGCATCTCTCAAACATGCCCGTTTTTCTCCATTCCTGTTACCACCACGTAGTCTGAGCCAAGGTCATCATCCTCCTGTAACATGCACTCGCTTCTCCACTGATCAACCAACGTCCACATTGCAACCCTTCTTCCCACATCTGACTCCCCAGCCCACTACAGCTGAAGTGGTCTTTTCAAAACGAAACCTGGGGCCTCCCTGGTGGCGCAGTGGTTGAGAGTCCGCCTGCCGATGCAGGGGATACGGGTTCGTGCCCTGGTATGGGAGGATCCCATATGCCGCGGAGCGGCTGGGCCCGTGAGCCATGGCCGCTGAGCCTGCGCGTCCGGAGCCTGTGCTCCGCAACGGGAGAGGCCACAACAGTGAGAGGCCCGCATACCGAAAAAAAAAAAAAAAAAAAAAAAAACGAAACCTGATTTCACGACCCCATCCCCGTCCCACCTCCACCCTCCCTAAAGCCCTACATGGATGCTTTGCTCTTAAAATCAAGACACACTGCTTCCTGTGGTCTCCACCACCTTTGCCGATGCTGTTCTCCAGCTGGTTTATACCAGGCACCACCACCCTTTCTTTTTCCACCACATTTGCCATTTATTTTTAGTCTACCCTGCTCCTCCACTCTCCAAGCTTTGGCACACTCTGTGTCTCCCCCTGGAACACGTTACCTCCCTCTTCACCCAGATAACTCTCTCCCTGAGCTCAGGTTATTGAGAAAGCCAGGCATGAGGCCACGACTACAGGCTGATGCTTGAAGTAGGTGATGCTGTCCCAGGGCAGGAGGGAGAGAGCGAGGGAAGGCAGGGTGAGAAGCAGAGCCAAGTGTCCTATGACCACCCCAGCCAGAGTTCCATGAGGTGGGAGCTTTGGTGGGTGCACCCACTGGCCACAGGGACATCTCGGACAGGCTGCTCAGGCCCTAGTGCCTTAGAACAGCCCATGGGAGGGAGGAGAGGCAATGGGTCTGCCCATCTCTCTCCAAGGTCTTTTTTTTCTCATTGGTCAAAAAGTTTTCCCACCAGGAGTGGGAAAACTGCTGGTTCCAGATTGTAACTTCCAACTTAATTACTTGGGAAGCCAGACCCCAACCCATTTTGTACCATTGTATCCAAGTCCTGAAGTGATTGGAAAAAATGGACTCTGGGTGAGACTTAGGAGGCCACCAAGGAGGAGAATCTGGCCTTTTTAGCCACTTGCTCCAGGCAGCAGGGGGTCAGCCTAGATGGACAACATAGCAGGACATTATGTCCATGGTGACACATTCCGAGGATGTGGCTGTACTGCTTGCAATGACAATAGTGCTATTTAAAACAATTTTAATGGCACTATTCACAATAGCCAACACATGGAAGCCACCTAAGTGTCCACCAACAGGTGAATGGATCAAGACGATGTGGTGTATATATATATACATATATATACACAATGGAATACTACTCAGCTATAAAAAAGAATGAAATAATGCCATCTGCAGGAACATGGATGGACCTAGAGATTATCACTCTGACCGAAGTAAGTCAGACAGAGAAAGACAAATATAAGAAATCACTTACATGTGGAATATAAAAAATAGTACAAATGAACTTATTTACAAAACAGAAACAGACTCACAGACAGAAAACAAACTTATGGTTACCAAAGGGGAAGGGGTGTGGGGAGGGATAAATTGGGACTACAGGATTAACAAATACACACTACCATATATACAATAGATAAACAACAAGGATTTACTGTATAACACAGGGAGCTACATTCAATATCTTGTAAAAAACCTATAAGGGAAAAGAATCGAAAAAAAAGAATATATATACAGACACAACCAAGTCACTTTGCTGTACAGCTGAAACTAACACAATATTGTAAATCAACTATACTTCAATTAAAAAAAATTTTTTAACAATTTAATCATGTAGAAAATGTGTGTATAGTACAATACTAAGGGAAAATTGAATTTTAAAAAACTGAGTATAAATTCTGTTTCTATACACTTTTTGGCTCTTTTGAAATTTTTCTTTTAAAGCATTTAATATCTTTATAAGTTTGTAAAATGGAAGAAAAGAGTATGTCAAGAAGAGGATTCAACAGGTTTCACAGTAATCACTTAGGGAAGTGCAAGACACAAAGGGACCAGGTACACTCCCAGGGCAGCCAGACCCCAAGGTGGGAAGAGGAAGGGCCCAGCCCTGAAGGAAAGCTAGGAAGTTAAAGCCATTTTCTGAAGAATCTTGTACACCCAGGCCTTGGTTTCCCTGTCTGTAAATTTCAGGTAAGATCTTCACCTGGTTTTAAGAAAGAGAAAGTGAGGAAATGCATTTGTCAGCCGACTTAGATACTTGACACCACACTTCCTTTCTAACTGCTGCAATGTGGGGAGATTTTCTTATGGCACTTTCCATCTCAGTGACCATGGGCTTTTTCAAATTTATCTTTTTTTCCATAACTCCTCTCTAACTAACTTTATTTGACAGTGCAGTAAATAACAGATGTGAAACTTTTCACATCTGTACTGAAAAAAAGTGTTACAAAATAAAGTTGTATAAAGCCTCAAGCTATCATGATAACTGAACAGCAGAGAATAGTTCAAAATACTTTGAAAAAAGATTGTTGTGGAACATCTGCATCTCAACAGAGATTTTCTTTTAGAGTTGTGACTGTTTTGTACTTTCCAAATTTTCTACCATAGGCATAAATGTCTTGTCTTTCAAAAAATATATATTCTTCTAATATTTTAAATGAAATGATATATCAGTTTAAGACACATTTTTAAAAGATCGTGTGCAATGCTGATAGTATGCGGTGACTCTGTCATTCCCATAAGAATGGCAAATATATTCAATCTTCCTGGAAAACAAATGGCACATAACATTTAAATGATCACACTCATTGGTGCAGTAATATTACACTTCCAAATCTCTCCCAAGGAAAACGTTTCAAATGTGGATGACATTTCATGCACAAAGAAATGTGAGAGAAAAAATGTTGATTCTATTTCATATACAATCATGAAAAATTAGAAAATGTCCCAAAACAGTGAATGATTAAGGAAATTGAAAAGTATCCAGACCAGAGGGCAGAGAGCAGAAGCAAGAAGAAGTACAATCCTACAGCCTGTGGGAAAAAAACCACATTCACAGAAAGATAGATAAGATGAAAAGGCAGAGGGCTATGTACCAGATGAAGGAACAAGATAAAACCACAGAAAAACAACTAAACGAAGTGGAGATAGGCAACCTTCCAGAAAAAGAATTCAGAATAATGATAGTGAAGATGATCCAGGACCTCAGAAAAAGAATGGAGGGAAATATTGAGAAGATGAAACAAATGTTTAACCAAGACCTAGAAGAATTAAAAAACAAACAGAGATGAACAATACAATAACTGAAATGAAAAATACACTAGAAGGAATCAATAGCAGAATAACTGAGGCAGAAGAACAGATAAATGACCTGGAAGACAGAACGTTGGATTCCACTGCTGTGGAAAAGAATAAAGAAAAAAGAATGAAAAGAAATTAAGACTGCCTAAAAGACCTCTGGGACAACAATAAACATAAAAACATTCAGATTATAGGGGTCCCAGAAGGAGAAGAGAGAGAGAAAGGACACAAGAAAATATTTGAAGAGATTATAGTTGAAAACTTCCCTAATACGGGAAAGGAAATAGCCACCCAAGTCCAGGAAGAACAGAGAGTCCCATACAGGATAAACCCAAGGAGAAACACACTGAGACACATAGTAATCAAAGTGGCAAAAACTAAAGACAAAGAAAAATTATTGAAAGCAACAAGGGAAAAAGGACAAATAACACAAGGGAACTCCCATAAGGTTAACAGCTGATTTCTCAGCAGAAACTTTACAAGCAAGAAGGGAATGGCATGATATACTTAAAGTGATGAAAGGGAAGAACCTACAACCAAGATTACTCTACCCAGCAAGGATCTCATTCAGATTCGATGGAGAAATCAAAAGCTTTACAGACAAGCAAAAGCTAAGAGAATTCAGCACCACCAAACCAGCTCTACAACAAACGCTAAAGGAACTTCTCTAAGTGGGAAACACAAGAGGAGATAAGGACCTACAAAAACAAATCCCCCAAAATTAAGAAAATGGTAATAGGAACATACATATCGATAATTACCTGAAATGTGAATGGATTAAATGCTCCAACCAAAAGACACAGGTTTGCTGAATGGGTACAAAAACAAGACCCACATATATGCTGTCTACAAGAGACCCACTTCAGACCTAGAGGCACATACAGAGTGAAAGTGAGGGGATGGAAAAAGATATTCCATGCAAATGGTAATCAAAAGAAAGCTGGAGTAGCAATACTCATATCAGATAAAATAGAATTTAAAACAAAGAATGTTACAAGACACAAGGAAGGACACTACATAATGATCAAGGGATCAATCCATGAAGAAGATGTAACAAGTATAAGTATATATGCACCCAACATAGGAGCACCTCAATACATAAGGCAACTGCTAACTGCTATAAAAGAGGAAATCGACAGTAACACAATAATACTGAGGGACTTTAACACCTCACGTACACTAATGGACAGATCATCCAAACAGAAAATTAATATGGAAGCACAAGCTTTAAACGACACAATAGACTAGATAGATTTAATTGATATTTATAGGACATTCCATCCAAAAACAGCAGATTGCACTTTCTTCTCAAGTGCGCATGGAACATTCTCCAGGATAGATCACATCTTGGGTCACAAATCAAGCCTCAGTAAATTTAAGAAAATTGAAATCATATCAAGCATCTTTTCTGACCACAATGCTATGAGATTAGAGATCAATTACAGGGAAAAAAACATAAAAAACAGAAATACATGGAGGTTAAACAATACGTTACTAAATAACCAGAAGATCACTGAGGAAATCAAAGAGGAAATAAAAAAGTACCTAGAGACAAATGACAAGGAAAACACAACAACACAAAACCTATGGGATGCAGCAAAAGCAATTCTAAGAGGGAAGTTTATAGCAATACAAGCATACCTCAAGAAACAAGAAAAATCTCAGATAAACAATCTAACCTTACATCTAAAGGAACTAGAGGAGACGAACAAACACAACCCAATGTTAGCAGAAGGAAAGAAATCATAAAGATCAGAGCAGAAATAAATGAAATAGAAACAAAGAAAACAATAGCAAAGATCAATAAAACTAAAAGCTGGTTCTTTGAGAAGATAAACAAAATTGATAAACCACTAGCCAGATTCATCAAGAAAAAGAGGGAGAGGATTCAAATCAATAAAATTAGAAATGAAAAAGGAGAAATTACAACAGACACCTCACAAATACAAAGCATCCTAAGAGACTACTACAAGCAACTCTATGCCAATAAAATGCACAACCTGGAAGAAATGGACAAATTTTTAGAAAAGTATGACCTTCCACAAGTGAACCAGGAAGAAATAGAAAATATGAACAGACCAATCACAAGTAATGAAATTGAAACTGTGATTAAAAATCTTCCAACAGGGGCTTCCCTGGTGGCGCAGTGGTTGAGAGTCTGCCTGCCAATGCAGGGGACACGGGTTCAAGCCCTGGTCTGGGAAGATCCCACATGCCGCAGAGCAACTGGGCCCGTGAGCCACAACTACTGAGCCTGCGCATCTGGAGCCTGTGCTCCGCAACAAGAGAGGCTGTGACAGTGAGAGGCCCGCGCACTGCGATGAAGAGTGGCCCCCACTTGCCACAACTAGAGAAAGCCCTTGCACAGAAACGAAGACCCAACACAGCCAAAATTAATAAATAAATAAATAAATTTATAAAAAAAAAAAAATCTTCCAACAAACAAAAGCCCAGGACAGAAGGCTTCACAGGTGAATTTTATCAAACATTTAGAGACGAGCTAACATCCATGCTTCTCAAACTCTTACAAAAACTTGCAGAGGAAGGAACACTCCCAAACTCATTCTATGAGGCCACCATCACCTTGATACCAAAACCAGACAAAGATACTACAAAAAAAGAAAATTACAGACCAATAGCACTGATGAATATAAATGCAAAAATCCTCAACAAAATAATAGCAAACAGAATCCAACAACACATTAAAAGGATCATACATTATGATCAAGTGGGATTTATCCTAGGGATGCAAGGATTCTTCAATATACACAAATCAATCAATGTGATACACCATATTAACGAATTGAAGAAGAAAAACCACATGATCATCTCAATAGATGCAGAAAAAGCTTTTGACAAAATTCGACACCCATTTACGATAAAAACTCTCCAAAAAGTGGGCATAGAGGGAACCTACCTCAACATAATAAAGGCCATATATGACAAACCCACAGCAAACATCATTGTCAATAGTGAAAAACTGAAAGCATTTCATCTAAGATCAGGAACAAGACAAGGATGTCCATTCCCACCACTATTATTCAACATAGTTTTGGAAGTCCCAGCCATGGCAATCAGAGAAGAAAAAGAAATAAAAGGAATACAAATTGGAAAAGAAGAAGTAAAGCTGTCACTGTTTGCAGATGACATGATACTATGCATAGAGAGTCCTAAAGATGCCACCAGAAAATTACTAGAGCTAATCAATGAATTTGGTAAAGTTGCAGGATACAAAATTAATGCACAGAAATCTCCTGCATTCCTATACACTAATGATGAAAAATCTGAAAGGGAAATTAAGGAAACACTCTCATTTACCACTGCAACAAAAAGAATAAAATACCTAGGAATAAACGTACCTAGGGAGACAAAACACCTGTATGCAGAAAACTATAAGACAGTGATGAAATGAATTAAAGATGATACAAACAGATGGAGAGATATACCATGTTCTTGGATTGGAAGAATCAACATTGTGAAAATGACTATACTACCCAAAGCAATCTACAGATTCAGTGCAATCCCTATCAAATTACCAATGGCATTTTTTACAGAACTAGAACAAAAAATCTTAAAATTTTTATGGAGACACAAAAGACCCCGAATAGCCAAAGCAGTCTTGAGGGGAAAAAAACAGAGTTGGAGAAATAAGACTCCTTGTCTTTAGACTATACTACAAAGCTTCAGTAATCAAGACAATATGGTACTGGCACAAAAACAGAAATATAGATCAATGGCACAGGATAGAAAGCCCAGAGATAAACCCATGCACCTATGGTAAACTAATCTATGACAAAGGAGGCAAGGATATACAATGGAGAAAAGACAGTCTCTTCAAGAAGTGGTGCTGGGAAAACTGGGCAGCTACATGTAAAAGAATGAAATTAGAACGCTCCCTAATACCATACACAAAAATAAACTCAAAATGGATTAGAGACCTAAATGTAAGACCGGGCACTATAAAACTCTTAGAGGAAAACATGGGAAGAACACTCTTTGACATAAAGCACAGCAAGATCTTTTTTGATCCACCTCCTAGAGTAATGGAAATAAAAACAAAAATAAACAAATGGGACCTAATGAAACTTCAAAGCTTTTGCACAGCAAAGAAAGCTACAAACAAGATGAAAAGTCACCTCTCAGAATGGGAGAAAATACTTGCAAATGAATCAGTGGACCAAGGATTAATCTCCAAAATATATAAACAGCTCATGCAGCTCAATATAAAAAAAACAAACAACCCAATCCAAAAATAGGCAGAAGACCTAAATAGACATTTCTCCAAAGAAGACATACAGATGGCCAAGAAGCACAGGAAAAGCTGCTCAACATGACTAATTATTACAGAAATGCGAATCAAAACTACAGTGTGGTATCACCTCACACAAGTTAGAATAGGTATCATCAGAAAATCAACAAACAGTAAATGCTGGAGAGGATGTGGAGAAAAGGGAATCCTATTGCACTGTTGGTGGGAATGTAAAGATACAGCCACTATAGAGAACAGTATGTAGGTTCCTTAAAAAACTTAAAATAGAATTACCATATGGCCCAGCAATACCACTACTAGGCACATACCCAGAGAAAACCATAATTCAAAAAGACATATGCACCCCAATGTTCATTGCAGCACTATTTACAATAGCCAGGTCATGAAAGCAACCTAAATGCCCACTGACAGACGAATGGATAAAGAAGATGTGGTACATATATACAATGGCATATTACTCAGCCATAAAAAGGAACAAATTGGGTCATTTGTCGAGATGTGGATGAATCTAAAGACTGTTATACAGAGTAAAGTAAGTCAGAAAGAGAAAAACAAATATCGTATATTAACACATATATATGGAACCTAGAAAAATGGTACAGATGAACCGGTTTGCAAGGCAGAAATAGAGACACAGATGTAGAGAACGAACGTATGGACACCAGGGGGGAAAGCGGCAGGGGGGTAGGGCAAGAAAATAAAAAAGTATCCATATTGTGAATAACATAAGAACACTAGAAACTAAATCGGTAAAGAATTTTAACTTTTTATCATGGAAAGTTTAAACATGCACAAAGTACAGAAAATGGTATAATGAATTCCCAAGTTCCCATCACCTGGCTGCAACAAAGATCAACACATTACCAAACCTACTTCATTCAAGCATCGATTAAAAACACAATACATGAAATGAAAAATACTCTAGATGGGATCAATAGCAGAATAACTGAGGCAGAAGAACGGATAAGTGAGGTGGAAGATAAAATAGTGGAAATAACTGATGCAGAGCAAAATAAAGAAAAAAGAATGAAAAGAACAGAGGAGAGTCTCAGAGATCTCTGGGACAACATTAAACACACCAACATTCGAATTATAGGGGTTCCAGAAGAAGAAGAGAAAAAGAAAGGGACTGAGAAAATATTTGAAGAGATTATAGTTGAAAACTTCCCCAATATGGGAAAGGAAATAGTTAATCAAGTCCAGGAGGCACAGAGAGTCCCATACAGAATAAATCCAAGGAGAAATACACCAAGACACATATTAATCAAACTGTCAAAAATTAAACACAAAGAAATCATATTTAAAGCAGCAAGGCAAAAACAACAAATAACACACAAGGGAATCCCCATCAGGTTAACAGCTGATCTCTCAGCAGAAACCCTACAAGCCAGAAGGGAGTGGCAGGACATAATTAAAGTGATGAAGGAGAGAAACCTGCAACCTAGATTACTCTACCCAGCAAGGATCTCATTCAGATTTGATGGAGAAATTAAAACCTTTACAGACAAGCAAAAGCTGAGAGAGTTCAGCACCACCAAACCAGCTTTACAACAAATGCTAAAGGAACTTCTCTAGGCAAGAAACACAACAGAAGGAATATACCTACAATAACGAACCCAAAGCAATTAAGGAAATGGGAATAGGAACATACATATCAATAATTACCTTAAATGTAAATGGACTAAATGCTCCCACCAAAAGACACAGAGTGGCTGAATGGATACAAAAACAAGACCCATATATATGCTGTCTACAAGAGACCCACTTCAGACCTAGAGACACATACAGATTGAAAGTAAAGGGATGGAAAAAGATATTCCATGCAAATGGAAATCAAAAGAAAGCTGGAGTAGCAATTCTTATATCAGACAAAATAGACTTTAAAATAAAGACTATTAGAAGAGACAAGGAAGGACACTACATAACGATAAAGGGATCGATCCAAGAAGAAGATATAACAATTGTAAATATTTATGCACCCAACATAGGAGCACCTCAATACATAAGGCAAATACTAACAGCCATAAAAGGGGAAATCGACAGTAACACAATCATAGTAGGGGACTTTAACACCCCACTTTCACCAATGGACAGATCATCCAAAATGAAAATAAATAAGGAAACACAAGCTTTAAATGATACATTAAACGAGATGGACTTAGTTGATATTTATAGGACATTCCATCCAAAAACAACAGAATACACATTTTTCTCAAGTGCTCATGGAACATTCTCCAGGATAGATCATATCTTGGGTCACAAATCAAGCCTCGGTAATTTTAAGAAAATTGAAATTGTATCAAGTATCTTCTCCGACCACAATGCTATGAGACTAGACATCAATTACAGGAAAAGATGTGTAAAAAATACAAACACATGGAGGCTAAACAATACACTACTCAATAACGAAGTGATCACTGAAGAAATCAAAGAGGAAATTAAAAAATACCTAGAAACAAATGACAATGGAGACACGACGACCCAAAACCTATGGGACGCAGCAAAAGCAGTTCTAAGGGGGAAGTTTATAGCAATACAATCCCACCTTAAGAAACAGGAAGCATTTCGAGTAAACAACCTGACCCTGCACCTAAAGCAATTAGAGAAAGAAGAACAAAAATACCCCAAAGCTAGCAGAAGGAAAGAAATCATAAAGATCAGATCAGAAATAAATGAAAAAGAAATGAAGGAAACGATAGCAAAGATCAACCAAACTAAAAGCTGGTTCTTTGAGAAGATAAACAAAATTGACAAACCATTAGCCAGACTCATCAAGAAAAAAAGGGAGAAGACTCAAATCAATAGAATTAGAAATGAAAAAGGAGAAGTAACAACTGACACTGCAGAAATACAAAAGATTATGAGAGATTACTATAAGCAACTCTATTCCAATAAAATGGACAACCTGGAAGAAATGGACACATTCTTAGAAATGCACAACCTGCCAAGACTGACTCAGGAAGAAATAGAAAATATGAATAGACCAATCACAAGCACTGAAATTGAAACTGTGATTAAAAATCTTCCATCAAACAAAAGCCCAGGACCAGATGGCTTCACAGGTGAATTCTATCAAACATTCAGAGAAGAGCTAACACCTATCCTTCTCAAACTCTTCCAAAATATAGCAGAGGGAGGAACACTCCCAAACTCATTCTACGAGGCCGACATCACCTTGATACCAAAACCAGGCAAGGATGTCACAAAGAAAGAAAACTACAGGCCAATATCACTGATGAACATAGATGCAAAAATCCTCAACAAAATACTAGCAAACAGAATCCAAGAGCACATTAAAAGGATCATACACCATGATCAAGTGGGGTTTATCCCAGGAATGCAAGGATTCTTCAATATACGCAAATCAATCAATGTAATACACCATATTAACAAGTTGAAGGAGAAAAACCATATGATCATCTCAATAGATGCAGAGAAAGCTTTCGACAAAATTCAACACCCATTTATGATAAAAACCCTGCAGAAAGTAGGTATAGAGGGATCTTTCCTCAACATAATAAAGGCCATATATGACAAACCCACAGCCAACATTGTCCTCAATGGTGAAAAACTGAAACCATTTCCACTAAGATCAGGAACAAGACAAGGCTGCCCACTCTCACCACTCTTATTCAACATAGTTTTGGAAGTTTTAGCCACAGCAATCAGAGAAGAAAAGGAAATAAAAGGAATCCAAATTGGAAAAGAAGAAGTAAAGCTGTCACTGTTTGCAGATGACATGATACTATACATAGAGAATCCTAAAGATGCTACCGAAAAACTACTAGAGCTAATCAATGAATTTGGTAAAGTAGCAGGATATAAAATTAATGTACAGAAATCTCTGGCATTCCTGTACACTAATGATGAAAAATCTGAAAATGAAATCAAGAAAACACTCCCATTTACCATCGCAACAAAAAGAATAAAATATCTAGGAATAAACCTACCTAAGGAGACAAAAGACCTGTATGCAGAAAACTATAAGACACTGATGAAAGAAATTAAAGATGATACAAATAGATGGAGAGATATACCATGCTCCTGGATTGGAAGAATCAATATTGTGAAAATGACTCTACTACCGAAAGCAATCTACAGATTCAATGCAATCCCTATCAAGCTACCAATGGCATTTTTCACAGAACTAGAACAAAAAATTTCAAAATTTGTTTGGAAAAACAAAAGGCCCCGAATAGCTAAAGCAATCTTGAGAACGAAAAACGGAGCTGGAGGAATCAGGCTCCCTGACTTCAGACTATACTACAAAGCTACAGTAATTAAGACAGTCTGGTACTGGCATAAAAACAGAAAGATAGATCAGTGGATCAGGATAGAAAGCCCAGAGATAAACCCACGCACATATGGCCAACTTATCTTTGATAAAGGAGGCAGGAATGTACAGTGGAGAAAGGACAGCCTCTTCAATAAGTGGTGCTGGGAAAACTGGACAGGGACATGTAAAAGTTTGAGATTAGATCATTCCCTAGCACCATACACAAAAATAAGCTCAAAATGGATTAAAGACTTAAATGTAAGGCCAGAAACTATCAAACTCTTAGAGGAAAACATAGGTAGAACACTCTATGACATAAATCACAGCAAGATCCTTTTGGACCCACCTCCTAGAGAAATGGAAATAAAAACAAAGATAAACAAATGGGACCTAATGAAACTTCAAAGCTTTTGCACAGCAAAGGAAACCATAAAGAAGACCAAAAGACAACCCTCAGAATGGGAGAAAATATTTGCAAATGAAGCAACTGACAAAGGATTAATCTCCAAAATTTATAAACAGCTCATGCAGCTCAATAGCAAAAAAACAGACAACCCAATCCAAAAATGGGCAGAAGACTTAAATAGGCATTTCTCCAAAGAAGGTATACAGACTGCCAACAAACACATGAAAGAATGCTCAACATCATTAATCATTAGAGAAATGCAAATCAAAACTACAATGAGATATCATCTCACACCAGTCAGAATGGCCATCATCAAGAAATCTAGAAACAATAAATGCTGGAGAGGGTGTGGAGAAAAGGGAACACTCTTGCACTGCTGGTGGGAATGTGAATTGGTACAGCCACTATGGAGAACGGTATGGAGGTTCCTTAAAAAACTACAAATAGAACTACCATATGACCCAGCAATCCCACTACTGGGCATATACCCTGAGAAAACCATAATTCAAAAAGAGACATGTACCAAAATGTTCATTGCAGCTCTATTCACAATAGCCCGGAGCTGGAAACAACCTAAGTGTCCATCATCGGATGAATGGATAAAGAAGATGTGGCACATATATACAATGGAATATTACTCAGCCATAAAAAGAAACGAAACTGAGCTATTTGTAATGAGGTGGATAGACCTAGAGTCTGTCATACAGAGTGAAGTTAGTCAGAAAGAGAAAGACAAATACCGTATGCTAACACATATATACGGAATTTAAAAAAAAAAATGTCATGAAGAACCTAGGGGCAAAACGGGAATGAAGACGCAGACCTACTTGAGAATGGACTTGAGGATATGGGGAGGGGGAAGGGTGGGCTGTGACAAGGCGAAAGAGAGGCATGGACGTGTATACACTACCAAACGTAAGGTAGATAGATAGTGGGAAGCAGCCGCAGAGCACAGAGAGATCAGCTCGGTGCTTTGTGACCGCCTGGAGGGGTGGGATGGGGAGGGTGGGAGGGAGGGAGATGCATGAGGGAAGGGATGTGGGAACAGATGTATATGTATGACTGATTCACTTTGTTATAAAGCAGAAACTAATTAAAAAAATAAATAAATAAACTTTAAAAAAAAAAAAAAAACCTACTTCATTTATCGTCCCATCTACTTCACCCCTCTCAAACACATATTTCAAAGCAAAGCTCTCACACTCATATCCTTTCTTCTATAAAGTCTTCAGTATGGGTGCTTCCAAGGTAAGGGCTTTTAAAACATCATCGCAACATCATTAGTACATTTAAAATGTTAATAATAATTCCTTAACATAATCAAATATCTAGTCAAGTCATGAGGAATTTTAATTCTTCTAATGACATGGGAAATGCTTATGATAATGTTAAGGGGAAAAGCAGGATACAAGTCTGTCCCTTATTCAAATACATAAAAGCAAGTATAGAAAGAGATTATAAGGAATATGAGGGTATGCTTAAGTTTAATATCCATAATCTCGGCTGTCCACAAGCCCCCAGCAAGGACCCGGACTTGTCACATTTCTGATGCCCTCCCTGCCCGGGGTCCGTGCAGGTATGTGAACTTGGGGGTGGGGGGCATTTACGGGCTGAGCCAAGCCCACCCCCAGACCACGCCTCCCATGAGCTCCATCTTCTCTGCAGACCCCTGTACTTATACTTTGTGGGAAGATACAGGTACCAATTTGGCGATTTCCCAACTCCTTGTGAAATTTTCTTCCCAGATGTCAAGAGATCTAACATAGCAAAATGTTTAATAAAGTTTCTTTCTATTGGAGAGATGATGATTTCAAATGTATTTTTGAATACCTTTCTTTCTCTTTCATTTAAAAAACCAGAGTAAACACATGCCCTGTCACACCAGCTGGTTGTGAGAATCCAATTAGCCAATGCTTCCCAGGTGCCTGCTCACCAGAGTACCCAGACCATGTGAGCCCTTTGAGAATGGAGGTAATTACCGTGCCATGCACTGCATTTATCTCTGGGGATAAAAAGAGGAATATAGAGCACTGGTCTTCCATCTAGGAGGAACATACTGAGTAAATTTTATTTATTTTCTCTACTTCACCACAAAACTGAACATTACTTTTTACAGTTATTGAACTATATGATCTAATTATAAGCAGCATAAACACAACCTGGCTTTTTTCTCTAAGCCTGTGGGCTCCCTCTAGCATCTTGAGTTAAACCCTCTTAAATCCCTCATGTTCTTCAACCACTTAAAGGGCATTTTTTCCTTGTTCCACTTAACATTCAAGTAGGAAATCTCTGCCATACTATGTATTTTCAAAATTGAATAAAAAGGCAGTGTGACAAAAGCAAATTTGTCATGAATGACTGGAATCCTTTCTTAAGCCACTATCTAGATTTCTCTAACACAAACTTGAATGATAGGTGTGTTACTGGCTAATAATCATTTTAGATGAAGATATTCTAAAGATCTGTGTTTACCTGTATCTAGCTATGACATACTGTATTCATGAATGTAAACTGGTAAAAGATAACTTGGATTTTGAGTCTGAAGCCTTTAAAAAATTCATGATTCTGATGGGAAGTAGGAAAGCAGTGGTTGTGTCCCAGCTTTTTTCTTTACTGGTAGAGACACCACTTCCCATGAGCCATTCTTCCCTCCGGCCCAGGACTCAATAGTGACTGTGTAAGACACTGCCACCCACTAAACAGACTATATTTAGATCTTGAAGCAAGTGGTGTAACCTGTCAAGTACAATTCAAAAAATGCTGGTGGTTTATAAATATGATTCTTTTAGTAGTGCAAAATAAGTATATTCTTAACAATGTTTGTAAAGAGAAAAAAAAATTCAAGCCTGCTGTCCTTAGAAAGCATATGCATCCCAAACAATTTAACAAGAAATAGCCCCAAAGTAAGATTCACAAGTAATCTCTATAGGTGATGGGCATATGTGCATAAGTGTGTATGGGGTATATGTGCATGTGTGTGTGTGTGTGTGTGTGTGTGTGTGTTCTACTCAACAATCTACATTATCTCCTTCGTTTTCTTATTCTTAATTTCTTCTTGTAATTATTATCAACATCCCACACACTAGATTTCATACTACAAGTCTGAAAGTTAAGTTTCCCTTTTAAAAACATAAGTGAGTCTATTCAGGAATCTAAAGAAAACTAATTATAATACCACATTTATTTTCCTTGGCTATCTTTGGTTTTGCCTTCTTTTTATTAAACAAAAAATTATTATTTAGGGAAGGTTGACTGGCTGTTTATGTGCCTTGTGTGGGGTGTGTGTATGTGCAATACTGACTCACAAAGGAGAAAAATAATGAAAGAGTCATTATGGAATCTTAAAAAGATGGAGATATCCCACTGATCTTGTGTCTATTCTCCTTGTACTCATTTCAAGAATTCTGGAATTGGCTTCTCCTCGATTATGCTGAGGCTAACCAGGAAGCCAAAAAAAAGAAAAGGAAAAAAAAAAATTGTCCACCTACTAAAGAAGAGCTCTCAGGGTTTCAAAGCCCCAAAGACTCAGCACCTTCAAAGCAACCTCCATAAAATGGACTTAATGAATGACTTAAATGAAAAAGAGTAATAATTACACAATTAGAAAATAATACTAAGCAGAGACAGCATGCACATTCTCTTCCAGCTCTCTCCTCCACTTTCCGGGGCTAAACCGGACCTATGTCTCAACCCCATTGATTTGTCCTCCCTTGAAAGAAAGTAAATGACACAGCATGAATCCAGGGTGCAGCACATCACACGCAGAAACTACTGCTCTGAAGGGTTTTCAGGAGGACTGAACAGGCCACAGATGGTGGAGTAAAGTTCAGAAAAACGCCAGGGCATCACGGACACTGCACCCATCCTATCTGACTACAGCAAATGGGATCCTTGCAAAGCCTTGACTGATCAGTTTCTATGCTGATCTCACTTCATCGATGGCCTGTGGGCACATGCAGATACTTTCTAGCTCAGTGTGGCACACACACACCACTCAAGGCACATAAACAGCCAATAAAGCTTCCCTAAGTAATAAAAATTTCAAAAATAAAAAGAAGGCAGGGTTTCCCTGGTGGCGCAGTAGTTGAGAGTCTGCCTGCCGATGCAGGGGACGCGGGTTCGTGCCCCGGTCTGGGAGGATCCCACATGCCGCAGAGCGGCTGGGCCCGTGAGCCATGGCCGCTGAGCCTGTGCGTCCGGAGCCTGTGCTCTGCAGCGGGAGAAGCCACAAGAGTGAGAGGCCCACGTACCACAAAAAAAAAAAAAAAAAAAAAAAAAAGAAGGTAAAACCAAAGATGGTCAAGGAAAATCAACATGTTGTTATAATTAGGTAACACTTACTTTAACAATTCCATTTGGATATTTTCCATAAACCAAAAGTAGGTTATATCCCAAGATCCACATTTCTCCTAAAGTGATGCTGCCCAGGTGTGGCTGCAGCCTGAGGGGGAGGGCATCCTGCTGAGGCAGCCAGGCCCCCTGGAGGTCCACACCTCACCCCATGCCAAGTAGTCTTCCACACCACTCCCAGACAGCCCCAGCTGCCCTTGGAAAAAAGATCTTGTACAAGCCACGCAATTATTTACAATTAGAAGACAGTGAATTTCTCTTCATTGTATTGCAATTTGAATGTAAATTATCAAATTGTCTATGTAGATTAAAGTCTTCATGTGTGCATCTCTTTTCATCACCACTGATCTTACTGTTATCAGCCTCATGCTTGCTGGACTGTATCAGAACATATCAAGAAAGCATAAGATTATGTATCTAATCAAAACTTTTTAAAAACTCACACAATTCGTCAACACAAATTTTGCCTCTTGTCAGTTAAGATGACACAATAAATTAAATGCTAAACTGGGACAATTTTCAATTAGAACTGTATTAGTACACCTCAGTTCACAGTCCCCCTCCCTCAGTCAGGACAGTGCATCACCTTGGAGGCCTGCCTGGAAGAGAAGGCAGAGAAGAGGAGGGAGCAGAACGCCCAGTGGCTTCAGTTCAGCAGGTGAAGAATCATCACGTGCCATTTGCTTACCAGTGTTTCTGCTCCTCTAGTTTATTGTTCCTATTTATTTACGTGTGTGTGTGTGGCACATATGCATGTGTGTCTGAGTACACCAGAATTTCATTTTCTACGTATAATCCACTACATCCCACAGAGGATTTGAAGCAGGTGTCATTCACAGGTAAGTAATGTATGCAAGTCACTCCTAGGAGAACTTCCTGAACACAAAAGACAGTAGCTAGTCGTAGGAGTTGCAAAAGTTGGATGGTGAGACAGCTTATTTCTAGCCACAGTGGTTCTGAAGGCTTAACAGAGAGAAGGGATCTGAGTGGGCCTTGAAATGACGTTAGGATAGGTGTGAAAAGAAGACAAAAGACGAAGATTTAGAAAACAAAAAAGGCACATGATTCGAACACTTCAGTGTGGTTACCATTATTGTCACTACTTCTAATACTACTACCACTCCTGCTGTTACTGTGGTGACCTTGGTGATGATGATGATGGTGGTGATAATGATGATGGTGGCGATGATGTAGTACATTGGGAACGATATTAGAACACACTCAAAGCAAAATCCTAAAACAGAAACTTAAAAAGTTGACTGAAGCAAATGGTTTGTGAAATGGAGTAGTAATAGAAAACACAGCTTAAAGTGGAAATGGGATCTGAACTGTGGAGACCTAGAAGCCCCAAAACACAAGGTGTTTAGATTTTCACCTATAG